>NW_022436966.1:1501527-1634787 GCF_009761245.1 Sapajus apella
CCTATGAGTGAGAACATGCGGTGTTTGATCTTCTGCTCTTCTGTCAGTTTGCTGAGAATGATGGTTTCCAGGTTCATCCATGTCCCTACAAAGGACACAAACTCATCGTTTTTGATGGCTGCATAATATTCCATGGTGTATATGTGCCACATTTTCCCTATCCAGTCTATCGTCGATGGGCATTTGGGTTGGTTCCAGGTCTTTGCTATTGTAAACAGTGCTGCAATGAACATTCGTGTGCACGTGTCCTTATAGTAGAACAATTTGTAATCCTTTGGATATATACCCAGTAATGGGATTGCTGGGTCAAATGGAATTTCTATTTCTAGGTCCTTGAGGAATCGCCACACTGTCTTCCACAATGGTTGAACTAATTTACACTCCCACCAACGGTGTAAAAGTGTTCCTATTTCTCCACATCCTCTCCAGCGTCTGTTGTCTCCAGATTTTTTAATGATCGCCATTCTAACTGGTGTGAGATGGTATCTCAATGTAGTTTTGATTTGCATTTCTCTGATGACCAGTGATGATGAGCATTTTTTCATATGTTTGTTGGCCTCATGTATGTCTTCTTTTGTAAAGTGTCTGTTCGTATCCTTTGCCCACTTTTGAATGGGTGTGTTAGTTTTTTTCTTGTAACTCTGTTTTAGTTCTTTGTAAATTCTGGATATCAGCCCTTTGCCAGATGGGTAAACTGCAAAAATTTTTTCCCATTCTGTTGGTTGCCGATTTGCTCCAATGACTGTTTCTTTTGCTGTGCAGAAGCTGTGGAGTTTGATTAGGTCCCATTTGTCTATTTTGGCTTTTGTTGTCAATGCTTTTGGTGTTTTGGTCATGAAGTCCTTGCCTACGCCTATGTCCTGAATGGTTTTGCCTAGATTTTCTTCTAGGGTTTTTATGGTGTTAGGTCTTATGTTTAAGTCTTTAATCCATCTGGAGTTAATTTTAGTGTAAGGTGTCAGGAAGGTGTCCAGTTTCTGCTTTCTGCACATGGCTAGCCAGCTTTCCCAACACCATTTATTGAACAGGGACTCCTTTCCCCATTGCTCGTTTTTGTCTGGTTTGTCAAATATCAGATGGTTGTAGATATGTTGTGTTGCCTCCGAGACCTCTGTTCCGTTCCATTGGTCTATATCTCTGTTTTGGTACCAGTACCATGCTGTTTTGATTACTGTAGCCTTGTAGTATAGTTTGAAGTCTGGTAGTGTGATGCCTCCCACTTTGTTCTTTTTGCTTAGAATTGACTTGGCTATGTGGGCTCTCTTTTGGTTCCATAACGAAGTTTAAGGTGGTTTTTTCCAGTTCTGTGAAGAAGGTCATTGGTAGCTTGATGGGGATAGCATTGAATCTGTAAATTACTTTGGGCAGTATGGCCATTTTCACCATATTGATTCTTCCTAACCATGAACATGGAATGTTTCTCCATCTGTTTGTGTCCTCTCTTATTTCATTGAGCAGTGGCTTGTTGTTCTCCTTGAAGAGGTTCTTTACGTTCCTTGTTAGTTGTATTCCTAGATATTTTATTCTCTTTGTGGCAATTGTGAATGGAAGTTTGTTCTTGATTTGGCTCTCTTTAAATCTGTTATTGGTGTATAGGAATGCATGTGATTTTTGCACATTGATTTTGTATCCTGAGACTTTGCTGGAGTTGCTTATCAGTTTCAGGAGATTTGGGGCTGAGACGATGGGGTTTTCTAGATATACAATCATGTCGTCTGCAAATAGAGACAATTTGACTTCCTCCTTTCCTATTTGAATGCCCTTTATTTCTTTTTCTTGCCTGATTGCTCTGGCTAGAAAAGGAGTTTCTTAATGCTTAGTGACACTGGAAGATTTCTAGTAAGAGAATACAAGAGAGCTCTTCGGATCTGGTGTTTGTGAGGTAAAAGGAGCAGGCACCCTGAGTTTGATTCTGAGGCGGATGGCTGGATCTCAGGATCTAGAAAAGAGTTAAGATGAGACCTGAATTTAAAACAGAGCCACCATTCAACTCAGAAATCCCTTTACTGGGTATACACCTAAAGGAAAATAAATCATTCTACCAAAAAGGCACATGCATTTGTATGTTCATTGCCATGTTATTCACAACAGCAAAGACATGGAACTATCCTAGGTGCCCATCGGTAGTAGATTGGATAAAGAAAATGTGGTACATATACACCATGGAATATTATGCATCCATAAAAGAATTAAATTATGTCCTTTGCGACAACATGGATGCAGCTAGAGGTCATATCCTAAGCAAATTAATCCAGGAACAGAAAACCAAACACTGTATGTTCTCAGTTATAAGTGGGAACTAAACATTGAGCTCACATAGACATAAACATGGGAACAACAGACACTGCAGACTACTAGATAGAGAAGAGAGGGAGGGGAACATGGGTGGAAAAACTGCTTATTGGGTACTGTGCTCACTACTTGGGTGATGGAATCTGTACCCCAAACCTCAGCATCATGTAATATACCCACATAACAAACCTGCACATATACCCCCTGTATCTAAAATAAAAATTGAAATTTTTTTAAAAAGATGAGACCTGACATCCCTTTAGTTGTTTTGTAATCTGTCACTCACTTGTGCCAGTTGGAGAGTATAAATTTGCATAGTCAATAAGTTTGAACCAAGAAATGAGAATATATTTGAAAACATTTTGTGAACTATAAAGTACTTTCTAAGTGCAAGTTAGCACTCTCCTTCCAAGGTGTTCCAGGGATTTTCAACTTGTTCTCATTATTTTCATTACATTTATATGATTTAGGAATAGGGCAAGGAAGCATGGTATTTTATGGTAGAAAGGGATCATTGAGACCATAAACCTAAAGCTTTTTGTTTAGTGAGATAGTCCCTCTTGTATTTCTGACAAATGTTCATCAAAACATCTAATACTTCCATTCAAAAACACTCTGATACCTGCTAATGGGAATGTAAATTGATACACTATTCGGAAAGCAGTTCATTGATGGCTATCAAAAGCTTTGACCTAGAATTCTGCTTCTGATGATGATTTACCATCATCATCATCAATTATCACTATGGTTGCTAACATTTGTTCAGCATTTGCTCCGTAAAAGGCACTGTCCTGAGTGCTTTGTGTGAATTAACTCTTTCAATATGCATGCCTACCTAATTATATATATACTACTATCTTCACTATATAAATGATGAGACTGGATTATAGAGGTTAGATAACTTGCCCAAGGTCACAAAGCTGATGAGTAGCTATCTAGATCCAGAGTTGACACTTTTAACCACTGTGCTGTATTGTAGCTCACACTATTCCCTAAGCAAACACTTGAAGAAATGTACAAAGATGTATATTCAAGTATTTTCATCAAGACATTGGTAATATAGAAAAAAATTGGAGAAAAAAGGCTCAAAATGCTCATCAATAAAGGGATTTGTTCAACTTAGTATGGTATATAGCTATTAAAAATAGATTCTGTGAAGTATAAAAATGGTTACATCTATCTATGTGTATTTACATGTGAAAGATGTCTATTCTGTATTAGCGGGAAAAATCTGCTCTTGACAGTATCTATAATTTGCTCAATTTTTGTTTAGAAAAAGAATCTTAAAGGCTAGATACCAAATTGTTGACAGTCATTATCCCTATGGAATGAGATTTGGATGATGGTTTCCCATTATGCTTTTCTGAATTAAATACGTTTTTTCTGAATTTTTTTGCAAAAAACATATATTGTTTTTATAAAGAAATGCACAATAAAACTACATTATCTTGGGGAAAATACAAAAGAAATAGAACTTATTCTACTTCCACACATATATCTCATTCTGTTCCAGCACATTCCACTAATGAACAACTCTCTTTATTGTAAAGTGTATCCTTATTTAATATATCAAGAGCTTTTTGTTAGTCTCTGTGGAGTTTAGTCACAGTATGTTGAGGTGCCACCATGTGTCCCTTGCTTAAAGAGTTAATGTTGTATTCTGGGAAATATGAGCATAAAACACTTGGGCTTCTCTCTGTATCAACATCTGGTTTACTGACATAATCAACGGTTCAACTGTGAGGCACAAACAATTGGAAGAATAGAAAAATACATGGAACAGTGCTTCCTGTGTACCATGAACAATAGGTCCAAATGGAGTTCAGAGACGGGATAAATCTAAGGAACTGATAGTAGTATTCAAGAAGGTTTCCTACAGGAGATGAGTACTTAAGCAGGGTCTTGAAGAATGGTAGGGAAAGGAGAAGGCTATTTTATTCAATCTGACTGGCGTGAACCTTGGTAGATTTCCTTAATTCTGTTTCTAAGACTCTACTCTCATATTTAAAGATGCATTGAGTCAGATAGACCTAGTTTCAGATTCTAACTTCCTACTTGCAGTGTGATTCTGAGGAGTTGCTTAAATTGTCCTGTGGCTCAATTACCTTATGTAAAATAGACATGAGAAATAGTATCTTCTTCTTAGAATCACACTAATTGAGGCTGTACCAATAATGCATTTAATATGTACCTGGCCCATGTGGCTCCCAGTGAAAGTATATTTTATTATCCTTTTCCCCTGTGTTTCTACCGGTAGTCTTGTCTCACACAGAACTCACACTGAGAGGCAGGAATCCATTCTCTTTCTTCTCCAAGTCCAGGCCAGAGTTTTGAACACAGGTTGCCCCTGGGGACCACCAGAGATTGACTTCAGAACTCCCACGCAAAGCTTCAGTATCCCCAGTATTGCCCTAACGCTGGCCATTTCACTTCCTGGCTCATCTCTGTGTGTCAGAGGCAATGCCTGAGAATTTCCACAGGCCTGTTTTTTGACTCCTGGCTGATTCTTACAAGCAGCAAGAGATCTTGCCGAGAGTCAGAGCTAAGCTAAGCCATCAGCTGCCTTCCTCATGTGGATGGACCCTGGACTTCACTGCTTTTATGGGCAAGGCCTTGCCAACTATAGAAACAATGAGCCTCTTTAGCACCCCTGTCACTGCCATAGGGTAACCAGAGACAGAACGACTCCTTTCCAAAGGTGGCTTTCCTGGCCAGCGCCTATCACCTCAGTCTGGGCTTCCTGACCACTTTTTACAATTCTTTTGGATCAAATAGAGCACTCCCTGGCCTTTTCTGGTTATAGAGGTCTCATTGTTTCATGGTCACACAGGCCTTTTGCAGGAGTATCTTGGCTTTGGAATCCTAGAGGGTTTAACAAATTTCACTTCAGTGGAATATCCATTTTTTTTCTACTTTAAGCATAAAATAGTGAATCATAGAAATAAATGTTCTTAGGTCATCTGGTCAGTCTCCTGGGTACAGCTACAGGGTGTTTCCTTTAGAACAGGGTCTAGTCTTTATCCAGTCTGTGTTTAAATGTCCCAGATGTTTGGGCTTCCTCATCTCTCATAGCAGCTTAAAGAACAAAACGAACAGTGTTTGCTCGCAGCCTTCTTTCCCCTGCCTGCTGCCCCGTCAGTTGCCCCATGCCCTCTCTCTTCCGCTCTCTTTCTCTGGCAAAAGTATTACTTCAAGGGATACCCTTCAAGAGAAGCCAGGAGCAAGGACCAGAGCGGGTTTGTGTTTCACCTGTGGACTTTCAGACTGTCTGGAGATGGAACCAGGAGCACCTCAGCTATTCTGTTGAGTTTTAGGCTTTTGCAGTCTTCTAGAGCTTTTGTTTCTCTCACATGGCCAAATTTCTTTCCCCTTCTTCCTGGGACACCTATGCAATGTTTTCTCTTTTGTTCAGAGCTGTGAAAAGGAACTGTTTGTTTGACTGTGTGTTTCCCTTTTTTAAACTCCCCCCACCCCAAACCCACTGCTCTCTTCCTCTCCCAAAGAAGAAAGAGGAAAGCAAGGCACAATAATACTTCTGTAAATTTATGGCCACTCTGTAATGTTTAATCACAGCTACGTGACTGGGGGCTTCAGAGCAGGCGTACAAGTTCAGCGCAAGGTGAATCTTGTCTGAGATAATCTGAAAGTTCATTCAGAGGTGAGGGCAGCAGCCTCTTGCAGACAGCTGAGGTTAACAGGAGGTCACCTGCTTTTTTTTTTTTTTCTGGTCTTCTCCCCTTTAATGTGTAAACAAAGAGAAAATGTAACTTCCAATGAACTTGGCATATGTTGTGCTCACGCTAATCTTGGCCTGGCCAACTGTAAACAGTCCAATATCCTGTGGCTGAGCCTTTCCACCCATTCTCTGCCTTTCGGAGAACATGAAGAAACATTAACAGAAGGCAGAGACTAGAACCTTCTGGAGCCAGACCCCGAAACCCCAGAGAACCTCAAGGAGCCAGGGGGCGGGGAGCTCAGAAAGCAGTGTATGCTGTGCTACATTCAGGCCTTGCCAGAGCTGTGGCCTCCTACCATACCTTCTCACAATCATCAGTCACCACACATTTTTTGAGATCCTTCTCTACTCCACCACCCAGTGCTAAACACTAAGAAGACAAAAATGGACAAGCCCATAAGCTGCTAACAGGCTGAAAGGCGAGAGTATCTGTTATCTGACTATAGAGATAGAAGGAAGACAGACAGGGACTTTGCTGGTATCCAAAGAAAGCAGAAGACAGCGTCAAGATAGAACTCCATTGGAAGTTCCTTCCAACTGTAGGGCTGTGCTGTGGTTTCCTTCCAGCCCATTTGCAGAAAGTCCTCCAGGCCAGAGAATCCCAGAAGCTTAGAGAGGCAGTGTATAATGCATTGAAGGCCCACAGCCTGAGCATCAACAACTTACAGAAGATCAGTGGCCACTTGATGATTTCTTACCAACTCTAATTTACCATAATCCCAATTTCTTGGCAGTCCAGAGCCTCCGGGCCAGTACAGACATGCATGGGGAACATACCTCTGTTGCACCTCAGCAGCCTTCTTGGGAATGTGGGAATAAAATTAGTTCTTCAACATTGGGAGCAGGAATAATTGCTTAGTGAATTATTGGTGGCAACTATTAAATCTCAAACTAGCTTCTAGAACCCCTTATCCATTTGAGGATTATTCAGGAATATAGACTTTTTACTCTTTTAGGCAATATAGGACCATTTTAATTGTATGAGTTGACAGTGGAAGTCCAATGGTATTGAGCAGCCAGGAAAATGCAGGCTTTAGCTGTGAAATTCCCTTGGTACTGTGCTTGGTACCACTCTGTGACCGGCAAATAGAAATCTCCTTGCCTCTACTCCATGCTAAGTATATCACACATACTATGGGCCGAGACATTTGTCAGGTAGAAGCACAGAAAAAGATCCTTGCCCTTAAAGAGCGTATAATCTCCCTGGAAAGGCAAGACAAAAGAAATAATTCATAATTTAAGATAGGCTATGATACTACCAATTGAAATATTGTGCCTGGGACCGATTGAAAAGACCTTCTTCAGGATCTCTTAGAATGCGAAGGATTTAGATAGGACAAAGAGAAAAGAAGAGGCATTGTACATCGGAGGACAGCAAGGGTGAAGGAGTGAAGGCAGGAATAAGTTTGCCATCTTCACTGTCCTTATCATCATCATCACCAGTATTTGCTGAACATTTGTGCCGGGTACTATGCTGAATGCTCTACCAAGGCAAATATTATTTTCATGTTAAAGAGAGGTTAGTAACTTGCCCACAGGCACATAAGTGAGAAATGATGAACGTCGTAAACTGGCCGGCTCCTAGGTAGAATGATCTGGATTTGCCTCACCACCACTCTTCAGTGTGACCCTCAGGGTTCCCACACTCCCTACCCTCTGCCCCCGGCTCAGTGCTGTAAAATGTTTGTGAAATCCATAAAGGGGACAGGAGGTGGGAAAGTTTAGGGAAAATTTAGCTGCTAAAGACATCTTCAAGTCAGGAATGTGACTTGTCACCAGATGAGAAGGACTAGTCAAGGAGACTGGCTAAAACAAGATGATGGTGATTTTTCAATGTCACCTTGGTATCTACTTTTGAATGATTTTCTTGTAGACATGGGAGAGATCTCAGGTAAAAGGATAGACTGTTTCTCCCACAGCTTGCTCCTGGTATTTAAGCTGTTGGGTGGTCCCCTCTGAATAATTACTGCTTATGATCTGGCCCTTGATAAGGTCATAGAAGGAACTCTGCTTCCACGGTACAAGTAACATGGATAAATGTTAATCTGGAGAATGTCTGTCTGTCCTGGCCTCACACAGAATATGGACATGATGGTTCTGGGATGGGGAGAAGGGAATTGTAACTCGGATGAAAGCCAGGGGCTCCTGTCTGTGTTCTATTGAAGCAAAAGTCAGAACAATTCCTGTTGTTTTAAAGTTCACAAAAGGCAGTTTTTAGTTGTTTTTTAAAAATCTTCTTGAATAGTAATGATACTCTGTGGTAATGGGGAGAATGTCTATCTGTCCTAGGCTCACAGAATATGGACATGATGGTTCTGGGATTGGGAGAAGGGAATTGTAACTTGGATGAAAGCCAGGGGCTCCTGTCTATATTACATTGAAGCGAAAGTCAGAACAATTCCTGTTGTTTTAAAGTTCACAAAGGGCAGTTTTTAGTTGCTTTTTAAAAATCTCCTTGAATAATATTGATAACCTGTGGTAACGGTGGTGTTAACTGTAATAACAAGATGAAGTTTTCAAGTGCTTTCACTTACTGTATCTTTTTTCATATCCTTATTCTGATTGAGAAACTGTCTCACTACAAGCCATATTATTGACCAGAACTGGTAAATACATAGATCTAATGTTGGATTAAGACTCTCTTGCCATCAGAGACTAAGACCTTATTGCTCCAGCCACACAAGAAATTAGAGGATTAAGCTTGTCCATGCAGAATAAGGCAAGAAGTCTTTCCATCCTAGCATCTCTGAGAATGATAGCAACCTTTCCCACACCAAGGAGGTTTCTTTCTTCTCCTAGTATCTTCTTCCCATCCAACTCAAACACTGCTAATGGGCACTTAGATGCATCTTGAAGAAATTCAACAATTTCTTGAAGTTCAAGGAAAATGTAAGCTTGGACTCTCAATTCAGTAACTTGCAACCTCTCACAATAACTGTGGAAGCAGAGCCTGTTCCCCTCTGCCATCCCGGGTCAGCCTCAAATACTTTGGAAATCTTATAGAGACTTGCTGATCCATTCCCAAAGGCTTAGAAATGGGGATGTAACTCCCTAACATTATAATTCAGAGAAGAAATAGTTTGTGTTTATCTTAATTCTGGTCAGGGTAGGCATAGTGATGTCAGCTTTACTGTGCTTTCTTTATTCCTCTGCATGTTCTCTTCCAAGGAGAGATGAATTTCCTTTCAGTTATTTCAATAAGAGTCTTGCCTGGACTAATCATCTGAGTTTCTTCTGCCACTTGCTGTGAGATCAAATTCAGGGAGTATTTAAGCTGGTTCACTAAATAGCCTGACATTTTTACATCATTTCACATATACAGTGATAAAGGCTGATAATCCCTTCTTACCATACTCACCTAGCATGCTGCCTGCTCCCTGAGTATAAGCAACATCCCATTCTTCTGTCATCTGGAAACACAGTTGTACAAATTTCCATCATGATACAATTGATAAGCACATTGTAGTATATTTAAGTATACTTCTACCATGGAAAATACTAATTGACAGCTAAATGAACTAGATTTAGATGGATCAACATGGATAGATATTGAAAACATAAGACTCAATGAAAAAAGCAAGTTGCACAATATTATGCATAATGTCACATAGGTATGCATTATATATATGTGTGTGTATATATATATATATATATATACACACACGCACATATATATATACACACGCACATATATATATGTACTAAAACACAAAACATTGCCATATGTTATTTATCCATTAAAAGTATAAAAACCTGTAGCAGGTACATAACAAAATCATGATAGCAGCCTTCATCAGGAAGGTGAAGGAAAGAAGAGAAGGCCTTTATTTATAATGTTTTACCTTTTTACAATGTTTTATTTTTTTAAAACAAAGGGAGGACTGAAGTAAACTGGACAAATCATTAACATTTGTTCACTGGGGTAAGATGCATTTTATATTCTCTTTTATTTTTATTTTATTTTATTTTTTTGAGACAGAGTCTCACTCTGTTGCCCAGGCTGGATTGCAATGGCGGACTCTCAGCTCACCGCAACCTCCATCTTCTGGGTTCAAGCGACTCTCCTGCCTCAGCCTCCTGAGCAGCTGGGATTACAGGCATGCAGCTGGCTAATTTTTGTGTTTTTAGTAGAGACAGCATTTCACCATGTTGGTCAGGCTGGTCTCGAACTCCTAACCTCGTGATCTGCCCACCTCAGCCTCCCAAAGTGCTGGGATTACAGATGTGAGCCACCACACCCGGCCTATTTTTATCTTTTAATTAAAAAATGAAACTCCCTTTTCTTCTTCTTTGCTTCCCTAGCCACCTGACCCATGTACTATTCTCAAAGATTTTGGTTCTCCTCCAGCTGATTAAATTGCATCATACAGTAGAAAGAAAATGGATTCAAATCAGGGGCCTGTATTCTAACCACAGTCCCATTCATGGTAGCTTTGCCATAATGAATCTTTCCTGATCTCAGTTTCCTCCTCTGCAAGATGAAATAATCTACAATTCCTCACAGTCTGTCATTTTATCAGTCTCGTTTCTGCTAAATGCTAACAACTACTCTCTATACCATAGCTTCACTGGGTGGGCACAGTGGCTTGCACCTGTAATCCCAGCACTTTGAAAGGCCAGGACAGTGGGAGAGTGGGGATCACTTGAGGCCAAAAGTATGAGACTAGCTCTGGCAAAATAGCAAAACCCTGTCTCTACAAACTACATGTATATATGTATATATATATATATATATATATATATATATATAAATTTTTTAAAAAAAATTCATTAGATTTAGAATCTTAGAGCTGGAAGGGACGTTAGATATCTGGTCATCAGTAAACGTGAGTTTTAGAAGGAATCCTAAGTTGCAAAATTCCTAGTGACAAATCCAGGGCTACAAAGCTGGTCTTCTGTCTTCTATTTCGGAAGTCTAAAGACCTTTCAAGCTGGGAGCTGTGGTTCATGTCTGTAATCCCAACACTTTTGGAGGCCGAGTGGGTGGATAACCTGAGGTCAGGAGTTCAAGACCAGCCTAGCCAATATTGTGAAACCCCCGTCTCTACTAAAAATACAAAAATTAGCTGGGCATGGTGGCGCACACTTGTAATCCCAGGTACTTGGGAGGCTGAGGCAGGAGAATCACTTGAACTTCGGAGGTGGAGGTTGCAGTGAGTTGAGATCATGCCATTGCACTCCAGCCTGGATGACCAGAGCAAAACTCTGTCTCAAAAAAAAAAAATTAAAATTAAAATTAAAAAAATAAAAATAAAAATAAAAACCTCTCAAAAGCTGAAGGAATATGTCTGTAGCTACCAAAGGAAAGCAGGATGACTAAAGGTATGTTTGTTAACCAAAAGACAGATAGTATGGAACAAACTGAAAGGTCTAGGGTTTCAGGATGTTTTGAAAATGCCAGGCAGAATTTGGGCAAAAATTGTTTCATATAGGATGCTTAACCCCTCAGATGAGAATTCTGAGAAGTAATATTGTAACAGTTTCTGGTATGAGGACAGTTATAGAAAGGACATTGTGATAGAAAAGGAAGGATATTCATGGTCATTGGGGAATGGCGGTAGAGAGGAAGCTATTTGTCCTGCTAGGGTTTAGGTAATTTAAAACTTCACTGTTTCTTTGAGCCTTAACTGCCTTTGGTCATTGAAACCTGCCACAGGCCCTTAGCCAGCCTTACCCTCTTATAAAAATTCACAGTGAGCAAAAACAAAGAGAAAAATTAAGACATATGTCTTCACTTCCTCCAGACTCCCAAATACACACAGATTTCTAAATAGTCTTCAGCAAGTTGTGCTTCTTAGACTTGGCCAAGATTTTTAGCAAGCACTTACCTACTGGGCCTGCTTGTATGCATTGCCTTTGAGGATCTTGGAATCAAGTGTGGTGTTGAACAAAGGTGTAAGGTAACCTGACCCTTTAAGTCAGTTGCCTAATAAAATCACCTTGAAAATTTAAATAGAATTTCCAATCTTCCCTGGTGAGTGGCTCAGTATTACAGCCTAGGTGTCAGAAATTACAGTGACTCACTAGCCAGCTCTGGGTGGGACTCTGTTGTTTAGTCTGATAGTCACACTTGTAGCACCACTCTCTCTTCATGTGGTTCCCTTAGTGAATTCTGTTGCTTCCTGGAATCTCATTGAGTTTCTGTGCTACTCTTCTTGGAGGTTCTTTCCAGCTTTAAACTTGTAGCTCATGAGTAAAGGCTAGGGAAGCCAAACAATGATTCAACTGGCCCTTGTCACACAGTCATAGTTGCCTCATACCAGGATGTAAATATGGTCCCCACTTTGGACTTTCCTGGCTCAGGCACCCCAGATTTGTAGTAATCTGATTTCAATGTTCTTTCCTGTTGAATTGTGTAAGTACTGGCATAGCTTAAGCAAAAGACGCATATGCAAGAACTCAGAGATGTATTGGTTCATCTGCTTTTGTTTGGAATGAGAACAGTTATGCAGAACAGGGGTGACCTGAGCTCTTGGCATAGCAGAAGGATGTTGAAGAGACTTAACTTCAAATCTAGTAGCTTTGAAGTTAAAGAGGCTTACATTCAGATCTAAGACCTATATTTACTAACTTTATTAACTTGGAAAAAGTCACTTAAACCTTTCTTACTCACTTCTAGTAAAACAATAACCTATCTCACAGAATTGTGTAAAAGACCCAATAAGATTATCCAAGTTAAACATATATCACTTAGCCAACGCTTGGTTCTCAATAAATATCTATACACATCTTTTTTCTCTGTCTTATAATTGGACTTGGCCTGATCTGAAAAGTCCTTTCAAAATGGACCAGCTAGTAGAGAAAGGGGGAAAGGAGGAAGCAGCCTGCTCTGTGAGATAGCAGGCCCTTAATGCTCTGTTGGTTTTTCTTGGAGGCAGGAGTTCTTTTGGGATCTGTCTGTTCTGAAGGCCATTGGTTTAGCTCATGTGGAAACATGGTGTTCTAAGCAGCCTTGACAACACTGGCTTGAACCTGGAATACATTTCTTTTCATGTTGGCCCTATTTCCTTTTCATGGGACAGATGTGTCAGCTCAGCTGGTGGGCAAAAGTTAGGACTGATAATAACCCTAATTAATGTGGTATACCCTGCTGATGAGAGAAAGTTCTGGGAGTGTGAGAGGCATGTAAATCATGGGGCAATATCCAACATTCTCCTCTTTGGTCTGCCCTGTGTCCTATCCAGCTTCAAAACCCTATACAAAAGTTTCAGACTGATGGCCCAATGAGTGATCAGCATAATGCTTTTAAACATCTAAGTGTGAATACCTTTAGGAGGATTATGTACTCTCTAGTTTTCCATAGCCCCCTCTACTCACTATCGTATTTCACCTGCCTGATTCATTCATTGTATTGTGTGCCTGGTCTCTAAAGGCAACTGATTTTGAAAACCCTGCCTTGTGGTCATGTTTTAGTCTTCCCTGTCTCCTCCAACATTCAGTCAGCCTTCAAATCCTTCAGTTGGACCTGAGACGGTGGCCATCAATTCCTCTGTCATCCTGTTGTTGCCATCCCAACTCATTGTCTTAGATCTTCCTGACTAGAAATTTTCTCCTCAAGTCCATCTTGTATGCTACTGCCAAATTAATCCCACTAAATAAATTGCTACTGAAATGTTACCACCCCCCATGGAATATAGTTGTTTTTTTTTTTTTTAAAGTCCATAGATTGGGAGTCAGTACACCCTGTAGTCTAACCCCACCTACTTCCTCTTCAGTCTTTCCACTGCTGTTCCTTTACATGCCCTCTGCTTTTATCCAATTAGCCCTTGACCAAGGCCCAAAAAGGAATGGAGGAAAAGATCAGGCTTGGTAGTCAGATAGTCATGGGTCCACGTTCTGACTCTGTCACTTCCTGCATATGTTCCTCTTGGCTCATTCTTTTAACCTTTTTGGATGTCTTTTCTTTATGTATAAAATGGAGGTACTTACCTCTTCTGCTGTTGATTTTCCTGGGGATTAAATGAAATGGATAAGTAAGATATCTAACCCAGTATGGAACATAATAGGTATTCAAGAAATGTCTGTTTTCTTCTTCCCTTAAGTATATCTCAGCCACTCCTATTTCTGCTCCTTTGCCCCCTTTAGTCTCTTTACTGGAAATTCCCTTCATTCTCTTCTGTTTATCTAAATCATGCCCATCTTTTTGGCAGACTGGAACTTGAAATATTTTGGGCCTGATTTTGCCTTGATCTGAATGCGTATGGTACTCAGTGCCTGGGCCCCTCCTTTGACCCTCAAGGACAGATAGCATGCTCGTGAACACTTTTTATCTATTTCTTTAATCCCACTTATGTCCAAAGTATACTTGAAGTAGCTTGTTACATTTTTACATAAAAACTAATTAGTGAATAGAATTCAAAGGAGGAAAGGAAATTCAATGACAAAGGAAATAGCAAATATACCACCACTGTGGGTCTGAAACTATAGCCTTCCTGGGAGCTAGTGTTTACTTAACAGTATATTTGGGAACCAGAACCCTTTTGAAATTTGAAGTTTATGGGTGGAAAACAAACAAACAAAAAGGATCCCCAAAGGATCCCTTGGTGGTCAAGAACCACTTATATAATGCTTCTTTGCTGAATCTGTTGATTAGTTCCAAAATTTGGCAATGAAATTCTGAGTTGCAATTTTATTCAGTCTCTAGCCTTCAAATCCAGGTGAACAAAATCGATTTTAAATGCATATGTAATTGGACTAAAGATCTTAGGAAGGTAATTTGTCTAGTGCCGAGTCTTTCTACCAGACTCAAACATATTTCATAGGCCACTGAGAGCCTGGCTTATTCCAAATTTACCCAGGATATAAAGACATTACCTGCTTTACCATCCCTTAATGTTAGTATTTTTTCTTCTGCCTGTCATAAGATGCCTGAGTTGTAATCTGTAATAATGACTTATATAAGGCAAGATGTAATTTTCTACAACTATATTTCTTAATTTATCCATTTATAAAAAAGAACTTGAATCATTTTCATTATGAATTTGCAGTAGTTTTCCATGCAGGTTATTACCCAATGTCTCCAAAGTTTTTTGATTAAAAATCCACTGTTGGTAAAAGACATTTTAAGGGCTATCCCCTAATATAGTTGTGTGTATAAAAAGTTATTAATAAATTATAATTAGACATTGAATAGCTGCAAAAGGTTATTCCCATGTATACCTTTCTTCCTACTGCAGTTTAAGAAACAGAACATTATTATTACCTTTGAAAGTCTGCTTCTACACACACATACTAATGTTAATAATTCAAGGTACAATATGTACTTAGATTAAGTAAAGTTCATTTTTCATAATAATGAATACAAATAATATTATAAATAGCTTTTTTAATAATTTCAGATTTGGAGGACTGACTTATCAAATCTGATTAGCTTATTATTATTATTAATTTATAATGTGGCTGATAAAGAGCTTGTATTTTGATTAGGAGATTTTTGAGCTCTGCCATCTTCTTGATGTTTGCTTACACTTACGTTGTTAATATTATCTTCACTCTGTATTCTCTTTGAAGGGATTTTTAAAGCCACTTAGTCATTTTGTCCAGAGAGGAAGGGTAGTTTAGTTAACAGCTCTATAATATAGTCCCTAATTCACCCACCTAGGAACCTTTAACAAGTCACAATATACTGAAAGAAAATAAACACTGGTCCATGGCTCCTACCTTCTTCTCCTACACCTGGGGAAGCAGTTCCATTCAAATTTACACCTGCCTGCTTCCACCACCCAACAAGGGACAACTCAGTGAGCCTATCACAGGGGCCCCCATCCTCCCCTTGAACATGTTTGTATGTATACATGGTTATTATCAACTACTGTGGTAATAGATTTTCCTTCTGCTCTCTGAAGCAGGATAGAAGCTGTCCTCAGTGAGAAATGGCCCTGCAGGATAGTCTCTGACTCAAAGAAATGATTAGCGTTGGCATTTTTATTTGGGAGTCTTCCCCTAGGCACCAGCTGGTAACAACAGGAGAACCTTAAGCCTCCCTGTCTTTCTTCCTTTCTCTTTACCCAGAGAGAAAAGGTGAAAAGTTTAGACAGAAAACCTTTAAACCCACATTTATGAGGCAAATAAATATTTCTCAGGGTGATGGAGAGCTTAATGAAGCCTCCATCCACCTGGAGCTGGGCTACAGGGAAAGCAGGGAGCCTCACAGCCGCTCTTTGTGCCTTCCCCTACCTCCTTCTCTGCCTCACTCAACTAGGAAAAAGAAGAGGATGTCAGACCTAGGGCCAGGAACCAGCCTATTATTGGCCATTGTTGCAAAGCTCAGTTATAAGCTTGCCCCCGTAATCTACAGAGATCAGAGAAACTTGGAACCTCTCTCCACCATAATTCCGTAGCCTATGGAAAACCCAGAGGCCTCCTCCAGACTTCTTTGAATTCATGGACACCTCCAGTCTTCTTGCTTCTTGCACTCCCAGTTCCATTGTACAATTCTGCAGCTTTCTAGGTGTGTAACAGCTTCTGCTCTGAGTTGCACACAGACACACACAGAGAGAGAGAGAGAGAGAGAGAGAGAATGAGAGAGACAGAGAGAGAGGAATCAGTCACCCAAGCAATTGGGAGGAGAGTGGATTTGTCTAAAGACTGGGATTGAGGGGTTGGGTTAGTAAAGAAGATAGATTGTGTCATGAACTGCACAGCAAACAGTTTTGAAAAGTCACTTATTAGATACCCCAGTTCTCCAAAGTTGTCTGGAACCACAATACCATGAAGGATTTTCTTCTTAGCCCTTCTCACACATATTAGTTAAATCTCCTCTCTTCATATTCTGCCTCTCAAGAACCAGAATACCAAATTCTTTCTACCTTCTCTACTAGATGTCTTGGCACCTTGGGGGTCTCACCAAGCAGGATATTTCCTCAAACATGTTTTTCTCCCGTAAAATAATTATTACACCAGTTGTTAAGATAATTAATTTTATGCCATCTCATTACAAAGCGAAGGGTATCCCTAAAGCCATTTTTTTCTTCTTCCTTTAATAAGTATTATATGTCTTACATCTGAGAGAATTTCAGAGCATACTGCCCTCCCTGCCTTGGATCTAGAGGCAAACCTTTTCTGTAAAAGAATGGATATTGGCTATTTTAAGCTTCCCATGCCATATGGTCTCTGTCACAACTACTTACCTCAGCTGTTACAGCATAAAAGCAGCCATAGATAATTATGTAAATCAGTGAACATGGCTATGTTTCAACATAACTTTATTTGCAAAAACAAGTGTTGACTGTAGTGTTCCGTCTCCTGATCTAGAAAAAAGCAGGTAGCCGCAGTGATGAGAACAAGCAGAGAATTCTCTAGGCTAAAATCGATCTCCTTAGCTTAGCGTATGAGGCCTCATTTGTCTTGGTTATTCCCTGAGAGATGTAGCCATGTCAAATTCCTTGCTTGACACCCCTACCAGTCGCCACCTACCTGGCTCAGGCTTAGACGCCCTTCTTTTAACTTTCTTTGTAATGTGCTAGAGTGCCTGTTAGAGCATCCACATCATTCTGTATCTGTTTATTTACCAAACTGAGTTCCTCAGATTGGAGATATCATCTTAACATCCTTTCTTATGCAGTACCTAGAAGAGTGACTGAGACATTGTTGGTACTCAATTTATGTTTGTTAAAATAAGCCCTGCTTTCCATTTTCTACATCTGCCCAGATTTCTTGTCAGGAAGCGCTTCTGGGGAGACTCAGAAGGCAGACGGATGCCCTTCTGGAATCACAGAAGCCCAGCACCAGAGACAAGGAGTTGGGGGAATCGTGGGCAATAAACACAAATGGGTCATTGGTTAATCCTGTGCTTTTTAGTAGACTTCACAATTGTTCTCTCAGTCTGCTCTCAGCTGCTGATAGGAGCTATTATGATTCCACTTCTGAACCAGAAAAACAGATTTGGTGTCATGCCTGGGGTCACACTGTCAGTCAGAGGACCCTCAGCCCTGGGACTTTTTTTACTGTACTCTACTGCCTCCAACACAGGCAGATGTGGATCAGTGATTATAAAAAATACTTTACAATGATGTGATTAGTTTCATCCTGCCAAAGGCAGGGAGTGGACAAATGAAGCTTCTCCAGGCTTAGTGTTCTGTATGTTACTGAAAGTGGACTGCACTTTATAACGTGGCCATGTTCTGAAGAGGTAGCATTTTTAGAATTTTTCTTGGATTATATATTAAGTGTCCCAGAAAAGCATGTTATTTGAAATCATTTTGTAGTCAGTCCTGTTTAACATGAAGAATTCTTCTGAAATTCAGGTTTTCCTGCATCAAGTTTACTTCAAGGTCACACCTGCTTTGAGACCACAGTTCTCTACAGGACTCGGTGTTCCTGCTCAAGCGAAAACCTGTAAAGAAAATCACCCCTGGGAAAGGGGGTGTGGCCACTGTCAGTATGTCTTAGCATCTGTTTCTGTCTATATGGCTACCTTAGCTCATACTATCCTTTGCTCACCATTGGAATCTTTGCAGGTTTTCTGGAAAGAGGAGGCTTTCTCTAACATGAGGTAGGCCCCATGCTACTTACTAAGACCCAGCCCACATGTCACCAAACATCTGCCATGTTCCTAGTGACTAGTCATGGCTATCTTCCTTGGAACCTTGAAATCAAATGTCTGGGACTGGATTCCCACTCACCTGTTATACATATCATCTCTCCTGTTTGATTCTTCCTTCTTCCTCATACAACTTTTCTTCTAGCGCTGGCCAAGAGGACCCTAGGTTTGGTCCATTTGGAATGTTTGATGTGAGAAGCACAAGGTGTTAAGTCTCTCCCAATATTGTAATGCTACAAATCTAGCCAATATTGTAATGCTACAAAATGTTACCTGACCTATTTAATCCGTGTACCATGTCTTTGCTGACAACCTGCTGAGAATCTAGCCATTTGCTAGTCTGTGCTGTTGAGGAGTCAGAAGGAGAAAACATAAGCCCCATTCCTGGGGAGCTCCCATGTACATGGGAACTGAGGCTCATATCCCAAGAATTGACAATGAAGGTAGGGTACAACCAACAATTCTCTTCACCGATGAATAAGCGTGATATGAATTGGTTTGATAACAAACAGTCTAGAAGGAGGAGGAACAAGCAGGCCATTCTCTACCAGGCTCCACATTTTTATTTTCTGAGTTTTTCTGAATAATCCTTTCTGCCAAAGAAAACATAAGAGTACCCCCAGGATGTCTTGCTTGAATATTGCCTATAATTTTTACTTGACAATTTCTTTTTAATCCTTTAACTATAAGCAACTCATCCATCTAATTTATTTCTAGACTTGCTGCTGGAGACATGTATATTTGTGTGCACTAACAAGGATCAACAGAGTCCTGCTTTATCGTAATAATAATGCATTCCTAAGGTCCTTCCTGGAACTTTGCATTTTGTTCTACTATTATAATGCTCTCTGTTCTCTCCAGTTAACTTGCTGTATGGCCTTGGACTTGTTTTCACTTTGACTTGTTTGGATTTTTCTAGTCTTTCTCAGCTACTATTGCAAAAAAGAAAGTCTGTTCAGAAATTTGGCCTAGTCTCAGATGAGTATCTAACTCAGACACAATCAATCAGGATTAAAAAAAATCAAAACAACAACAAAAACCAGCTATGGCATCTTGGGGAGTGTGAGCCAACAAACCATCTCCACCACTTATCTGCTTTGTGATTTTTAGCAAGTTGCTTATGCTTTCTAGTTCTTGGTCCTCTCCACTCTCCCCCACCCTCTATGAAATCAGAATTGTAAATTGAGTCTTACTAAGCCAAGGGAATTTTCTGAAAAACAAAAACAAAAACAAAACAAAGAAATACAGCAGAGGCAGCTTTAGTACTTTGCCAAAGCCCTAGTTAAGAGTCACACAGATAAAAGTTATAGAGGTGGAAAAAAAGTATCCTATCATAGTGACCTGTTTAATATATAACCCTAAAAATGTCTCCCTTTGTCATATGCTTTTCCACTTATACATATTTTTGTATAATAACCAGTAATCACATAATTTACCATTTTATATAGCTTATAAAGTACCACATCAACAACTTCATTACTTGGGTTCCCCTGTTCTATTAAATACTACAAACAGATAACTCTGTGTTTGAAATCAAAGCATCACTAGTGATGG
This sequence comes from Sapajus apella, assembly GCF_009761245.1. NCBI lineage: Eukaryota > Metazoa > Chordata > Mammalia > Primates > Cebidae > Sapajus > Sapajus apella. Next base: position 1,521,651 of record NW_022436966.1, read on the forward strand.
GTTGAGTTTGCTTTTGATTGAATTAGCCGTAACATTTATCAGAATGTCCTACTCTAAAAATCTAACAGTCACCTGTTCTACCAAGTTAATATGAAATGCTCCAAAACATAATGTCTGGTCTGTCCCTTGAAAATGACTTCACTTATCTAGTTTACAAAACAGCATTTTCATGAATAAATCAAGAATATAATCATTAATGAGAAATGAGTTTCTCGGTAGTGAGTTCGAGGATACACCATTACATGAAAAAATAAAGTGTAAAAGAGTAGCTATGATACGCTGCCCTTCAAGAGAGAAAGAGGAAGATATAAGAAAATACATATGTGTCTGCTTGTTGGAGTAAAATAAGCAAAAGAAAGATAAACCAGAAACTAGATTGGTTATCTACAGGAATGAATAGAAAGATGTAGAAAGAAGTGGAAAGAATGGGAACAGGTTGGGATAAGGAAGGAGTAGTACTTCTCTGAGTATGTTTCTATATTGCTGTTACTCTCAGAACTATAGTATTGTTCCACATACCCCAAAATCAATAATGAAAAACAACCAGAATGTGGGAGAATCAAAAATGGAACACAGGCAGTGACAAATGAACATAACTGAATTATAAAAGAATAACCATATTGAAAGTCGTGACAAAGAAAATAACTAACCTCTAAGTAACTTTAGAAATCACCATTTTCTGAGGCAGGAGGATCACTTGAGTTCAGGAGTTCCAGACCTGCCTGGGCAACATAGCAAGACCTCATCTCTACAAAAATAAAAATTAAAAAGTTAGCTTGGGCATAGTGGGGTGTGCCTGTAGTCCTAGCTACTCAGGGAGGTAAAGGTAGGAGGATTACTTGAGCCCAGGAGTTGTAGGCTGCAGTGAGCTATGATTGCACCACTGCAGTCCAGCCTAGGCAACAGAGCAAGAATTGGTCTCTAAGAAAGAAAGAAAGAAAAAGAGAGAGAGAGAGAGGGAGGGAGGGACAGAGAGAGAGAGAGAGAGAAGGGAGAGAAAGAGAAGAAAGAGGCTGGGCACGGTGGCTCACATCTGTCATCTTAGCACTTTGGGAGACCGAGGCCAGTGGATCACCTGAGGTTGTCAGTTTGAGACCAGCCTGATCAACATGGAGAAACTCTGTCTCTACTAAAAATACAAAATTAGCTAGGCATGATGATGCATGCCTGTAATCTCAGCTACTCGGGAGACTGAGGCAGGAGAATCACTTGAACCAAGGAGGAGGAGGTTGCAGTGGGCAGAGATCACGCCATTGCACTCCAGCCTGGGCAATAAGAGTGAAACTCCATCTCAAAAAGAAAAAAAAGAAAGAAAGAGAGAGGAGAGAGAAAAGAAAGAAACCTGTATTTTGACTGAAAACTTTAAGGACAAAAACAAAAAGAACTTTGAACAGATACCTTCATCTAATTTGTTTCTTACAGGGGTATGGGTTAGCAATTCTGAAATCGCTTTATACTAGAATTGAACAAATAAGTCAAACACATTATAAATAATGGCAGCCAGATTTCTCACTGTCAGAGAAAGAAATGATAAATAAGGAAAGAGGGAAGAAACTAGAAAGAATCTCATAGTTCTGGATTGGAATTGAAGACATCAGTATGAACTCATGACATTATGTATACAAATAGATACAGAAATATAGATGTATGTGTGAGTTAGTATACATATATATTTTCCTTAGCTCTGTCCACTGAGATGGCGTGGATGCAAGCATACTCCAATAGAAATGAGCATGCTAACTGCTCAGATCTTGTTTTCTAAATACTATTCTCCGATAGAAGGACCCAGAGCACCTTGGAAAAGCAATTGATTCCAGGGCTGGTGCAGGGAAAGGTATAAGACGAGCTTGGAACCTCTCATAGTACCATGAAGTAATGTTCAGAAAAGGATAGGGGCAGGTCGAAAATACACAGAAAAGCCAGTGTTAAGGAGCTCCTTGCCAAACCTGGGACAAAATGGTACCAAAACAGTAGGCATAGTATGAATATCAGCCATTGAAAAAGTAGGAACCCATGAGCTTGTGCCAATAGCAAATAGACAGATTAATGGGGGGAAGAGGGAAGAGAGGGCACTTGCTTACAGTAGAATGAGTGACAGCTCATAAATGTGGAAGGAAGGATGGTGTTAGCAGTTTGCAGCCGTCATAGTAAAGATTGGGTTAGGCAAGAATCCTCACTGGGTAGCAGTATATTTGAACGTCTTAAATTATGTTCACAGTTCCAAAGGAAAACTAATACCTAGACATTGGGAGAAATCAGACAGCTTAATCAGGTGATCAAAATTAATATCACTATGTATGCTGAAAAAGTATTCTCTAAAATAACTTTAAGAAATCAGGTTTTTCAGTTTTTCCAATTAGACTTTTTTTGATATTCATTCACTTTTCTTATCGGCTCCCCAACAGACAAACGGTAAAAGGCTCCCTAGGTTCTTTTTTTAATTTGTGAAAAAAACTTTAATTGAAAAACTGCTATCCTTTTTCATAGTTCTTTCTGTAGGAGTTGAGGGAAAACATAGCGAAATGTGTAAAGCACAGTACTGCAAGAACTTTAGCACAAGGGGCACTCTCAGCATCTGTTGTGGTCCCCAGGAGAAGTAATGAGGAGAACATAGGACAGAAATACTGATGCTGGAGTAGAAAGTCAAGGAGAATTTTCTTCCAAAGGAGAACTCTCTGAGGCCTTGGGTCAGCAGAAGGAAGTGGTAGAAGCCTTTTCACTTGCCAGTGAAAATAGGCATGACCTGAAAATGGCCTGAGAGGCCATTTGGGACCATCCTGGCCCAGACCAACTAGCATGCTTGTTTCTCTCCTCCCCTCCTTCTCTCATCTCTAAAATCCCTCTCTCGGCTGAGGGTGTAGGGGCTTTTCTCAGTTTTAGGTTTGGGACTTCAGCCAATTCCTAGACTGCTTCAGGAAGTTCGTAACAGCTATTCCAAGAGCCTGGATGAAGTAGAGACTTGGCCAAATAGGGCAAGGCCCATACTGCCTGTTTGCACAGCTGCACAGTGAAGACAGACATGGAGGACGATGTGCCTAGAGCCCAGGCTCTGGCATTGGCTGACTGCACTCTCAGCCTCTCTGCCTTTGTTCTGCACAGCCAGCCACCTGCTTGTCTTCATCAACAGTTACCTATCTCCTGGGAAGGGAGAAATGGAGAATGTCTTGAGTTAAAAAGTACTAATGTGGGGGTTCCACCTCTGTGCAGTGATGTGAGTCTGGCCCTGTCCCCCTCTAGAAGCTTTTGTTTGTTTGTTTTACTTAGTTACAATTTTTGAATATTTGTTGGAATGATGCCTGAGGCTAAAACTGGCTGGAGAGGAAAACCTTTGACAGAAGTTTAGTTTCTCTCCGTCAAAATCTCCCCAGGTGTCAGAACTCAGCTTACCCTCAGAAAGCTCTCATTGTCTTTTCACATATGCAGCTCTTGGCACTTCTCTTTAACACTCATAACCCAATTCTAGACTCTCTGTCCTCAATCACAGGCTCAGCTACTGTGGCCCTGATTTCCATCTTCTCAGCCTGTGTCTGCATGGGCATAACACATATTGCCTCTTATAAATGCTACATAATCCATTTATGCCTTGGTTCAGTGTTTCTCATTGTCTCTGTGTACATAGGCATGTGTATATGTCTGTACTACCTAAGGCACTTGGGCTAAGTCAGTACAGAAAGACACAACACTGATACTTGAACCCAGACCTTTTAACCTTGAAATTCAAACAATTGCAAAGACGGCAATGGATTACATCTACCTTTATTTGTTCTTTGTTGAATACTGAGAATGTTTCTTGGCATGTAGAAGGCATTTGATAAGCATTTATTAAATGAGTAAGTGAATGATTTTTATGATATTATTATTATATTTGATTCCGTTCAGTGTGAGTTTCTTTACAGGGTTGCCTCTGAGAGCTAACTGCCAGCATATAGTCTTAGCAACATTTCCATACCGTGTATGGCGGAGATAAGTCTGCCATCTGTTTACTCATTTATTTTCTTGGTTGAAAGAATAGTCAGTAGCTATTCTTTTTCTTATTACATTTTAATTTTTATGTATCCAATTTATTAGCTGGTAGTGAAGGATGGTGAAGTTTCTGGCATCTTGGTTTGTCTTGTCTGTCTGACTAATCCATGGGGTGGGGTTTGGATATTTTACAGCTTTTGGATCTTTTCATCCAGTGGGATTGGTCGACCTACCTTGCTGACTATGGTCAACCCAACTGCAAGTACCTCCGGGTAAACCCAGTGACTGCTCTGACCCTGCTTGAGAAGTAAGTACTTAGTCCAGTGGTCTGTAATGGGAGGTGAGGGGACAGGGTTGGGGGGCTGGTATAGAAGATAATTTTACCACTGCCGATACCTTAAAGATAACCTTGTTCCTGAAGTTGCCATAGGCCATGGGTGCTGTCAGCAATCTCAATCACTGGACTTGGCAGGCCAGTCTTCCTCTTGTGGCTTCTTAATTCCTGAGCCCCCAACGAGCTAGGCCAAGTATGGGTCAGAAATAGACTTTGACATTACCTTCTAGTTTAATGGGAGCAAAGCATCTCTTACTAGAGATGGCAAGAGAAGAAAAAATGGCTTGGTTTGGGGCTCAGGCCAGCCTGGTAAACAGAATGAGGCTGCCCTAGTCATCTGGGGTATGATGCTAGATAGTGCAACTCCACAGAACAGATGGCTTCTCTGGTTCCTAGTAGAGAAGCCCTAGAAATTATTGAGAATTACTGAAACCTTCACCTGTCCTGACTCCCACCCCGCCAGACTGAGCTTTTATTGTGCTGACCATCCCAACAAAGCTGTCTTGGAGAAGGTGTCTGATTATTCCTTTAGGCAGTCACTACCCTGCAGAGGATTCCCTGCCACAGAGCTGTGGCCTCTCTGAAGCAGAGGTGCTACCACTGAATGTAGGTTAGCAGCTCTATAGGACATCTCAGGGCTAACCGATATGTTACCCGGAAGCTGGGAAATGCTATGTATTACAGCCTGGTTCTGGCTTTTGCTAACCTATTAGAGAGCTGTCAGGCCAGAGACCAAGACCCACATAAAAGGGCAGCTTTCTCTTGAAATCTGAAAAACTAGTTAATCCCCAGCTGCTTAGAAGAATGCCCTGCATCTAGGCATTGTTGTAAGTCTACATATATGGCCAGTCACCCGTGTCTGAAATCCTAGGAAGGCAAGGCTCGGAGTCCAGGAGGGCAGAGTGGAGCCTTAAGCAGGAGAGGTCAAGGTCTATCCTTCTTACTATGTAATATAAAGGGGAGCAAAGGGGAAGAGGTGAAGGGTAGGCAAGAGCATGATGCAGGGGTATGTATTTGGAGCCAAGAGACTAAAAACTCAGACTGCAGTTTTCTCCTGAGCACGTCAGAGGCTGATGTTTCCATTTTAACTTTGTTTCCCATGGTTCTCTCTCCCACTGACCTTCCTCCCTAGGATATCTAGAGAGTAAGTATATTATTCACTTGAGCCTTTTCCCTCACTTTGAGGCAAGTCCTTCTGGTTTCCTCTTTGACACTAATGACTACACTAAAATCCCTAGTCTCTGAGTTGTCCCCGCCCTGACATACTAATCTACTAAACCAGCCTGGTGCCAACTGGCTGGCTGCCTTCTCTATCCTTGGCCCTTAGAGTGACCCTTGGCTTACCAATTCCTTTGGGGCTGGGAGTGGCGGCAGAGATTTTCTCCCATTGGTGCCAGGTAAAGTGTTGTTCCCATTCAGCTTCTTGGCACACGCAATACTCTTGCTAGTGTGGGGCCTGAAATAAAGCCATGACAAAAGGTAGCTCCCCAGCAGCCTCCCCTACCTCTCTGTGGCTTTAAAGTCTAGAGCCCGCATCTCCCACAAAAGACCCTTTATTAGAGGCAAGGCTTAATCCATAGTTCATGGTGCCAAGCTGAAAGAAGGGAACATTTTGACCTTTGAGTTGGTGCTTAAATGGTCATATTTAATGGTCATATGTGTCCTTCAAGTGGTCTCTGGGATTCCCTTCAGCCATTTACTTCTCTCAGCAGTCCTTTACTCCTCTGATCCCAAGAATCTCTGGATCCAGGAAATACTGGTTCATCCACTTCCTACGGCTCAACAATAGTCTAAAATAATTAGCCCCTCCCTGCCATTCTGGAGCATTGGCCAGTAAAGAAGCTCTGTGCTTAGCCCTAGCAAATCAGAAGAGTTTAGAAGCTTCCTTCCAGACACAGTAGGGCAAAGGCTACCCAGATCACTACAGTCTGTATCTCCCAGCCTCATAGGAATTGATCCCTTTACCTGACCTCTTCCTGCTTTTCCACAGCCAGCTCTACAATCAGATCTTGCCAGTCTCCCCTTTTCAACCTGGCCCTTCTTAGCAGGGTGAAACAAGAAGACCCCAAGACCTGCTAAAGACATTTAGGGAAAAGAAGTGGCCCCTGTGTCATTGAGATGTGGCCATAGCTATTAATAAAATAGAATGGGATACTGGGTTTTCAGAATGGGATGGGAAGTGGGAGAGCTGGCTTTTGGTTTCGGAGCATTCCTGAGTAGAAACCAGCAGGCCACCTGGTTAACTAAGATTAACTCAGGGTACTTGAGTTTATCTTTATAGTGCCTCATTCCAACTCCAGGTCTAATGGCCAAGAAGTTCTAGCCTCTGGGGCCAAAGACTGCCCTCTTTTTCCTAGATATTACAGGAGCCTCCCCGTGGGAGCTGAAAACCAGCTGGCTCCCTGTCTCTCAGCTGCTTCCAGGAATCATGAAATTAATGATAATGTAGGATATTAAACCTAATGTCCTATGAATATAGGAAGTGGTTTTCTTCATTTTGTTTGTTTGTTTTATGTTGTTGTTAATGTTTAGATATATTGTATACCCAGCAGAGGAAAGGGAATCTTTCTCTGGGACTATCTAAAGCCAGGACAGTTCCACAAACCTAATTATGCAACTAGTGTATAAGGGAACAAATACAGTAATTATCAGAGCCTTGAGGACTCTCATGCTTTCTCTTCAATAAGCCCAGTCACTTCCCCTTCTTCTTCCACTCCAAGCACAGGCCTCCTCATGTGGGTGGTCATATCCTATATTCAGTGTTCTGAGTTTGCTTGATGAGTAATTCCAGCCTGAAGGCCCTTGAGCTTGGATCAGTGAGAGAATTCCTAATTCATTTATGGCTATCACTGGCAGCCAGAGCCACACAGTGGTGCTGCTCATTAGAAACTTCTTGCCCTTATGGAATATATACATTATAAATTTATATCATATATACCAAACATAAATACCCTTGTGGGATCGCTGGCCTTTTGACTCACTGGCCCCTAATCTGCTCCTGTGCAAAGGGCCACCCATAGTGGGAGGAGGGGGGAAATGGTGCAGGATTGGCCAAAGGCCCCTGAGAAATATGACCAGAGGCGATTTATAGCCCAGTGCCATGTTCCTTATCTACCCTTTTCTAGCCTGTCTCCATACAGCCCAGGGAGCAGCGAAGTCAGAGAACTGGCCCACCTCTGGTGAAGACTGGCCTGCCCCTGTCCCAGAGAGAAATCTGTCTTGGCATTGTTCTCAATTGTCTAACCCTAGAACTAGCAGTGGGGCTGGTGTGTAGAGGCTGGGACAAGAGTTAGTGGCCATCAATAGATGTGAGGGATTGTGGGCCCTCTACAGGGAATAGCAGATTCCTGAATTCTGTCACAATTGCTTAGTCAGACTTGGGGGTTCTGTGACTATCTCAGCCCAGTCCTGACTTTCTTGTCTATGTTTCCCAGTTAGGGCTCTCTATCTGAAAGAACCATTGGCCAGAATTGCCCATGGTTTGTGTTCTAGGAATATGCCATCTGTGAAGCTTTAGCATGGCACAGAGCTCAAAAGTATGGGGGTACAGACAGCCATTGAGAACTCAAGGGCTTCCCATATAAAAAGCTCTGGTTTATGGAGTGAGAGGATGGCCCAGCCCTTTGGCACATGCTTTCCTCAGCACCATACTCTCTTACCCTATCTGCCTATCTGCCCTTATCCTGAGAAAAAGGAGGTGAGTCAAGCCCTTAGTTTTGTTAGGAATGTGATGGAATAGCCAGCTAGAGTGAAGTTTCGAAATACACAGTGGCTTGCGGTTGTTCATGTTCTCTTGGAATTGCTAGTTAAGAGCACTTTTCCTGCTTTACCTTTCAAATATTACCTCTAAGGTCCCATTAGGATTTGGTAGGTTCATGAGGTAATGAGTGGATCCTAGACATTTTATAAGGGCTTACTGGCCAGCAGAGCTGTACCATGTCCCAGACACCTATAGCAGGTACATACCTGCTGAGAAAAGAGAATAAATTAGGTGGATCCAGGTATAAAGGATAGGGAGATTGGCCCCTCCAAAACTAGCTCTTAGCCAATTTCCAAAGATGACTGAAGTTGGGAGGGCTATGGGTGCCAGAATGCCAGCTTCCTGATGAGTAGGTGAGTGTGGGCCTGACAGTGGAGATAATCCAGACTCTCTTACTACTCTGGGTAGTGGTTAAGACGCATTGCCATCCTGCCTTCTGCAGGTTCCCCTTCCACCATTGTTTCCTCAAACACATTGCCCTCTTTCTTTCTTTCTCTGTTTAGAATGAAGGATACTAGCCGCAAGAACAACATGTTTGCACAGTTTCGGAAAAATGAGCGAGACAAGCAGAAACTTATTGACACTGTGGCCAAGCAACTCCGAGGACTCATCAGCAGCCACCACTCGTGAAGGGTGGCCCCAGACCCCCAGAGGCAACCTGCTGCAGCCCCCTAGTGTGGGATCCAGCCCCAGCTGACCCTGCATTTGTGCATTCTTCTTCAAAGAGAGCATATGTATTTTTTTATTAACCCCTGTGCAGTATTCACATAACATTGCCCTATAGTAAAAGAGGCACAAAAATAAGCAAGTACATGAGATGTTGCTAGGCTGGGACTCAGGGGAAGTTATTACTCCACCGTCTGTGTTATCTTAGAGATGGTGGTGTCATCAGTCCCAGTGTGATGAACCACCTTTCAGCCATGGCTCTAAAGCATAGGTCTGGGGCTCAGGGACCACAAAAAGTGGTGCTTGGCACTGAGAGGTAGAGGGAGCAAAAGCATACTAAAACATGTCCTGTTCACTCTTGGATGCCCATTCACCACATAGATGAGGCTGATTCTTCTCAATGCAAGAAAAGGGCCTGGCAAACATTACTACTTAGTACACTAAGGGCAGTTCTAGAGGGTCATCTCCTCAGAGTGCTGACTTTCACTGGCTTGTGAACAAGCATGGCATGTGGCAAGATGGCAGCTTCATTCCAATCCCTCAAGGATGGCAGTTTCTTTAGCCTAGATCTAGCTTTTACTGCAGATTTTTCTGGGGCAGGATATAGCTAAGTAGGCAGTGGTAATAATTGGATCCCATGTTTAACTGCAGATTGCCCCAACTCTAGGAGTGTTGAGTCTCAACCCAAGGAGTTTTTCTGGATCTTGAAATCCAGTTTTCATGGAATCAGAGGACCATTCCTTTCCCTGTTCATCTCATTTCCTTCATTCACAGTTAGAACACTTGATTCAGGATGTAGATCAACAGTTATTTCCATAGGTCTTCACAGAGCGTCTCAGACTTAGCCTTCTCCAGTAATGCCATTGAAGTAGGTCAGATTTCAGAAGCCTAAAGATGGCCCTTACCTTATCCTTAGGTGAAACCTGAGGATTAGTTGGAATTGTTCCTTTATGTTTTAAAATGAGCTTTTTGGCTACCATCTTGAAGGAAATGTCACCAGCTCTGCACTGTGGGAGCAGCCATGACTGGGCTCGATGCCCCTAGGGATGGAGACACTGTGACCATAAAGTCGACAGAGCCAGCCATGGCTTGTGGCTTATTGCCTCTGGCCCAACTGTTGTTCACTAAATAATATCCTAGATATTATTTCATTGCTCAAGCCAAGGTTCCCCCTCGTTTGATATCCCCAAAGCCATCTTTGGCTTTGTCTGAGAAAGATTGCCTGTAATCCTATCCCCCATACTCTAGAGCCTGGAGCAGCCTAGCTTGGAGGCTGCATTCATTGTCCCAGATGGACTCCTGAGACTTAATGCAAGGGCTTTGCTGTGAGGTCAGTCAGGGGAAACTATACTTTAAGACACTTCAGAAAGATGCTACTATAGCTACTGGCAAGAGAATAATTGTGCATCACCAAACAATGACAAATACGCCACACAGGCATTTCCAGCTTGGATTAGTGGGAGGAAAGATTCATCAAACAGAATTCTTCACTACTGAGAAGAATTTGTCAGCTACTGAGTTGCTTCTGGGGAGGGAAGACCTTCCTTTCCCCCCTCCCCACCCCCTACCTCACCATAACCTATCACATTTTGATAGCCCCTGGGAAGAGGATAGGCACACAGACACAGACTTCCTCAAAGCAGGAGAAACAAGGCTACATGTGAGCTTTGCAGACACTTGCTGAGGCTCATCCTGAGGGCTGGGTGGTTGGCCAGGGTTTCAGGATGAGGGTGAGGGATGAGCGCTGCCACCTAGAACTTGATAAGCCAAGAGAAGGTAGGAGCCAAAATGGCATCTCCAAGCTCTCATCTTTGTTGAAACAGGTGAGAATGATTATACTAATCTGAAGTTCTATTAGGAGCTTGAAAAGGACTCAAAACACTTTTCTATGCTAGTACGCTGTTGGCAGGAAGATCTCTTCAGCTTTGAGTGCTGAGAGACTTTGAAGTGGAAATGGAGAGACGCGTAAGCATGCCAACAGTGTTTGTCTTTTTAGAGGATCATCATTGCCAATCTGGTCTCAAACCTCTGCCTTGGAAGAACTATGCTATAGAGGAAAAGGCAGACAAGGTGGAGGAATAGGGGTTATTCTGCACGGAAGTCCCATGAAAAAAAAAGCTTATTCAAACTTAAAATATAAAGATGGACCCTTTGATATATCTTCTCTTCCTTCTTAGTCTGCCTTCCCCTTATCTAACAAAAAGCAACATGCAGTTACTGAGCTGTGTGTAGAGACGTACTCTTGTTGGGCCAGGGAAGGTAAAAACAGCGACCAAAAATGTCAAGTTTTTGAATGAGAAAAGTGGGATGTTTTTAGTTTTGTCTGTAGGCCTGTAGCTGGGCCAACCCTTGAGAGGACTTGTGCAAAGTATGTGTGCCCGGAACCATCAGACTCCTCAGAAATGGCCTCATATACCTAGAGAGGTAGAAGTACACTGGAGGGCCTCAATAAGAGGGCAAGCACACAGAAGGCTAGAAGCCCATATGGCGCCTGGTCAGGTTGAACCCTTGGCCAAGTTATTGGGGAAACCAGATCTATATTCCTGAAGGGACAGTCTGGTTTGGAATCCTACTGGTTTCAGTAGTAATTTGGGCTGTTTGCATCATTTTAACATTCATAGGAAAATCTCTTTGAGCAGACCATGAATGAAGCTGTTATGGGTGGGAAGGAACAGGACCTGAAAATGGGAACCAGGAAATGAGACCCTGTTGGCAAAGGGAATGTACAGCTTCCAGGGTGCCTTGCCCGATGTTCTCATTGCATACCAGTCCTCCAAGTCAGTCTAGCCTTACTGTACACTTGATGAGTACTTACTCAGCAAGTCCCAGACCCATGGCCTTTTATCTCCCAACATTGGCCTTGGCCATAACCTTCCTCATCAGGCCTCTGAGCACACTCCTGAGAACTGCTGCAGAAATTCCCCTACCTTAGCCTCCCTTCTCCCAGGACTCCTCTCTCGACTGCAATTGCCTCTTCTTTTATTTTTATTTTTTGCCTGCATTCACAACTACTTTTCACAAAGGTGTTGGAAATGGCGTTTTTATTTTGCACAGATAGTTGCACATTTATCGAGAAAATTAGGAAAGTCCATTTTTAACTCCAAAGGGAAATTTTTTCTCTAAAACTTACTAGTAAAGCTACTGATACAGATGGGCTGCATGGTTAGGGGAAAGCTCCTCTGTGAAAAGAGCATGTTTATTCCTCTTGTACATTTTCCTCTTTTAACTGCTATTAAACAAGAAAGCCTACACACCTGTTTCAAAAGCCATGGTGTTGTCTCATGGGTATTTTGTTCTTCCATCCCTTTTGCACAGTGCAGCTGTGTTGGTAACTGGATGGCTGACATTGCATCCCCACTTAGCTGGACTGAGGACTAAGCAGGTGAGAAGAGCCTGGTGGGGAAGAGAAAGCCTCCCTTCCACACAAGGCAAGGAGCCCTACTATGGCCTTGGAAACATCCCTGACCCCTGGGTTAGGTTTTCCTGCCTATGCAGCTAACACTGGCATCATTAAGAAGAACTTTTCAAAATGGTTGAGTTATGTGGAGCACTGGACTAGGCAACTTGGAGCCCAATGTTGAACACTAGCCCTGCCATGGAAAGGCTCCCAGTCAAGAGGGAGTGATGTCGGATTATCCAGAACAAAGCCAGGCTGGAAAAAAGAAAAAAATGAGCCTATTTTAGACTCCGTGCCGGACAGGTACAGTCATTCTGGCCTAGTGAAGGAAAGGGTCTGGTTGGGAAAGACAGCTCAGAAGAAGCAGGATGTTGATTAGCTGGGCCTTGAAGGAATGCAAGTCAAATTTTGTTAAGTCATAGGAATAAGTATTTTTGGTGCAGACCACATTAGAGTACAGTGTTGGCATGAGCCTGGTATGTTCTGGGACATAATGAAGAACCTCCTAGGCACATCTGGAACCATGGTAAGTAAGACCAGCAATGCCAGTATAGCAACACTCAGCCTGCTTTCTCTCCAGGCTAGCACACAAGCAATGGGAATAGACTAGGAAGAATTTTCTCCCGTAAGAAGTCTGACTACTGCAACTAGGCTTTCATCCCAAGAGACCTGGGCTTTGACCCCTGCAATGCCACTTGCTAGCCTCTGACCTTGAAGAAGTGCTAAACTTGCTCCCTAAATATCATCTTCCTCATCCATGAAAGCAGAATGGTAGTCTCTAACTTACAGGTTTGTGGTAAAGTGTAAACGAGCTGTGGAAGTTCAAAATGCTTAGCCAGTACCTAGCAATAGCACATGCAGCGTTTAAGGCCTTTTCCTCCCTACCTTCCAGTTCCACAACATGCCTCATGGCTGAGCACCGGGCAAGTGTCCAGGGCTTCTCTGCCTCCTGGCATCCTCTCCCCAAGCCCACTACAGGGTTGGGGGTAGCTGTGCCCCCCAAGCACCTGTAAATGAAACAGAGGGACATGCCTTTCAAATCACCCAGCCATCTGGCTCTGAAGACAGCCTGTGCTTCCAGTGGAATCTGCCTGTCCACACTACTGGAACTTTCTCTGCTCTCACTTTGGTGCCAACACTTTTACCTTCTTCTATTGGGAGTTCTTAACCAGGGGTCCAAGAACCCTCACAGGTGTGTGTGTGTTTGCATGCATGTGGTCACGCCACCCATTTTTTTCTGGAAAGAAGGTTGATGGCTTTCATCAATGTGTAAGAAAGATTCATGACTAAAATACTGAATAATAACCAAATCCCTTCGGACATGTAGATCTCCCCCTGAGGGAAAGCCAGAAGCTCTGAGCCGCACTCCTCTCCTGCCTCATAGAGCTCTGGCGGATGTCGCAGGCCCTGCTGGTCTACCACCCGCCTTCTCCAGCAGCCTCCTCCAAATCCCATGTCACGCTTACAAATCGGTGAAACCACTGCTTCTGGCTTTCTCTCTCAGCACACAGGCACTGAGGGAAGACAGGAGGACTCTGCTCTCCTGAAAATATGGAGGCTTCCAACTAGTTGGGGAGGTGACAGACAGTTCAGTACAGAGACATGGGCTGTCACAGTCAAACAACCTGACTCACCCAGAACGTTTCCCACAGCCTCAGCACTAACTGTTACGACTTCGGCGGAAGGCCTTGTCCAGAGAGGGACCAGCGACCCTGTGGGGTCCTCTAAGGCAGAAAAACAAAGGAAATCAGAACAGCCCAGAGAAGGATGTGAAGCCGCCACCACCTTGCCCTTTTTCTCACAGCTGGGCTTCTTATCTGCCAGCCAGGCAGATGCCGATGGGGAATAGCTGGTGGGAGATAAGAGGAGGCAGGGAAAGAAAGTGCCAAACCCTTTCCCCAGAGGCCTCGTTTTGAATTTAATGGGCAGAGTTTGCCGGGAATGAGAGAGCCTGTGGGCCCTAGGGACCATAAGACAAAGGCTCTTGAGGAAGTGCAAGGAGGAGGAGGAGAGGAGTGAGGGCCAGGCATTGTGTGGGAGAGCTGCCCCTCTATCTGTTTCAATCGCTGGTGGGGTTAGGGTTACCCTGCATTTGGGAACCCAGCTGCTTTGTGGGGTCTGTGACATCAGCTGTTGTGATGGTAATGGATGGGCCTCTCGCAGGGGGCACCCCCTCCTTGGCCAGCCCCTGGAGAAGATAGAAGCTTCTGTCCCCTCAGGGTGGGGGTCGGCTGCAGGCCCAGAATCAGACCCAAGACAACAGCCCCCCTCCTTCCAGTCTGAACCCACTGCTAAATGTACCTTCCAAGCCTAAACTATGACCTTCCTCTCTCCAAAGCTCCAGAAAAGGAATGGAATCTGAACATTGAGTTGCTTTTCTGGCCCTAAACAATCCTCCCATTCTCTAGGCTCAATGATGGGTCTATTTCCTCCTGTAAATGGGTCTCGTAATCTTCAACTTTTACCTTTGCTTCTAAGGGTAATTAATTGGATCTGCCTCTTGTTCTCCCCACACACTCCCCTCTCTGTTACAAGGCTCAGGTTATGCTAGGTAGATGGCTTTCTTTGTATTCCATGGGGTACTTATTCTTAAAGCTGATGGAGTAAGGCCCTGCCCTCTCCAGTGATCCCCTTCTCCAGAGAAGCCTGCTGGGGAAAACACCACTTCCGTTGGTACTTGAAAAGCCAAAGGCTTTTCAGATAGCCAGTTTTGAGCAACCATTTTGCTTTTCCCCAAGATTTTAGGGAAAGTGTTTTCAGGTAACACTCTCAGGAGCAAAGTGGGAATTTGTTGGTCTGGACACTGGAGACAGAGAGGCAAAAATGGGCAACACCTGGCCCAGCAAATTGCACGTGGGCACCCATGGTCAAATGAATGAGTTTTTCAGAGGGGCAGTCATGCAAAGGTGGGGGCTGTGAGAGCAGCACTCTTGCTGGGAGGACTATTTTGCCATTGGCGTTGTTTAGAATTGCCAGCATATAGTAGATAATAGAAAAGCAAGCTAACGTTTAGTCTGTTTTATTGTGGTTTTAAAATTTTCAACAAACATGTACCATGCTACCCTTGTCATGCCACAGAGCAGGGAACAGGTTGCAAACAGGTTAAGAGTCAGGTGAGAAACCAAAGTAGCAGTTTAATTCCTGATGGGCAGGATGTGGTCCTGGTGGTAGTGATTATGTGTGTGTGTGTGTGTGTGTGTGCGTACTGTGTATGTGTATGTGTATGCGGGTATCTGACAGAAATAGGGCTTTCCCCACTGAACCCTACTCCCATTTCCCACAGCTGATCACTGTTAATAATAGTATGATGATATTCTGTCCCGTTATTTTAATCTGTATATACTGTCACAAAAATTATAATCCTAGTGTATTATAGTACAGTTTTACTTTTTACTTAATTTATCTTAAATATATTTCATTGGTAACATACAGAATTTTTTCATCCTTTATGAAGCCCATAAAGTTCTTCCATTGCATGAATGTACCATGAGTTTGTTTAACCAGTTCTGAACTGATGGATATTTAGAATGCTTCCAGTATTCCACTCTTATAAACAATACTGCAAGAGATTTGTATATATCTTTGCCTACTTGCTTAGTTTTTTCCACAGCATAAAATTTCAGGCATGGAATTGGTGGGTTAAAAGCTATGAATATTGGCCAGGCGCAGTGGCTCATGTCTGTATTCCCAGCACTTTTGGAGGCCAAGGCAGGCAGATCACCTGAAGTCAGGAGTTCAAGACCAGCTTGGCCAACATGGTGAAACCCCATCTCTACTAAAAATACAAAAATTAACCAGGCATGGTGGCATGCCCCTGTAATCCCAGCTACTCGGGAGGCTGAGGCAGGAGAATCAGTTGAACCTGGGAGGCGGAGGTTGCAGTGAGCCAAGATCAGGCCACACTGCACTCCAGTTTGGGTGACAGAGTAAGACTCTGTCTCAAAAATAAAAAAGCTATGAATAGTATAAATGCTAATAGAAAGCATATAATTACTCTTGAAAATCACCAATTTACACTCTCTCCAATAGGTTATAAAAGAATCCGTCTCCCTATGAAATCTCAGCCCTAAATAATATAAATTTTTTTCATTTTTTTCAGTCTTTCAAATGAAAAATAATTTTCCTTTGTTCTTATTTACATTAATTTATAGTGAATGTAAGCATCTACGGATATTGTGTGTTGGTTATTTGTATTTCCTCTTGTATTAACTATTGAGATAGTCTGCCTATGAAAAAAGTAGGTTATTTTCTTTTTGTATTGATTTGTAGTTCTTTGTTTTAGGGATTTTAGCTATTTGTCATTTGCATTGCAAATGTTTTCCCAGTTTGCCTTTTGAGTTTGTTCATTGGTTCATATTAGTTAGAGCCCTTTATTTTGTAGGTAGCAAAAAACCCAACTCAGAAAATATTTATTGACTGAAAATCCAAAGGTGGTTCAGGGTTAGTAAGATTCAGTGACTAAAATAAAATGTGAAGTCCGTTTCCTTTCCTCCCCTCTACTCTGTCTTTTATGGTACAAAGACCACCCTAAATCTTACTTCCCTCACGGTGGCTAAATGGCAGCCATTTTTCTAGATTTCACACCCTCACACTATACTGTGCAGAAACTTCCAGCGGCTCTCTTAGAAGAGCAAGGAACTTTTTAATCCAATAAGCCTCTAATATTGAGAGCTCTAAATTGAATTATATGTCATTCTTTTTTATCAGAAGCAGGCCATGAGTTCGCTGTTTTTATCAGGGTTACTTGAACCAATCACTGTGGCAAGAGCAACAAGATTACCCTGATAGGTTAAAGCAATCAATCAAGTCTCACCCTTGGAATTTAGAGTAAGGAGGTATGGATCGCTACCCCCAAACAAACTGCATAGCAGCTAGACAACCGGGAAGATGGTGGAGAGTATGTCGAGGAGACAGCCACAATATTCACTACATGGTGTTTTTTGCTGTATAGGTTTTTGTTTTCTTCTTTTTTGTCGTTCTTATTTGAGACAGGGTCTCATTCTGTCACCCAGACTGGAATGTGGTAACATGATCAAGGTTTACTGCAGTTTTGACCTCCCTGGCTCAAGCAAATCCTTCCACCTCAGCCTCCTGAGTAGTTGATGCTACAGGCATGTACCACCATGCCCACCTGATTTTTTATTTTTTGTAGAGACAGGGATTTCACTTTGTTGCCCAGGCTGGTCTCAAACTCCTAGACTGAAGCAATCCTCCCACCTCAGCCTCCTAATGTGCTGGGATTACAAGTGTGACTCATCACACCTGGCAAGTTTTTCATTCTTGGAATGTCAAATTACAAGGCTTTTCCTTTATAATGTTTAGATTTCATGTGATATTTAGATTTCCCTACTTCAAAATTATGAAAATATTGGCCCATGTTTTCTTCTGTTACTTCGTTTTTACTGTATTAATCATTTATCAATTTGAAATTTCCTTTGAGATGAGGAGCATGATAGGGATCCAGCCTTTTCTTTTTTTCCAAATGGCTCACTAGTTGTCTGCAACATCATTGATTAATTTTAAAATGTCACCTTTATCATATATTTAATTCATATTTATCTTTGTTCTATTTCTGGATTTTCTTTATGGTCTCATGATCATTCTGTTTCTGAGCCATTACCACATTGTTTTAATTACCATATCTTTGTAATCTGTTTTAACATCTAGTAGTCCATTCCTACTAGAGGAAATACATCATACTTTTCTCTTTCAGAATGTTCCCAGATATTTATTCTTCCTGGTTAATTTTATACTTTTTAATTTCCAATGTTCTATTGTGATTTGATTGGAGTTGCATTGAATTTATAAAAGAATTTGCAGGTTAAGGACATATTTGTAACACAAAGACTGCCTATGCAGGGCCCTGTCCATTTATTCATCATATTCACATTCCTCAAACAGTTTAACATTTTCTGCATTTGGATTCTTCACATTTTTTACTTAGTACAATCATGAATGTTTTATATTTTCATTGCTATTAAAAATGAGATCTCTTCATGTTTTATGTGTTCTTTTTTGTTTTAATTACAAAAGTAATATGTACTCATCTATCAGATTTGCAAAAATCTTAAAGTCTGATATTACCAATTACTGATGAGGATATGTAGAAACAGGATGTCATAAAGGTGAGAAAATAAATTAATACACCTACTTTATAGAGAAGCTTGGTGGTACAGATCCAAATCCCTTTTTGGCAATTCAGAAATTGAAAATGCTCATTCTTTCTTTACTAATTTGGTACAAAATCTGACCTGATGGTAAGTTATCATCTGTATATCCCACTTAATTGGAATGTTTATACTTTTCAACAGAGAAAAAGTAATATATTTGATTATGTCTATTTCCCAAACCCTACTGAGGGAGTTATTTATGGCACATAGGCCATATTGCCTTTCTAAAATTCAATAAATCTTATTCTGAAACATATCTGGCCCCAAGTGTTTTGAAAAAGATATTACAGACCTGTATCTAGTAGAGTTAAACATGTGCATATCCTAGAGAAATCTAGCCACATGTGCACAGGGAGACATGTATAAGAATGTTTATTACAGCACTGTTTATAATGATGAATAATTAGAAATAACCTAAATGTTCATCAGTGGGAGAATAGATAAATTGTGATCTGTTAATCTAATAGAATATTATACGGCGGTTAAAATGAACTATAGCTACGTGGGTCAACCTGAATAAATATTTTTGAAAGTTGTTGATTTTTTTTAAAGCATGTTGGATTATAGATAACAATACAATTTAAACTTTGAAAATGTGCATGAGGATGATAAACACCAAATGTGGTATAGTAGCTATCTCTGCAGAGGGAGGAAAAAAATGAGGGACATGGGGATACAAAGTAGGATTTTTAACTTTATGAAGTCTAATTTCTTTTATAAAATTAAATGAATATAGCAAAATGTCAAAATGTTTTCATAAATAGATTTGTATTCCATGTAATGTTTCTCAGTCTTTTTAGTAACTGCATAGTATTCCTCAGTGTGACTCTACCTTAATTTGCTTAGCCATTTCTTCATTATTTAACTTGTTTTCACTTGCTAATCATTACAAGAACTACTGAAGCAAACATCTTTGATATCCTTTTGCGTATATACAAACACTCTGTAGATTAGTTATATCAGTTGTCTTTTTTTAAAAAAGGCTTACCACTTTATACCCTTACCAACAACATGGGAGAGGGCCTATTTCCTCGAACTGTCAGTAAGACTGTCAAACTGGAGTGAGGAGAAATGGCGAATTAATTTTCAATTGCCAGTTTCTGTTAGTCTGAATCATCTTTCAGCATCTTAGCCATTTTTAGATATTCTCAATATTGCCTGTTGATAACTTCATCAATTAGAAGTGTGTTCAGCTACTCATGCAAAATGTCCTGTGAGTGCAGTAAAGAATTGAGTAGGGCTTCTTTTGGTTTGGGGGCTTTTGGAGCTTCTTTGTTTTGGTTTTGGTTTTTGAAGTATGAAGAATTCTAGAGGCTTAAGCATAAACAATACAGGACTGAAGCAGTGGAGACCTAGACACTCTCTGTCTTTCTGTTCTGTCATCCTTAGTGTGTTTATCATTTAATAGGCACAGAAGAGCTGCTTCACCTCCAGACATCACATTCACTTTCCAGGAAGGAAGAAGGAAAAAAAAAGCAAAGAGATAAAGAACCATGTAGGCTGAGTCCCTTTCTTAAAAGCCTATGATTTCCATCTTTCCTTAGGCTTAAAGATTGACTTTTTTTAAAGTAAATTATGTAAGTATTCTCAAAATTATTTATTTATATTTATTTTTAGAACTGGAGTCTTGCTCTGTCACGCAGGCTGGAGTGTGGTGTCATAATCATAGCTCGTGGCAGCCTCAAACTCCTGGCTCAAGTAAGCCTACCACCTCAGCCTCCCAAATGTAAATTACTGTTTTAAAATATTTCTTCATATTACCTCCTCTCACAGCTTCTTTGGCCAGAACTGGATCACATGGGCACCCCCAAACCGATCATGACCAGAGGGAGTAAGATCATCATGTCTGGTTAATACCAATCATGGTTCATACCCTGTAAGTTCCTGTAGCTTTAAGCAGGATGTGTTTTTTTTGTTTTTTGTTTTGTTTTGTTTTTTCACAGCTTTATCCTCAGTATTTAGAAGAGTTTCTGCCACATAAAATATGCTTAAGTTTGTTGAATGAACTGACTATATGCATGAAGGGAAAGATAAATGGATAGAATAGGGGCAGGATGTCAAGGTATCTTCACCACCATTCGAGCCAGTCTGAGTGCTTTCTGCAGGCAGATGAGGGGAAATGAATGTTGGTCAAGAGATGGGGTCTGTCACAAGGTCCTTGACCCACTGATCCTCTTGATGCTAATTACATACTTGTTCAGTATATAGTCTTTCACTTCCTTTTAAATAAACGTTTTATTTTGGAATAATTTTAGGTTTAGAGAAAAGTTGTAGAGTGGTAGAGAGTTCCCATATATTACTCACTCAATAAGCCCTATTGTTAACGTCTTACGTTACCATGGACATTTGTGAAAACTGCTTATACCAACATTGGCACAGTGTTAACTAAACTTGGACTTCATTCGGATTTCACCAGCTTTTCCAGTAATATTTTCTTTCTGTTCCAGGATTCAGTATAGGATATTATATTGGATTTAGTTGTCATACCTCTTTAGTGTCCTCTGGTCTGTGACAGTTTCTCAGTCTTTCTTTCCCCTGACCTTAACAGTTTTGAGGAGTGATAAGTGTTTTGTAAAATGTTCTTTACTTTGTGTTGGTCTGAAGTTTTTCTCTTGATTAGATTGGGCTTATGGTTTTTTTGAAAGAATACACCAAAGGTGAGGTGACTTCCTTATCGTATATTAGTGTATACATGATATCCACATGACATCATTGGTGATGGTAACCTTCATCACTAGTTAAGGCAGAGTTTGCCAGGTTCCTCCACTATAAAATTACTACTTTTCCCTTTCCATATTTTACTTATTAGAAGCAAGTGACTAATTGCAGCCTATATTAAAGGGGCAGAAAAGAGCAGGAGGGTTAAGCTTTACCTCCCACAAGGACTATCTCAATAAATTATTTGGAATTCTTCTGTAAGACAGAATTGTCTCTTCAATACCATTTATGTGTTTATTAGACCAATAATTTAAGTCACGTATTTATATCAGTATGAACTTATCTACATTTTTTTGCACTTATTTTAGGCTTTCTTCTTTTTGTATTTATTGAGATGTAACACAACATAAAACTCACCATTTCAAAGCATACAGTTCAGTGGTTTACAGTATATTCACAATGTTGTGCAACCAACATTGTCTAACTTCAGAACATGCCTATCATCCCAAAAGGAAATTCTATACCTGTTAGTAATTGCTCCCAATTCCCCTCTTCCCCTGTCCCCCTAATCTACTTTCTCTCTCTATGAATTTGCCTGTTCTGGACATCTCATACAAGTGGAATCATATAATATGTAACCTTTTGTGCCTGGCTTCCCTTAGCATAATGTTTTCAAGGTTCATCCGTGTTGTAGCATATTCAGTATTTCATATCTGTTGTGGCTGAATAATATTCCATTGTATACCACATTTTGTTTATCCATCATCTGTTGATGAGGCCATGGGTTGCTTCCACTTTTTGGTCATTACCAATAATGCTGCTATGAATATCGGTACACAAGTTTTTGTTTGAACATGTGTTTTCACTTCTCTTAGGTATATACCTGGGGGTAAAATTGCTGTGTCATACAGTAACTATGTTTAAATTGTTGCAAAACTGCTAAAATGTTTTCTAAAGCAGTTGCTTCATTTACTGATCCTATCAGCAATATATAAGGGTTCCAATTTCTCCACATTCTCGCTAACACTTTCTGTTTTCTGTTTTTGTGTGTGTGTTTTTAAATAATAGTCACCCTAGTGGGTGTGAAGAGGCATCTCACTATAGTTTTGACTTGCATTTTCCTAACGACTAACAATGTTGAGAATTTTTCCATGTAGTTATTGACCATTTATATATCATCATGACCATTTGAATATCATATTCAAATTCTTTACTTATTTTTAAATTGGGTTATTTGTTTTTTAATTGTTGACTTGTAAGGGTTCTTTAGATAGTCTGGATTTTAGATCCTTATCAGTTACATGATTTGCAAATATTTTAACCTATTCTATGGGTCTTTTCACTTTTTGACAGTATCCTTGATGCAAAAGGTTTTAAATTTTGATGAGGTCCAAATTTATCTGTTTTTTATTGTTGTTCCTTGTGCTTTTGGTATAAAATCTAAGAATCTAAGAAACAACTGCTTAATCCAAAGTCATGAAGATTTACACCTTTGTTTCCCTCTAAGAGTTTTATGGTTTTAGCTCTTACAATTAGGTATTTGATCCACTTTGAACTGATTTTTGTGTATGGACAACTCAGATTATATTGTGTTTTCCAAACGCCACTTGTTGAAAAGACTATTCTTTCCCATTGAATGGTCTTGGCCTCCATGCTGAAAATCAATTAATTATAGATCTATGGCTTTATATCTGGACTCGAAGTTCTCTTCCATTGATCTATATAGCTATCCTTTGGCCTTATGTATTTATTCTATCCTTTAGATTACAATCTAATTCCATGTTACTTACCTATTTTGTTGCTTAAATTATTCCAGGTGTGGCCACTGGGAGCTCTTTCAGGGTGGCTCGTATGTGCCTTTCACATACCCCTATCCTTTGTTTTTTGATGATTTCCTTGCTTTATGATACTCAAGATGCTGCAAGATTATCTTGTACTTTCCCTGTCCCAGCCCTAGCATTAACCAGTTCTTCATGGAGCACTGGCTCCTTTTATTGAAGAATGGTATTTTAAAACCAAGAACTGGGAGCTGGGTATGCTCATTGCTACTGGGGTGTCATTGCTTTTATGCTCTTAGCAGACAGAGCTAGATACTGTATTATGTATGATAATGCATGTATATACAATATTTCTAATTGTTTCTGTGTCTATATATCTCTGTGTGTGTGTTTTATGAGGCATGAGGCATTTATATATATATATATATATGTATGTATATATATATCACTTGAGTTCATACTGATGTCTCCAACTGTAATCCAGTACCCCAGGGACCGATCTAGTCTTTCCTTATTGCTTATCTCTCTCCAAGAGTGAGATCCTGTCTCCTACCATCTCCTAGCCATTTACTTAGTTATTCCACCCTTGCATACAGTTTCATAATGATTAACCTATACTTCCCACCCTCACCTATTTTTAATGTTTATGCTAGCTTTTATCAGACAGACATTTGAAATTTAGTATAGTTTAATCGGTCTTTTCCTTTAAGCTCTTGAGTTTAGTATCTTACATAGAAAAGCTTTCTAACCCACCACCACTACCAGATTATAAAATATTTTATTTTTGTTTTATATTTAAATATTAAATCTATCTAGATCTGGGGTAATAGAAAATGCAAATATAACCTTTTTTTCAAATGGCTACCTGAAGATCCTAAGTGTTTATATTATTGTCAGTCAGTCCTTTCCTCACTGCTTTGCAATACATAGGTCTGTTTCTACACTCTATTCCGCTGGTCTATTTCTGTGCCAAGATGAGATCATTTTAGTTTATGTAACCTTAAAATATGTTCTGGTATTTAATAGAGGAAGGCTCCCACTATTGATCTTTTTCAAAATGTCTAGCCTCTCCTTGTGTATTTAGTTTCACAGATGAGCTTCAGAATTACTTTGTGAAATGTCATTTTAAAAATCTCTTGGGGATTTTGATTAGGATTACATTGAATGTATTAAATTTGGGAGAAATTGACATCCCAATATGATGTCTCTATTTAGATTTTTTTTTATGTATTTCACAAAGAATTATGTTTTCTTCCCATATGTCTTACATGACTCATGAATTCACATTCTCACATGAATTCATATGAATATGCACATTATTTGCTATATATTTGAAATTATATTTCCAAGATTATTATAAACATATAAGGAAGCTATTGATTATGTTCATCATGTAGCCAAAGAAGTTATTGCATGTTTTTATTAGTTCTAATAGGTTTGCAGTTGATTCCCTGGAAAATTCTATTGTAGTTGGTCCTAATATCCATATAAATAATGTGGAGGATACTTTATATAACTTTGTGGGCACAAATCTGTAAACCTAAAGGAAGATGGATGATGCTTCTAGAAAAATGTGTATTGCCAGGATTGAACCAAGTAAACACAGAAAACCCCCAAAGAGCAATAATCCTGAAGTTGAGAAAGTTGTCCAAGATCTGTCACTGATATTTATATATTTATGCTTTAGCTTTTTCCTTACGTTTCTGATTTTTTTCTGATTTAATTGGCTGAGACAACCAGACAGTGTTGTATAATGATGGTGATGGTAAGAACTTGTCTCTCCTTGCTTCAGTTGAAGTGGTTCTAATGTTATTAATTGTGAGGCTTGCTATAGGTTTATCAAGTTAAGGGAGTTTTCTTCTCTTCCTAGCTTATTGTTAGTTTTTATAAGAAATTAGTGTTGAATTTTATCAAATACTTCTTTTTAGCCTCTATTGGAATCGATTTTTTTCTTACCTTTTAATATAGTAAAGTCCTAATGTTGAAACATCTTTTGGTTAACTTACAATTTTAGCCTGCTTAGTCAAAATGTCTTATTATTTTGGCAAACATCTGTATTTTACTTGGTGATATTTAATTTAGGATTTTTATATAAATATTCATAAGTAAGATTTGCCTATACTTAACTCTTTCTTTTCTTTCTCTTTCCTTCCTTCCTTCCTTCCTTCCTTCCTGCCTGCCTGCCTGCCTGCCTTCTCTCTCTTTCTCTCTGTCTCTCTCTCTCTTTCTTCCTTTCCTTCTTTCTTTCTGGCAGAGTTTCACTTTGTCACCCAGGCTGGAGTGCAGTGGCCTAATCACGGCTCACTGCAGCCTCAACTTCCCAGGCTTGAGCAATTCTCCCAACTCAGCCTTCTGAGCACCTGGGACTACAGGTGTGCACCACCATGTCCAGCTAACTTTTAAAAAATATTTTGTAGAGGCAGGGTCTCACCACATTGCCTATGCTGGTATCAAACTCCTGGGTTCAAGCAATCCTCCCGCCCCATCCTCCCAAGGTGCTAGGATTACAGACATGAGCCACCACAGCCAGTCATGCACGTAATTGTTTCTATGCTGCCTTTAGAAGGTTTTGTTTTGGTATGTAGGAATAATTTTTTGAGAATTCTTATTCTTCCTCTCTTTGCTTTAGTGTATCAAGGGTTATCTGTTTCTTGACAAAACTTGTAAAACTAACTTCATCTGGATCAAGGGAAGATAGCTAGAGTGCTGGTCACTGATGATTTGTGATTCCTATAACATATCAGATGACTCTGTAGATGGGGGAGAAGCAGTTAGGGTGGGATGTAACCTACAAAAACGGGTTACCAGAAGACTTAAATGGTACACATTTTCTCTAAACAAACTCATACCCAATCTGAAGATTCCTCTACTCTGAGAACAGTGGAAATGAGGATGGAGATGCAGAGTATATTTAAGTATCAACTCGAAAGGTAAATTGATGAATTAATGGAATTCGAGTTAACTAAGTAGTCAAGGAGGTGGGAAAATGACAGAGTTGCTAGAAGCAAAATATTCCAGAGGAGGGCTGGTTTGCAAGAAGATGAGGAATACAATTTTGGACACATATGACAGTATTTTTTGGAAGCTTGGTGAAGGAAAGAGAATGGATGCACACTGCCGTCACATGGTTGTGTAATACAACACAACTAGCTTCATTGTGTAGATCAGTCAAGCCAGAGGCCCAGAAAGGGTATGTGAACTCCCTAAGGTCTTTTAATTCTAATTACCATGCTCTTTCCTTTGCATCCCATCCTTTGTGAAATGTCAACCCAGAGTTCATTGGCATTAAGGGAAACTCTTTCTACGCTAAGAGAGATATTGGCTTGGTTATCGACAGAAGCGGAGAAGCATTTAGAAATAGCTAAGATAAAGCTGTTTGAGATAGAATTGAGTGAGATCCTGAAGTACATAAGAGATAATTTATTCAGAAAAACACTTATTGACAGCATAGACACTAGAAACATGAAGGAGAAGAACGCACAGTTTCAGTATTTAAAGTCCTTTGAATCCATCAAGAGAAAAGAATATATGCTTAACTGCCTGACTTCCCAGCTCCTACCTACACAACCTACCTCACTCCTTCCTCACCTCCTCTCTCCCGCTACCCCATGGTTTCCTGAAGCGGGAACCATTTCTGCATTAATTGCCAAGGTGGTGGGGGCTTGTATAAATGAGAAAGAAAGGCTTACAGTGATAGAAGTGCTAGGATGGTCTGCACAGGACATTCTGGAGCACCAAGGAAGGAATGGCAAACCGGAAAACTTCACAAAGAATATGATGCTAGATTTGGATTTTGAAAGATAAGTAGGAGTTTACCAGGCAGTGAAAGGAGGATGTTTAAAGCAGAATGATATTAAAAGGAAAGATATTCAAAGCAATGGCAATTGCTATGTGTAAAGGCTTACGTCACTTTTCACCTATCAGACTGACAAATCAGACAGTGGAAGCATGCAAGTAAGTTGGGATGAGGGAGGCAGCATCTTTGTGCGCTGCTGAGGAGCTGGACTAGAGCAGCGTCTCTGGAGAGTCGCCCAGCAGAACTTGTACACACATCCCCTAGGACCCGGTAAGTTTCCTCCTGGTTAAACATGCAGAGAAAATGAATTTACTGCCACTGCAGAAATAACCAGTTGGGGGCAATCTAGGTGTCTGTCACTCATATTTGGGAATATTTTGCAGCAGTCAGAAGTAACAAACTAGAAGTACATAAAGCAGCATGAATATATCTCAGAATGATGTTAAATGTCTTTTTAAAAATCCAAACAAGAGAGGTCTATAGCGCAAGATCATTGATGAAAGTTAAAAATGCATCCATACGTAAGACAGCACTGTTTTCAAGGATACGCATCCATCACCAGGGCCATACACCAACACAATGGAGTATGTGTCTGGAGGCAGAAGCTGAGGATCAAGAGCGGGGCTGGCAACTGAAGAGGAAAAGGAAGCTACAGTAAAGCCCTCACTGGCTGAAACATTGAACTGAGGAATATGATGATTGGTTTCCTACTCATCAGCTGTAAATGAAGGCCCTAGAAGTATAGACTGTATGGTATGCTTTCTTCACCGAAGAAGTTGGATGAAGCCAAGGGAGCCCAGAGCTGAGGCTGGGACAGAGGCTGCAATCAGAGTGCCAGCCTGTGTGATGGCCCCCAGTCCTGAGGGCAGCAGGCAGCTGCTAACAGCTTTTTTTTTTTTTTTTTTTTTTTTTTTTTGAGATGGACTCTGTCACCCAGGCTGGAGTGTAGTGATGCAATCTTGGCTCACTGCAACCTCTGCCTCCCAGGATCAAGTAATTCTCTACCTTAGCCTCCCGAGCAGCTGGGATTACAGGCGCGTGCCACCATGCCCGGCTAATTTTTGTATTTAGTAGAGATGGGGTTTCACCATCTTGACGAGGCTGGTCTTGAACTCCTGACCTTGTGGTCCACCCACCTTGCTAACAGCTTTTAAGCAGGAAAGAACATTTTGTTTTAAAAAGGATAAGGAGAGACTTGGACAGTGTGTTTAGACACACCTACTTTAAAATTACAGGAGAAAAATACAGAAATCAGAATAAGTGTGGGTAGGAGGGGCAGCACAGTCATGGGTAGTCTGGAATGGTGCCCTCTAGGGTCCGTGTAGGGACCCACAGTGAACCACCTTCTTTTGGAAGAGAAGCAGTCATTGGTTTCACCCATCTCAGTAGACCTCCTGAGTGGTGGGAAGGCCTCCCGCAGCAGTGAGGCTGGAGTGAGGTTGTTTCTCCCCTCCTAACCCATTCCCTCCTCCATTCCTGGCTACCCTGGCACAGAAAACAGAAGACTCAAGTTCTAATTCCAGTTCTTCCTTCTGGTTCTGCAAGTGACCTTAGACAGGTCACGCCTCTCTGGGCCTCACCTTCCTTGTTTTCCCTTTTCAGCTTGTACTTTCTTTGGCTCCATATGATTTCCCTAGTAATAGCCCCCAACAGGGAAATCTTGCCCCCTCCCAAAATCCCCCACCTGTCTCCAAAGTCCTGACATCCTCCTTCATCTTCCAGATCCACTGCCCCACCTTGGTGAGGAGGAGCAACAAATTGGTACCGTAATGGCCCTGCTGATTGCATTATGGGTGTCTAATGCAATAGGCCCTCATGAGGACCATCCATCAGGGCAGAGCCCCTCCCCGATCCCTGCCACCACAGTCACATTAGCCAGGCAGCCCATTTATCACTACCGCACACCTCCATGGAGACTGGCCTAGACAGATGAGGGGCCAAATCAGATTTATGGGGAGGAATTGTGGAAAAAATCAGCCCCATCCATCTCTTAGACACTGAGGAGGGAGCCCTGTGTCTCTACTCCCTTCAAGGCTCCTTAGGGAAACGGGTGCTAATCGAGAAACCAGCCACGTTGCCTTTGTTTTCCTTAAGGCCCATTCTTGAGCCCCCATGTTGCCTAGCAGAGTCCTAGAACTGGTCCTCTAGGAGGTCAGAATTTTTTGGGCAAAGCCTCTGCCAGGATCAGGACACTGCCCAGAGTCGGCCACAGCTTTGGAGAGTTCCAGAGCATGTCTTCAATGGGTTTCTGGGTTGGGTTGATCGCTGCAGAGAGTGTGGGGAGTAGGCACCAGGCTCAGCTTAGGAATGAGACCAGTCCTGGGGCAACCTCCACATGAAAGGGTGACTGCACCCCAGCTTTGCATCTGGGCCGAGGCCTTGCTTAGGGCTTGTTTTAACTCTCCCTGGACAGACTGGGCGACTCTCCCTCAGTGCATGGGGGTGACTTTGAGGGGGGTTGAGAGTGGGGTGGGACAAGAGGGCAACAACTATCTTTCAGGTCCCAGGATTTGCGGAGCCTGAGGCTTGTATGATTTGAGGAAACCTCTTTAAGAAAATAACAAAGAATTCTTATTCTAGGGCTTTGCAAGGAGCCTGTCCACATGAGGGCTCCTAAAGCTTCAGCTTCCTTGGCCTCCCCGTGAGTCGGTACTGGCTGTGGGCCTGACACCCCACCAAGGGCTTTACATGCATTATCTTTTTACATGATCCTCACAACTATCAATTGTCCAGTAAGGCAAGACTTATTTTCTCCATTTTTATGAGAAAATTGCACCTCATAAAGGTGAAGTGACTTGGCCAAGACTGTACAGCTGGTAAGTGACAGAAACAGGTCCATTCAACTCCACATTCCACTGTAGAAGGAGCTCTGCTCACTCCTCTGGCCCCTGGCCTGAGTTGAGTTGCTTAGTTATGCGGCGGCTGGGAGGAACCTCTGGTCCAAATGTCCTCTCTCTCCACAGTTGCTCTGTAACCAGTGCTGTGGCTGCCCTAGGGGTGGGGGCCGAGAGCGACCAGGCAGATGCAGAAACAGGGACAGGAAAGGTTGAGAAAGCCTGTAACAGAGCCATCGGGATCAGCTGATGAGTGCTCTAAGCCTGGGGCTGCTCCTCCCCTATAATAGTCAAGCTTGCCTCCCCCAGACTGACCATGGCCCCATGGGAACTGGGTCCTGGTGAGTTGAGCTCGGAGGCTGAGCAGAGAAGGAAGCCCACATCTGGGGGAAGGTAGAAGGCCATGCAGGGTCTTTCCTATTGGTGTGGGCTTCTCTGAGAAGGCTGCCCCACCCCATGCCCAGGTCCATCCCAACACAACTTCCTTTTTCCTCTCCATATGTGCTCTGGTGTGGGGTCCCTCACACAGCAGCTAAGCCAATCATGGCTTCTCTGGGTAGGAAGGTCCTGAGAGTGGTGGGTCGCCCTCTTCCTGCCAGGCATGAGTCTTAGAGCCATGAAGCTCAGCCCCTGAAACAGCTAGAGGAGAATGGGGAGGGGCTGGGCATGTGTGGCCTGGCAAAGATCATGTGAATGTCTGTGAGCAGGGGCAGAGTGCCTGTGAGAGCAAGAATGTGGTGTGCATCCACCCAGCAGAGGAAGTTTTGCCCGCTTTCCCCCGCTCATTTGGTCTCCATCTGGCGGTCTTGCCAGGGAGCTTCCCCATAGTTGCCAGTTGCTCAGAGCAATGCCTCATCCCTCTCAGAGGCCATACCTAGCCCAAGGCTGTCTGAGCTGGTGCTTTAATAACTAGCATTATCACGTGCAGACCTTGCCCAAGCACCTCCATCCTCCTCCCTCTCCTTCACCTATCAGCTGCCTTTCTCTCCTTGCTGGCCTCTAAATGCAGCTTTCAGGTAGAGGCTCAAATTGCTAGCTTCTGAGTTCCTTGACAACCCTGAGATTCTAAGTATTAAGGGGAAACAGCCGGGCGAGGTGGCTCATGCCTACTATAATCTCAGCACTTTGGGAGGTCGAGGCAGGCAGATCACTTGAAGTCATGAGTTTGAGACCAGTCTGGCCAACATGGCAAAACCCTGTCTCTACTAAAAATATGCAAATTAGCTGGGCATGATGGCACACGCCTGTAGTCCCAGCTACTCGGGAGGCTGAGGCAGGAGAATTGCTTGAACCCAGAAAGCGGAGGTCGAAGTGAGCCAAGATCATATCACTGCACTCCAGCTTGGGTGACAGAGCAAGACTGTCTCAGAAAATAAATAAAAAGTACTAAGGGGAAGCAAACAAAAGGAATAATCTCTTTCAAGTGAGGCTAACCAGGGTGTGTGGGCAAAGGAAAGAGGTCGCTGTTTCCCAGACCTCTTTCCTCTCTTTGTACCTTCAACGCTGGTGTTTCTGGGGCTCTCTACTCTCGGTGCAAGCTCCTCTACTCCTGTGTCCCCCATTAGCATGTGAATGCAGGTGATGTCCAAAGCGCTCTCTCTTGCCCAGATCTATTTTCTGCACTCCAGACCTCTACGTCCAACAGCCAGCAGACTGCTCCACTGAAATATCCCTTCACCACCTGGCCCAAACCAAACTCAGCATCTTGTCCCCCAAGTCTTCTCTTTCTCCCAAGTTCCCCAGCTCAGGACATATCATCACCCACACCCAGTTTCCCAGGCTGGACTCCCTGCCTCGCTCCCCACCACCTGCCCCCACACCTAATCAGTTGCCAAATCTGTCCACTTTTTAATTCTAACTGAATATTTCTAAAATCTGTACACTTCTCTTCATCATCACTGCTACTAGCTTAGTTTAGTCTTTAGTATGCCAGCTAGCAGCTCAGATTTTAATCCATATTCCCTGGATTTGAATTTAAGAGGAGATTAAATGTAACCTCAAAAGTACAGGTGGATTAACTTGGGCAAGCTACTGAACCACTTAGTATCTCAGAGTCTTCCTCTGTAAAGCAAGGAAAACAGTCTCTACCTAGCCACCTCGTGGGGTTGCTATGAGGGCCAGCTGAAGTAAGTGAAGTGCTTTTTAAAGTGCCCTGCATGTAGGAAGGTGCTAAATGTTAGTTTTATGATTTTATTATGATCATTTTTACTGTTATTACCTGAGTTCTCACCACAGTCTCCTAACAGGCCTCCCTGCCTCAACTCTTGCTCCGTTGTAACCCGTTCTCCACACTGCAGAAGCACTGGAGGCCCCGGCAGGTGAAGTATATTGCTCAAGCTAGTAAGTGGCAGAGCAGATTTTAAGCGCACCTCACTGACTCCAGAGCCCTGTTCTTAGCTACTAAGGCACTCTGCCTGTTTGCAAGTGTGAAGCATTAATACATTTGGAATAGCAGAATAGTGAGAAAAGAATGAAATCAACAGAGGGAAAATTGGAAGAGAGACTCAGAGGTGGTCCAGATTTTCCCTACAGAAGAGATATCATAGCTGCCATCTGGTTGCTGGGGGCGGGGCTCTCCGGAACTGGTATTGAAGCTGGGTTTGAACAGGAAGCATAGAGCTTTGGCGGGGATGCTGATGGACACAATGTGCTAGAGAGACCAGTTCTCCCAAGAACTTCTTGGGGCAGAGTAGTCAGGCCCAGGCAGTGGGGAGCAGGTGAAATCTTCACAGGCATGTGCCAGAATAACCTTGGCTGTCAGAACAGAGGAGACGGCGAGTGGGAGTCTCAAGGGGATTTGTTCCTCCTATGCTCCAGCCACCGCACCGATGTCTGGAGAAGAAATTAGCTACAGCTCCAGCAACAGGGCCCCGTGAGCTTGGAGCCGGGCTGTAGGTGTGAGAAGAAAGACCGATGTTCAGGCAACCCCCGGCCTCTCTGCTCTGCCTCTCCACCTCCTGAGAGGCAGTGGGCAGGAGTCTCGGCCTCAGGGGAGAGGAAGTGATTTGGACTTGGGAGGGGAGAGCTCTGCCAGCTAGATTCTCAGGTTGGCTCTACCCTCCGAGGTCTCTGGGCGAGGCTGCTGGTGAGGCTGGCCTGCCTGCGGGAGGCTTATGAACAAAAGCCAGCTGGGAGCAGCACCACAGGGCGGACTTGCTTCCGGCATCATCTCCAAGCTCTGGATAAGGGGATATTTTTCCTCTCGGCCTTCTGCATCTGAGGCTGGTCACTTAGGCTGTCGGCTTCCCTTCTGCTTCCAAAGAATGGGAACCTGCGAGACAAATAGTCCAGAGCCCCTGTGTACTCTGCTTCCAGCCCAAACCTGCCCCACAGTCCAATCTTCTCCATCTAGCAATCCTTGGAGTTCAGGTGCAGGACAGAACTGTGAATGGCGGGGAGAAGCCCACCCCGTTCTGGTCCCAACTGTACCCCTGAGGAGAAGCTGGCTGGACAGGCTGAGATGAGTGGTGTGGAGGACACTGTACCTGGGTGAGTGACCTCTCGGAGGAGGCTGCTCTGGCATGGAAAGGGGACCTGGGAGTCCTGCCGGGAGGAGGCTGTGCCCCAGGCTGTCTGCTTCAGCTTGTGCAAAAATGAACAGTGTTCCTTTTAAAAATCAACAACCTTGCGATTTCTGGGATCTGTGAGAGTTTTGCAGCTTGAGTGGAGGGTGGGGGGAAGTAGTTTTTAACACCAAGCAACACGAAGACAAATTCACTGAAAGCCACCCAACCACACCCCCCGCTTTTCATATCCGTGTTTTACCTTTGACAAAAGCTCTGGGTTCTCTGTCATGCCTCTTTTTTCTTCCTGGATCCCAATTGTCAAGCCTTCAAGAAAATGCACTTCAGTCCTTTGTCACTGAGTGTAATTTGATAAACTGAGCAGAAACACACTGCTCTCCCCATCCTTTCAAAAACTGTTACTGCCAGAGAAAGAGGATGAGGGAACGAGATCTGAGGTCTTTGAATGGACGTTTAAGCACGAGCGCATGCCCACACTCACACACACACACACTGTCTCGTACACATACCAGGACATAGAGTTGCCTTGGTGGGAGGAGGTTGAATCCTAGATTCTTGTGTGTGGGGCCCTGGCCCTGGGGTCCTGGGACGAATGCCCTCCCAGCTCCTAGCGACTCCCCTAGTTGCAGGCCCTTGTTGCAACCGCCCAGTGGGCGGTGCCAGGGCAGGTTTCAGGCTATAAAGGGCTCTTGACTCCCCGGGCCTGAGGGAACGCCATCGCTGCGGCAGCGTTGCTACCAGCCACAGCCAGCTTGGGGCACTGACGGTGTCCCATCTCCACCGAGCAGGCTACTCTTTTCCAGGCAGTGCCGATTTGGGCACAGCTGTCAGCTGCGTTCCTTGCACCTACCCGTTCTCTCCATTGGCAAGTCCTTTTCTGGATTGCTTTCGTTGGGGTTGGGTGTGGGGTGGGTGGAAGGAGGACTGAGTTTGGGGGCTTTGCCAGGGGAGGATGAGGGTATTTCCAATTCTTTTTGAAAATTGCTTTTGAAGCACGTCTCTGAAGCTGAGATTTCTGATATGAGGTATGATGTGAGGCTTGTTCCATATTCGGGCAAAGGAGAAAGAAGCAAAGTTCATTCCCAAAGGCCACCTCCTTCCTAGAGGGCTGCAGAGGAGTGGGTGAGGGGCTCCCTCCTCGCTGTTCCTCTCTGAGGACTGGGAGTAAGGGGCCAGGCTGTGCCTGCATCTGGCTTTGTCAGGTAGCGACGCCTGGATAGCGGTTGTTATCTTTAAAACAAAACGAAATCAAAATCTGAAGATGCCTGGGGGTGGGGTGGGAGCAAGTCACACCAAGGGACAAAGAAGAAGAAGGTGGCCTTTAAGAAAGGAACAAACAGAACCCAGAACCCAGCTTCACTTCAGCAGCGCTCAAACAGGGGATGGCCTCTCCATGGGGCGGGTGGGCTCGGAGGGTTTCTGGCAGCTGGTGGCTTTCAAGGGGTGGGTGCATTCTCTAAACAGCCTCAGGGAGGAGGAGAGTTTAACCCCCCCAGGCTCTAGGAAGGCAGAATTCCTGGGACTGAGGTGATTTCCAAGCCGAGCTGGGTTGAGCGCCCCCATACACTGGACAGCAGGGATCCCAGCCCTTGTCAGAACAGCCAGAGACAGGCAGGGAGCGTCCTCTAAGCTGTCCTTAAGGACTGGGCACTGGAGGGGCTGCCGATCTTGTGGCGCCGGCTCTGGAGGGAGGGCCCGAAGTGGGAGAAGCGTAGGCACCTAAGCTTCGGATGAATATCTGGGCCACAAGCTGGGTTCCAGGGCGAAAGGGGCATCCCTGACCCATCGGAGTCGCAGTTTCTGCTCTGGCTCTGGAGAAGGGTCTGCGCAGGACCTGCCGCCCCCGTCCTTCTCCTCCACAGCTCCTCAGAAATGTCGCTTCCCCATGGGACTTGGGATCTTACAGGCAAAGGGCCGCACCACTGTCAGGCAGTGTATCAAGAAGACTTAGAACAGAAGGGAGCCAGCCTGAGGCCCTGGGGAGATTGAGAAGGAGCCCGGAGCCAAGAGCTTTTTCCAAGGGCTCCTTCGTGCCAGCCAGGCAGGACAGGGCTAAGAGCAAAGAGCTCCCCGAGGCGGGACCCCGGGCTTTGTCCCTCAGGCTAGACAGCCCAAGATGCAGGCCAGAGGCCGGGAGGGCTTGAGCAAACTCTGCTGGTCCCTGAACACACAGCCCTGCCTCCTGCTCACCGCCTCCCGGGCTCTTTGCTTTCCGGACACCCTGGCCGGTAGGGCCAAGCGGTGGCCTGGATCCTGGACTTGTCCTCCTTTCTGCTTGGCTCTGGTTGGAGGAATTAGAGATGGTTTTACGGAAAAGAAAGCAAATTAGCATCAATTGAACAAATTCAGGGCCAAGACTATACAAAATTGAGTGGAAAACTGACAGCCGCCTCTGTTGTCGGCTTTAGCTGTCAGAAGCACGGACATTAGACAAAGAGGAAGCTGCCCTAAGGACAGGATCTCATGGCTCCTGGAGATGTGTGCCTGCTTGGTGGGAGGGGAAACAGGACAATACAACGGGGGTGGGGGATTGAGGGACTCTGGGCCTCCGTTTTCTCATCAATACGAAAAGTAACTTGTAAATCTAATACCTAAAAATCGTATGATCTCACTGGGCTGTGGCGGAGTTTAAATAAAATAATAGCTGTGGGAGAACATTGCTGGCCACACAGGACTGCATGCATGTAAGGGACTTGTAAGGGGACTATCTTCATTCCCTTGGGTGTAGCAATCCAGGGCAGACCGCACCCCTGTCTGGTCTCGGTGAGCAGCAGGACTCTAGACAGACCTGCCCCTGTGCTCAGGGTTTTCGGAGCTCCAGAAGCGGGTGCAAAGGCTGTGTCTGCTCATGGTGTGCATATTCCAAGAGTGCCTGCGGCCTACCCTCCCTATTTCCCAGGCCCTCTCTGCCAAAGCCTGCAGATGTCACCAGGCAGCGCTCCACTTGAACCAGCATTGCCTTACTCATTTCCCAGGCTGCTCTGACTGATTTCAAAGTGCCAGAAAGGCTACAGGGACATGTGAGGCCGGCCTTGAACTGCAGCACTGTAGGCAATAGCTGAAGCCCGGGGGTGTGTCCTGGGCCCATGGGAAAGAGTTGTGTGTGTGTGTGTATGTGTGTGCGTGTGCGCGCGTGTGTGTGCACGTGTGTGGTGGGAGGGTGGCAGTCTGGGAGTTCCTGTGACATTAGCTACAACCAGCTGGCGGGAGAAGGATGCTCACTGGGCAATAGGTGTATCATTCCAAGGCTAGAATGAGGCAATATCCTGCCTAGAACATGCCCGTGCTCCCAGGGCCTCGGGAGTTGAGCTGTGCCCCAGCTTTGGGGCAGCCTACAAGGGGCCAGTCATACTTTTGTGGCCACAATGATACTTGGTAGTACCGGGATTCAGTCTGGGCTTTGAGACAGGGTCAATCTGTGACCAGGACTAAGGATCATTCTGGGATTCGGCTCAGGGGTCTGCTTTAGGTCAGGGTTGCAGGCTACACTGAGGTTTGGAGCAGGGCTCTGTCTGGGACGAGAGTCAGAAGTCCATCTGAGGTTAGTGAAAGTCCTCTGATGGAATCTGACTGGCAAAGACAGTTGCTGAGCTTTCTCTGTCCTAGCCACCCCTTCACAAGCCTGTCCACGGCCTCAGCACCCCCACTCTCCACAGCACCTCCGGGAAGTCTTAGAGTGGAGCACCAAGGCTCTCTTTTTCATCTTTCCCAAGTTCTTTTTTAGATTTGAGCAGAGAGGCAGTTTCAATTAGGAAATCCAGCCACTATTGCTGTGGGGCTGTGCCATCCCTGCAGACTCTCCCCAGGATCCCACTTGGCACAGGGTGTAAGGACTCAGAATTTCTCCCCCACACCCCTCCCAACGCCTCCTCTTTGCTGGAACAGGAAAAGAGGCTGGGCAGGGGAGGACAAAAGGGCACAAAAGCCACCCCCACTGGGGAGTAAGGAGATTGGGAAGAAGGCAATGGCGTGTTGGGGACTTCCAGGGCTATGGGCCCCACCGGCAGACACCTCCTGTGGTTTCTTGGGTTGGTGGCTGGGAGGTGGGTGTTTTGTGACTGTGACAATGATCCTTGTGTGTGTGTGTGTGTGTGTGTGTGTGTGCACATGGGCCCTCAGTGTCAGCCTGTGCATCTATCTGCATCTCTATAAAGCTGTGTGCCTGTCTGTCCTTTCGAAGATGGAGTTCCACGGCTGGGTTTTCTGGGGTTACTTGCCCATTTCACCACCTTGTGGCCAGTGCTGTGTCTGGGGGTCAGGCTAGACTCTTAGAGCTTTTCAAGCCAGCAAGGCCTCAACAATCTTCCCCACCCCATTTTATGTTAGCTTCATCCTCAGATGGGATGTGGGGTGGCTCTGGCCCTCCAAGGTGCCCTGTTCAGATGTGACTGTCCTGTGAAACCACCCTACTCCGAGGATGCTTCCTAGCTCTGTGACCACAGTGGTCCTGACAGGGCCTTCGTGAGTGACTGGCCCCAAGCATCCTGGGGTGGAAGTCTGAGGGCACTGAGACAGGAGCGGGATGCTTTAGGAGCCTACAAGCCGGCCCTTTGGAGCTGATCTCCCACTAGGAAGGGCGAGTGCGGAAAGGGTGCAGAGGGAATCGTTTCCCCGAATCTGTAGTACTACAACTGTCCACTAGGTGGGGTTCCAGGGCAGAGAGTGAAGCCGAGGTGACCCAGCGCTGAGGGCTAGACCAGCGTTTAGATCTCCTGCCACACCAGCCTCGGAAGCGCTCACACAGGGAGGGACAACACATCTGCGCGCACGTTAGACCCTCACATGCAGTCTGGTCTCGTGAACTCTAAAGCAGAACTCGTACTAGGTGCCGGCAAGGTGTTAAAAGGGGAGCCTAGTATCGTTGACACACACCCCACTCAAAGATGGGATATCCACTCTGGCTCCGGGAGTGCGGTAGCGAACGCCAGAGCCAAGGGGCTGAGGGAAGCCGGATGCCCGCGAGAACGAAAGGCAGGCACTGGCGAGACCGGTGTCGGGGTTGCTGTGCGCAGCTCCATTTAGCACAGGCTCGCAGGAAGAGAGGCCAGATGACAGATGCACGGATGCGCAGACACACTCACGGCTCTAGAAAGAATACACAAACCCACAGACAAGCCGCCTCGCTCCTCAGACGTCGGCCCGACGCAAGGCCACGCACGCGAACACACAGGTGCGGCCCCGGGCCACACGCACACCGCACACAGGCACGCGCGCCCGGCCCTCTGCTGCCAGCGCTGAGAAGGTGGCCGTGCTCACCCAGCATGTTTATTTACTCATTTGTATCAATGAACGTTTGTGCCCGTCTGTTCCCGCCTCTGGGTACCGGGGCCACCGCGTTTGTCCCCGCGCAGGACACTTGCCCGGACCAGCATCGGGGTTCCCCGACGCTGCGAGCAGTGGACGGGAACTACAAAAGCAGGGGAGGGGGGGTCCCGAAGTATAGGAGAGGAGGGGCTGCAGAGTCAGCAGCCTGGGACGCTGACGGGGACAGGGGAACCTCCGAGTCCCGGAGGGTAAGAGACATTTGGCGGGGGGCGGACCTCATCATCGGAGGTGTGAGGATGTAGGGATTGGGAATGCGGGATCTGGGTTAGGGGGATTGGAGCTGGTAACTGAGGGGTCCCTGGAGATAGGAGCCAGCGGGGTCCCGCGGGTTGGGAGCTCCGGACCCTAGGCAAGTTCGAGGGGTTTGGGCGCCTCCCTTCCCAGTCGAGGGGGCAGTCGGGCCAGGACCTCCGCTGCCGAGCTCTGGCCCAGTAGGGACTGCTCGGAGCCGAGGAGGGGAAGGAGGAAAAGAGGGAGGGAAGCAGCCTAGAGGCCAAGCGGGCACTAAGCGAGTGCGCACCGTGTGTGTGCGGGCGCGCGTGCGTGTGTGTGTGTGCAGGCGTGTGTGTTGTGTGTGTGTGTGTGTGCGGGCGTGTGTGTGTTGTGTGTGTGCGCGTAGGTGCGCGCGCGTGTGTCTCATCTCGTCCGTCTGTAGGCGCTGGGCTCGGCGAGACGCCGGCGAGAAAGAAGAGGAGGCGAGAGGTGAACTGAGTTTGATCCTGCGGCGGCTACAAGTGGGTCCCGGGCGGGCTGCGGGCGGCGGGCGGCCGGGGCGGGGCGGGAGGCCGGGCTGTGCTCTCCAGCTCCGGCCGCGGGCCCGGCCTCTCACCACGCCTCCGGCTTTGTGAGCGCGCGGGTGGGGGGTGCTGGCGGGGCGCCCACGGCGCAGCCTCCCGCCTCTATATAAACACACGCATCGCCTTGCTTTGGACTCAAATTCACATTGAGAGAAGCTTTTAAAACCACCAGCCCTGAAATCCTGCCTCCTGCTTTTCCCCCTCTTTCATTCCTTTTGCCTTCCTTTCTTTTTTCCCCTCCCCCAGCAGCAACTCCAGAGCCGAGAGACCGCGTCCCGGGACGGACTGCCTTTTCTTAATTGATACAATAGCCCAGCTCGGGTTTTCCACCTCCTCCCCCAACCTCACCCCGCCTCACCCCTCCCGTCCGCCGCCGCCGCCGCCGCCGCCCCAGCGCCCGCCCGGGGCTCTGTCGCCGGCTGCGTCCCGTCCCGGCCGCGGCCAGCCGGCTCCGCACCCGCGCTCCGGCTGCCGCGCCCGCCTCGCCGCCTCGCCCGCTGCGCCTGCCTTGGGGGTGCTGCGGCGGCTCTGGGGCTCGGGCGCGCCGCCCGGGGCAGCCCAGGGACGTCTGGGCTCCGGCCTCTCCACTCGCCTCAGCCGGGGTCTTCTCCCTCGCCCCCAAAGTTTCTGGATTCGTTGGAATTTTTAGATTCAGGATTTTTTCCTTCTTTTTTTCACCTAGAAATTTTGGGGCCATACTGCAATACTTTTGAGAAATCGACCGCACTTGCTCTCCGCTAGCTCTCTGCCCCCTTCTTTTTTTTTTTTTTTTTTTTTCGAGCAGGGGAAGGGGCTTACGAGAGAGGCTCCCTCCCGCTGGACAAAGTTTTCCAAAGTTTTCCGAGTGTGATGGTAGCGGGGAGAGCAAACCCACAAGCTTGACTCACGGCTTCATCTCACCTCCCCTAGAGCAGCCCGTAAGCCCACTATAAAGGAAAAATCAAACAAACAAACAAACAAAGTTGCACCCCAGTCGCCTCGTGTCTCCTCTCTTCTTTTAGGCAGTTTTTTTCCTCCTTCTCTCCGCTCCCCTCGCAGCCTTCACTCCCCTTCCCTCGGCCCCTTCCTCCTTCTCTGTTTCGGCTGGAGGTGCCAGGACCCCCGGCCGCAGCCTCCCCTCCCCCGCCGCTCCGGTCCCCTCCCGTCGGGCCCTCCCCTCCCCCTCTGCGGCCGGCACAGCCAATCCCCCGAGCGGCCGCCAACATGCTCTTTGAGGGCTTGGAGCTGGTGTCGGCGCTGGCCACCCTCGCCGCGTGCCTGGTGTCCGTGACGCTGCTGCTGGCCGTGTCGCAGCAGCTGTGGCAGCTGCGCTGGGCCGCCACTCGTGACAAGAGCTGCAAGCTGCCCATCCCCAAGGGATCCATGGGCTTCCCGCTCATCGGAGAGACCGGCCACTGGCTGCTGCAGGTAAGGGCGCGCTCGCTCCGCTGCTCTCCGCGGTCCGCTAGCTGCGAGCGCGGGGCGGACGGAGCGGCGGGCCGGCCAGGGGGCGCCGGGAGCCTGAAGGCACTGGTCCCCGCCCCGCCCCTTCCCTCCTCTTGGCCGCCGCAGCCCGGGCTTCCCCTGTCCGCCGGCAGCGTGGTTCCCGGACCACGGACGCCCGCGGCGCAGGTTCAGGAGGCTGGTTGGAGGAGTTCCCAGACCTGAGAGGGCTCCCAAGACAGACTTGCCGGGGTCGCCGCTGGCCTGGCAGGGTGGGTGTGGAGCGCCCCTGGGGCGCCCAGCGCGGCGCGAGCCGAGGGAGCGTCCGGTCCAGAGCTTCTGTCACCTCTCCTCGGTGCTCAGCCCCAGTCACCCTCGGCTTTCTGGGGTTGGCTGTGTCGCTGGGAGCTGAAAATTGAGTCGGGAGCTGAGGGGGCAGCTTGAATTGCAGTTTTAAAACTGTTCCCGTGGCGCCGTCGGCAGCGCCAGGTACAGCTGCCCTGGTCCGCGGTCTGCGCGAGTCTGTCTGTTTTGTGGTGGAAGAGGAGGAAGGTAACCCAAGGAAAAATGAGAAGTCGGAGAAGCCAGGGCTCTCGGCTTTCGGGGAAAAGGGTCTATTTACTTATTGGGTGGGGACAGTTTGGCAGGAGAGGGAAACTTGGGAGAGGTGAGTGTGGGATCCATGGAGAGAGTGCGTGTGTGCTTGTTAGATGCAGCACAACCCCACTCTGCTGGCGGACAATGGGGGTGGGGAGCGTCAGGGACCAGACCCAGGTAGGTAATGGGGACCTTAACCTGGAGTCAACCTCATCCAGTGCTAGACAATCGCTTTTGCAATGTGAAACACACCAGTTTTCTTCTTGGGGTGGGGGGCGCCTCTGCGGTACCTGCGGGAGGTGTACACGCGTTTGTCCTGTTAAGGGAAGCAGGAATGTCCTGAAACTAACAGTCCCGGCACCAGAAAGGTGAAGCGAAAGGTGAGCGCTGGGACCTGTGGGTTTAGAGGTGCGAAAGCTTGGCTTGAAATTAACAGACGCGTGCAATCCGCGCGCGCGCGCACACACGCACGCGCACACACACACACACACACACACACACTCTCACCCTGCCCTGGGCCGAATGACAGCGAAGCGGGGACGGGGAGGGGGTTCGAGGTTACTCTGCCCTGTGGTCTTTCCACGTCCCGGATTTGGCCCTTCTCTTTTTGGGGTTGTTCGTGTAATGAAGTGGGGGTCCCTTCAACCAATGGAAGTATCGCCCCCATCCCTCGCAAAGAAATCCCCAGAGCCTCTCCCTAGACACCACACTTAAAGGATCAACTGCGGCGGTGCTCTAGGCTTTGGGCCGCGACTTAGGAAATAAAATAACTTGGGCAACGGCTCCCGCCTTTTAGAGCTAGTCTGCTGAATCCACGGGCTGTCACCACCCACCCCAACTTCGTTTCCAGACCTCTCTCTGCCCCCCCAGCCCCCCCCCCCGTGACCTTTTCTCCGAATCCCACAAGAGCCGCTGGGGGTCAGCGTCCAACCTGCACAGAAGTTGGGGAGGGGGAACCTACCCCTTCCCATCCCTCCAACCCGGGGAAATAGGGGGTGCGTGTACAGGAGCGCCTAAGGGGTTAATGAGAGCCCTCTGAATCCCAGCGTTATTTTTTCGGAGTCATTTATCAGATTTTACGGGGGACCTCCAAGGGCTCTCCGTTTCCACCGAGCGCCATCTAAACAGAGCCCAGGGCTAAAAATACAACATTTTTGTATAAATTGGACTCGCGGCCCGAGCGGCCGCCCCTATGAAAGTCCTCTTTGTGAAGACCGTGGAAACGGCGGACAAATAACTCTTTATTAATGCCACAAAAAACGCACTTTAATTATAGTTAGGCAGATCAGAGGCGGGGGGTGGGGGCGAGGCGGCGGCGACCTCGGAAAATTCACAACCCAACTTTTGTGTTGAAAGAAAAGAAAAACAGAGGAAAAGAAGGAGAGGAGAGACGGAGGGTGAGACGGAGCGAGTGAGACGGTTATAGCAGACGGAGGGAGGGAACCCTTCGCCTCACCACCCCCTCTGTCGCACTCCCACCTCCGCCTAGATTTTTCTTAAAGGGGAAGACGCCGTCTAGAAAGGCTGCAAGGCGGGGGGGAACTCTCCCCGTCCTCCAGCCTGGGAGAGGGGACAGCGTTCTCGCGGCCCAGCCCCCCTCCTAGCTGCTCAGGCGCTCCCGGCTCTTCCCCGTCGCGCGCAGGGGCCGGAGGCGCATGTGGAAAAGTGATTAGGACTCCGGGTTCTGCAGAGTCACTTTTCGGCTGTACTCGGGTGTGTGCATATTTAGCTGGAGAATAGTTTTCCTTGGAAGAAAGGAAAGTGAGGAGGGGGACTAACCCGGGATGGGGGGCTGAGTTGCCTCCTCAGGAGTGCAGGAGCGGGTAGATCTGGAGCCCGAGTCGGTACGCCGGTGGGCGGGCAGGAGGGGCGGCTGGACAGGTGGCGCTCCTCCCCTTTTCCCCCAATGCTGCCGGGGCAGAAGAAGGGTTAACGTGGGGTGGGGTAGCGAGTACCGACGTCAAAGGTGAGCGGGACGCCTCTGCCCCCGCCCCTCTGAGGTCCCCACAGTTTCCGGTACCCGCGCAAGGCTGGCTCCGCCAGCGGTTCCCAGAGCCTGGCCGGGCCCCGGCCCCGCAGTCCTCGGCTTGCGCCGCCACCGCCGAGGATCCTGTTACCTGCGCGGGTGGCCCCGCCCGGCCCCACCCCGCCCCGCGCTCGGGTTCCAGACTCCAGGGCGGCATCCAAAGTCCGTCTCCGTTATTTCCAGGGCAAAATGCAGTAGGAAAATCGCTGCTCTTGGCCCGTGACCCCGCCCAGCCGAGTCCTCCGAGGGCCGCCGTGTCCCTGAGCGGGCCACACCGGAGAGCGGAGGAA
This sequence comes from Sapajus apella, assembly GCF_009761245.1. Classification (NCBI taxonomy): domain Eukaryota; kingdom Metazoa; phylum Chordata; class Mammalia; order Primates; family Cebidae; genus Sapajus; species Sapajus apella. The sequence goes on from NW_022436966.1 coordinate 1,564,988, forward strand.
ACTCCAACCCCCATCTGTAGTTGCTGCCACGGGGCACCGACCGCCTGCCGCTATAAATAATCTTTGGCCTATGGCCACCTCGCGGGGTCTCGCCAGCCCGTGGCCCGGAGCCTGGAAATATTTATTCCGAGAGGCTCCCTAGCGCGGGGTAGGGGTGAGGGGTGGGGGCGGAGACTCCCACTTCGGGTCCAGCAGTCCGGAATACCTCTTTGCTCTCGAAAGTCATCACTAAAAAACAGCCTCCTGGGGTGCCCCTGGGCCTCCACCTCCTTGCATTATTATCCTCTAGGCCCTACTTCCCAGTTCTTGTGCACGCTATGAAAAATAAAACCTGCGTGCGTGTCTGTGTGAGTGTGTTTGGTGGGGAGAAGGGGCAGGTGACAGTGCCCCCGGTTGGGGTCCGCCGCCCCTCCCTCGCGGGCCCTCTGCAGACGTGTACCCTGAGACGGACCCTCGGTGTGGCTCCCGCAGGGTTCTGGCTTCCAGTCGTCGCGGAGGGAGAAGTATGGCAACGTGTTCAAGACGCACTTGTTGGGGCGGCCGCTGATACGCGTGACCGGCGCGGAGAACGTGCGCAAGATCCTCATGGGCGAGCACCACCTCGTAAGCACCGAGTGGCCTCGCAGCACGCGCATGTTGCTGGGCCCCAACACGGTGTCCAATTCCATTGGCGACATCCACCGCAACAAGCGCAAGGTAAGAACTCTGCCCCCTTTCTTCCGCGCACCCACCCCCACCTCGGGGCAAGGAGTTCGTGGAGCCCTGGGAAATGTCCCCTGCCGAATCTGTGCCCCCACTTTGCGCACCATGCTTGAAGACCCAACAGTTCCGCTCCTACAAGGCCTCGAGCCCAGATCCAGGGCCTGCACTGGCCTCCTCTTGGTCCCTTATCCTGCTGGCCAGCTGCGCCGTGGCCACCACCAACGGTGGCTTGGAAGAGCTTGAGTGTGCGGGGTCTGGGGTGTCGAACGCATGTCCTTGCCTCGCTCCACAGAGCTGGAAAAAGAAGGGGGCAGGACAGTTGGCCAGCGTTCGCCTTTTCGCCACGTTTCCTAGGGAATTCCGAGGACTGGAGACCGATCATTCCAAAATCAAAGCTGCCCTTCCCACCCACGCTGCTTGAAGGGAGGCGCGAGCAGGCGCGGCGCGTGGAAGTTGGGGACAGCTTGTGGGCTGCGGTGGCAAGGCCTGGTCCGAGAGAAGTGCGGCGAGCTTTGGGCCTCCGAGCACAGAGGCCTGGGCCGTGGGGGAAGGACGGGCGGGGTCAGGGGAGAGCAGGAGAGGCAGGAGCGGGGATCAAAGCGCACCCACCCCCCTGAAAAAGGAAGGGAAAGTGGGTGTTTATCCCTTGGATTTCCCGAGCGACTGGAGGAGGTGCGGAGGAGGCGCGCACGGGGTAGGCCCCAGCCCCTCCCGGCTGCGTCCGTCTCCCAGCGCGGGCGGCACGTGCTGTTTGAACTGCAGTAACCCGAAAGCGGAGCCGGCGGGCGGGCCCTAAGCCGCCCCGGAGGGAGGCTGCAGGACCTCCCCCACTCCCTTTTTTTCCTTTGGATCAGAGGACTCATCCAGGGTTGAAACCTAAGGAAAGGAAGCGGCAGCAGACCGGGGAGGTGGGGAGGCGGGGAGGCGGACTCCCTCGCCAGGGGCAGGGTGTGCGGTGGTCTCGGAGAAAGTGGGGAGCCATCTACTCGCTGGCGCATCCTGTAGCACTTGACGTTCTGAACAGCCTATGAAGGGTAATTCTTAAAGGCAGACAAAAGAAGAAACAAACCGAGGAGACTGGGCTGATCCCCGCCCCCACGCCAGTTCCCTTCTACAGCCTGTATTTCAGGAACTGGAAAGGGGCTCCCAAAGTCCTCTCTTCCATCTGCCCCACTCCTAGCTGGAAGCAGTTATCACAGCCTGGGGGCGGCGGGAGAGGGGTTCTGGGGAGTGGCGGGGAGGGGGTTGGAGGCTTCGGAATGAGGGCTTTTCAAAGGTGTCGGGCAGTTATTTTCCTGTCAGCCTTTGCAACTCCACCACAGGCCCGTTTCGAAGAGTGAGGAGAGGAGACTCAGCTCCAAAAGGAGATGGCTGCTTCCTGACCTCCGCTTTCCACAGGCTTTGCCAGAGGGGAATTATTGTCCCCTTTTTGCGGAAGGGGCCACTGAGGTGTAGAGCAGTTGAAGGATACTTGAACCGGGTCAGGAGAAAAAATTTCCGGGAGAGCCTGCAACACGGGACTGCATCGTCCATGGAAGTCTCTGGATCCCCAAGGAGAGTCCTTCTCTGCCCTGCCCGCCTGGGGCTGCTGGACCCTGGGGTGGACAGTGAGTGCTTACAGAAAGGCAGTGCGGCCAGGACCAGATTGTGAGACCCTGGGGTCCAGAGGGCTTTGGGGTGAGGCCGTGGCCTTGGAGTTCCACCCACCCTGGGCCTGACTTGGCCTGGGGCCTCCAGGTGTTGGCGGAGAAGGGCTTGCCAGGAAAGCCCCAAGATCTTTTAGCCTACACTGTCCATTTACAGAAGAGGGAGAAGGAAGGGAGGGTGCAGATGATCAGTGTTGGAGGAATACGGGAAAGGGAGAGGCAGGGCTGGGGCTGCGTCGGGGCAGAAAGTGAGGGCCCTGGCTGAGGCGGGGTGGCTCCCTATTCAGAACAGCCCGTCCTTTAGCTTCCTGGGCATGCGTGGGGAGTTACCAGAAGCTGGTTCATCCTGCCAGAGGCCTGAGAGCTAAATGCAGGGCCCCCTCTTTTTGTGTAGCTAGCAGTTTTATGCTTGTCATGTTGGGGGGAGGGAGTTGAATGAGAAATGGGTAGTCAGCTAGACAAAAGGATCCTTCCCCCCAAATCTGCCTAATTGATGATCTAAGTTTAGTGAACTCCATGGAAGTCCCGGGGCTAGGTAGGCAGAATTTGGCTGGAGGATAGGAAAACACTCAGGGCCATTGTTTATAAATATTCATATTGCTCCTGGAGAGAATGGCCCATCTGTTGGACCCAAGGCCTGGTGGACTCAGTGTGGCCAAGGCAGGGGCTGCTATGTGCCTCGCACACTGCCTTATCCGGCCCTTGCTGGAGTCAGGGGCTTGGCTGCAGTGTGGGCTGCTGGGCCAGGACTGGCCTGGTTAGGAGGTACGTGTGGGAAGTGGGGCCCAGGTGTGCTGGGGCCCGGCTGGTGGGGAACTGGAGCGTCACTGTTTCCACTGGGGCTGGTGGCCCACTCCGCCTCTGGGAGGTCTGACCAGATGTGTTGGAGGGGGCTTCTCACTGCCATCACTGCGCTCCAGGTGTTTGCCCTGGCTGCCCTGGTGGTCTCCGGCCAGCAGGGGTGGGTGGGGTTGCCAGGGAAAAAGTCCAGAAAGTCTTGCCCAGTCTACCAGAATCATCTCTGGAAGCCAGGCCTGTGTCCTTGCAATCAGAGCCTCAGACTCCCTCCCTGCTCCTGGGTTACCCCTCCCCTGCCCAGGGCCTGGGGTGTCTCTGATGCATAAGGGAGGGACCCCATCTCGCTTTGTGTGTAGAAGAGCAGATGGATTCTGGTTACGATGGTGAGAGTGAGACAGTTGTCCAAAACATGGAGAAGGAGCTAGGGAATCATTCTAGAAGCTTCCTTTGCCCAGCCAGGATTGGGCCTGTCATCTTTTCTTTTGGAGATAGGACTGGACCTCTATGCATCAAGAACCCAGCAGCTTCAGGGCACCCCTGAACAGTGGCCTGGAGTTACCCTCAGGGAACTTGGAGAGTATTTCAGGGGAGGGACTGAGCCTGGGAGCCCCTGGACTGGGGAGACCTCAGGAGTGGTAGTCTTGCCCCTTCTACACAAACCCCTGCCTACAGGGCCTTCTAGGCCTGAAGCCGAGGTGGGGGACTAGGCTTTGGAGGTAGAAACCCTGCCTGTCCACCCACCGTCCCTGACCTTTGGGTCTCATCTTGGAACCTTGTGCTGGGGTCTGTGTTGGAATGGAGAGGCCAGGAGATGCTCAGCAGGAGGATGGTGCGAGGAGTACCCATGGTTGTGGGGTCCTGGGGAAGGCTAGCCCACACTGGCTCTAGGAGGCCTTGGACCAAGGCACAGCCTCTGGCTACAGTAATGTCCACCAGGCTCAGCTCAGGGCAGAAAGTCCAGCCTGCGCTGGATGGAAGGCCATCCAGCCAGACAGTTCTGCTGCTGGGAGATCTGCCCCAGCCCCCGGGCAAAGGCACAACGCCTTTGTTCTGCCAACACAATTCCTTTACCCAAAAGTTACTGTAGCACCAGTGGGTGGGCACAGGGGCTGCTGAGGGGGCAGGTGGCGGGAGCGGATCTATCTGAAGGTCAGTGGGGGAGGGAACCCATGGTCAGCTGCCAGGGCGCCTGGGAGTGGGTTCCTCCCTCTGCATGCCCTTGTGCCAGGCAGTGGGTGGGTGGGCGGCCTGGACACGGGGGCCAGCCCTTCCCTCTGTCCCTCCTTTCTGTGTCCTTCTCCCAAAGCAGGGAGGGGTCCAAGGCTGTGGTGCTGATGTGTTTGCTCACTCTCCCAGCCTTGGAAGACAAAGGTGGCCTTGGCAGGCAGTGAGAAGGCTTGGTGGGGTCTGCCCTGGCCCTGGCCCTCCCATGCTGGTCGCTATATCTGTGCTGGGTCCCCTAGGCCTAAAAAGAAGTAGCTGCAGGGCCCTGAGACACGCCGGGACCACACCAGTGTGGCAGGGACAGCTGGCCTCATCCTGAGAGTGGACTTCACCCTGAGGAGGTTCCCATCCAGGACCCTTGGATAAATTCAGAGCCCACCAGGCCTGGCAGAGGGCAGTTCTGTGGGATCTGGAGTGGTGGGATGCAGGGGGTTCAGGGCCTCTGGTGGTTGTGGCCAGCCATGCTCTGCACTGTGGCCTTGGAGGGGCCCCTTGGGAGGGCCCCTCCCCACCCACAGCTTTCTAAGGCGGGGGTTCCTGGTGGCTGGAGGCAGGAGAGGTAAGATCAGCCAGGCAGATCTCAGAATCTGTGGCTCTGTAGGTATCTGCCAAGTGCTGCCCGCCTCTCCTTGTCTTGCCCACCTTGTGCTGTGTGGAAGAGTTAGGGCAGTGGGGGGCACGTCTCCAGGTGGGATGATCACAGCTGGAGTCACATGGGGGGCAGGCGCTCTGCTCCAACTGCTGGAGCCTATTGGGGATCTGGGCCAGCCTCCCCCAAACCAGAGGGACTGAGTGTGCCCAGCCCCACACACCCGGATTGGACATTTCCAATTCTGGATGAAGCTGCCTGGCATTTCCAGTGGACCAGGGTGAAGCTGAGGCCCAGTGGAAATGCCAGGCAGCTGGGAAGATGACGTGCTCTCACCCTCCTTGCCTGAATATAAAGTACACACCTTGGCGTCACCCCTGTGCGGACGGCTGCCTCAGCGGCGGCCTGCCCTCTGTTATTCTTTCCACTCCTCAGGCCGAGGCTCCGGTGTCTTGGCCGGGTGGCCTGCCCAGGCCCCCACCCTCCTGGGCAGCCGTTTCCATTCCTCCCAGTCTGAGTCACTGGCCGGGGCAGTGGGTCCCTGCTTCAGCTCTGCAGGCCCCTGCGCCCATCCGTTTGTCCATCTGTCCACACCGACCAGCAGAGAAGGGGGAGGCTATCTGGCTGAGCAAGCGTGGCCGGCAGGGCCATAGGGGTTCACAGAGCGACTTCCCCCCCAGGGCACTGGGTGAGAGGCAGGAGGGGTGAGGAGACCTGGTCGGGGAGAAGGCACTTGTAGAAATACTGATGGGGGATCTGAGCCTTCACCAGCCCCTGGGGGTGCCCCCAGACCCTTGTGGAATCAGCTCCCACCCCGGAGGGAGGAGAGAAGCAAAGGTGCGGACTCCTGAGCCTGTGGTGTCCTTGGGGGCTTGGCGGGGGCGTTGTCCAAGGCCATCCCTCCCAGCGAGTGCCCTCCTCCCTCCTGCCCAAGCCTCCGAGGCTGCAGCAGGTAAACCTGAACGGTGCTCCTGCTTCTGCCACAGTGCTCTCGCTCTCCCCCGGCACCAGCCGTGGTGGGAAGGCCATACCTGCCGCTCCCTCTGCAGGGTTTGGTCTGGGCCTGGGCTGGCTTTCAGTGACCTTTGTCCGGCCTTCTTGGCTGACTTTTGGGAATTCCGAGGGAAGCCCCAGAGGGAAACAAAGCAGCCTGGCTCCTGCGACGCCTGTGGTCAGGGAAGTAGCTGCGGCCCGAACCCTTCCTCTCTTCACTCAGAGCCGCTCCCTGGCACCTTCCCAGTATGCCCCAGTCTTGACCCTAGCAGGCGGCGGCCTCAGACCCAGCCCTCCCTGACGCAGCCCCGGCAGCCCTCTGCCCCAGCCCGGGCCTCCGCCTCCGCCTCCGCCGTCCTTTGCGGCGGGTGGTGGTTTCAGAGCTGCCCCAGCTTCCGGAAGTGCCTGCGTTGTTACCCCTGGGCACAGAACCAGGGATGAGGCCCTGGAGGCTTCCCACACTGGGGAGGCCCCTATGCCTGTGGGGCAGCTGGGCCAGAGGAAGGGGCCTGGACCTAGTGCCTCTGAACCCAGCCCCTGGGGCTGCAGTGCCCTCCACTGACCTTTGCTGGGCTTCTTATTTGGGCGGTTTCTCCACCTCGCGGTGGGCTCTGAGGAGCATCATGGACAGCCCGGCGGAAAGGCCCTCAGAAGGGCCAGTCGGGCCTCTTATGAACCCAGCGGGGAAACACCTTCAGGAGGGGTAGCGGCCTGCTGGCTGTCACTCAGCAAGTCAGCTGCGGCAAAGACGGAGTCCTGGAACTGCCTTCACTTCTCTTCCAGAAGCCTCAGCCCCAGGGACCTGCAGGTGCTGGGTGGCAGTGGCTTTTCCAGGATTCCAGCTTCTGGCCTTGCCCATGGACCCCCTCCCTCTGAGGGCCAGGTGTGGACCTCTGTCCTTGGAGTCCTCCTCTCAGTTCCAGGTCCCCCTGGAGCCTTCTCTCTTCCTGGACTGTCCCTGCCTGCCCTCCAGGGCCCCCAAGGCCTGGGAAGGAGCAGTTCAGCCGGCCATCGCTAGAGGGCGCAGGAAACAGAACCCATAGGGCAGGGCAGAGCTTGTCCATGGGTGAGGTGGGGGCCCTCCATGCTCCCCCTTTTGAAACCCTGAGATGGCCCCTCCCGGGCCACTGTAGCCCATTTGGGGTGCGTGAGTGGGGTCTGGAAGGCACTCTCCAGGGAATTTGAACATTGCCAAGTTCTGGGCCGCTTTGAAGGGTAGCATCTGCCTAGGGGCAAGTGCCGATGTTTGGGAGCTGATGTTTGGGTGCAGATGTTGACGTGCTCAGTGGATTGAAAGGAGGTCACCTGGCTCCACCTCACTGTTTTACAAATGAGGAAACTAAGGCTTGGGGGAGCAGGTGGCCACTCAGCCATGATCACACTGTAAGTTGCTGGATGATGCACAGTTACAATTCAGCCCCTTTTCTGTCACCCACTACACCTTAGAGCCCACTGGCTTCAACTTTGGCTGGACCTGGTGGATGTGGCCTCTGCCTTTTCCCCACTCCTCACATCTGTCTTTGGATCAGGTTTCCCATGTGCTGGGGGCCCTGGCCAGCCCCTAACCTGCACCCTCCGTGACAGAACCCCTAGTCCATCCACAGCTGGCTGGCTCTGGGCCAGCTATGACCTCTCTGGCCCTTCCTGTCCCACCTCTGGGCTCCCTGTCCCACCATGGAGGTCTGGTGGCCGCAGAGTGATTTTCCTGCCCTCTGTCTCGTTTCCTGATGCACTTTCCCTTCCTATGTATGGCTGTCTGCTCACCCCATTGTCTGCTCACCTTGTGGCTCTCTGCTGTCTGTAAGGGGTGCTTCACTGGCTGGTGCTGGGCTCCAGGGTAAAGGTGCCCTCCCATTCCCCCAAGACCCTTCATTTGCCCAAAGGCTGAACCTGGAATCCTAAGGACACGAGGGTTGGGGGTTGAAGCAAACAACACTGCCTTTATCCATCACTCTCTGAAGGGAGGCAGCTGTTAGAGTCCCCTGTGACCCCCAAAACTGGGCAAGGTGTGAGCGACCCATCTGGGCCTAGGCTGACCTAGGCGACCTCCTATCACCCTTCCACCTCTCAGTTGTCCCTTTGTAGCAGGCCTGCCCCAAACAGCGCAGGCCTCTCTGCCCCTTGCCGGCCTCCTGCCCTCCCTCCCTCCCTCCACCGGGAATTTCGGAATGAAAGTGCTATTGTGAACGCCTGGCTGGGCCACTGAAGGGCCAGCACTGTTATTTCTGCAAACCAGCCCTCCCATTAGCCATGCAGGGCCCAGGCCAGGAAAATGTTACCTTTCCTCCCTGAGCTGACTGCAGGGGAAATTCTCACATTTACAGTTTGTGCGGTGGTTGTGTTTGGGTGGCAGGAGGGGAGGGCGGCGCGTGTGTGTGGTTTGCATGGGGTGGGGCGGGGGGGTCCCTCTTCTGCTTGTCCCTCCCCTCCCGGCCTTTGCTTGGTGCTGGTAGCAGGGGGCACTCCCCCTTCTCATCTGAACTCTGGTGGGATGGAGGCTGCTGCTTGCAAGTGAGACCCATGGGCTATTGGTAAATAAACTAACATCCTCCCCTCTCCTCCACACATGAAAAACTTGTGCTGGGAGACCTGGGTGAGGAGGGGTGGCGAGGGGGCTGCGGAGCCCATCGGGAGGACAGAAGGCAGGGCGGTGGAGACAGGACTCACTGGCCGCTTCCAGTGGCCCTGGAAGATGCTGGGAATTCACGGGGCTTCTGTTTGTCTTTATGATCTTTGAGGGCGGAAAGCCGTTGCCCCCAAACCCCCTGGTTCTGGACCTGGCCTCACTGAAGGCTTTTTAATGGCACAGCTGTTAATAAACTTCCTGGAATCTGCACCCAGTAGGTGTTTCCTGCAAGTGATAAGTTGTGGTTCTCAGGAAGTCCTGCTTGAGGTCTAGTCTCAGGCTTTCTTGCTGTCCCATCCGTGGAGTGGCTTTCCCCCGAGGGCCGTCCCTACTTCCCTGTGCAGTCCGATCCTGTGCTCCACTTCTCCCGGCACGCCTGCCCTTTGTCCTGCGATTCCGAAACGGGCTTTGTGGTATAAGGGCAGCCTCCCTGCTCTGGCCTGCTCAGCCCCCACTCGTGCCCCTCGCAAGCCACATCCCCCAAAGACTTGCTGGCAGCTGGCCTGCCTAGCTCCCAAGGCTTTGCTATTGCATGGAAGCTGAAGTTCTCCCTGGTCACATTCATTGTTCAGGCAGAGTAAGGGGCTGGCCAGGGGCGGGCTGTACCAGTTGGCTCACCCACTTGCCTCTCTGCCTTCCAGGTCTTTTCCAAGATCTTCAGCCACGAGGCCCTGGAAAGCTACCTGCCCAAGATCCAGCTGGTGATCCAGGACACACTGCGCGCCTGGAGCAGCCACCCTGAGGCCATCAATGTGTACCAGGAGGCACAGAAGCTGACCTTCCGCATGGCCATCCGGGTGTTGCTGGGCTTCAGCATCCCTGAGGAGGACCTTGGGCACCTCTTTGAGGTCTATCAGCAGTTTGTGGAGAACGTCTTCTCCCTGCCTGTCGACCTGCCCTTCAGCGGCTACCGGCGGGTGAGCACCAGGGCCTTGGAAGAGAGGGGCAGGGGCACCTGTGAGCCTCCTCTCGGGGGGTGGGTGGCTGACCCTGAGACAGGCATCTAGGCATGGGGCCCATGGCAGAGGGGAGAGGTGTCAGTGTGGGGTAGGAGGAGGCTGGAGTCTTCCCTGGTGATCCCGAGGCTCAGATGGGAGCCCCGCCCTTCCATGTGGGTGACAGCCCTTTCTCCCCGCAGGGCATTCAGGCCCGGCAGATCCTGCAGAAGGGGCTGGAGAAGGCGATCCGGGAAAAGCTGCAGTGCACACAGGGCAAGGACTACTCGGACGCCCTGGACCTCCTCATCGAGAGCAGCAAGGAGCACGGAAAGGAGATGACCATGCAGGAGCTGAAGGTAGTGGGGGCACATGCCCCTGGCTGGCAGCACCAGCACCCACACTCCATTCTGAGCTTTCCTCAATGGAAACATGCCCGGCCCTTTCTACCCCACTCTAGTCCCGCCCCACACATGCTTTCTGAGCAGTGGCTGGAGACGGTGAAACTGGAAGCAAAGTCCATGTCCCTGCCCCTGCTGTGCAGGATGCAATGGGGCACCCTCCTCTCCCCATGGCCTGCAGTGAGCTCAGGCCTGGGAGAGATCTCAATTCATGTCCTGGTCCCAATATCCCTGGGAGGCCATCTAAGAAAACACAGGCCCACAAGGGGAAACCACTTGCTTGGTGCCAGCCTCAGCCCTTGGGGAAGAGCAGGGGAGATTTGCATGTGGGGTCTCCTCTCCCACCCCCAGCCTTTTCAGGTTGCTGGCACTTTCCATCCCCTCCCATTCCCCCCGCGCCTGGTGAACCCAGCTGTGCTCCACACAGGGCCTGCTTGCCCTGCTTTGGGTGGATGTTTCACCTGAGAAGGGCTCACTCACCTGTCCGCACCTGAGCTCTGCAGGCCCCTCCACTGCCGGTGCCCACGGACACTCACTGCAGCCCCCCCTGCCCGCTGTCTTTGCCTCCCCATATTCTAGCTCCAGCTTCTTTACTGGGGAGGTAGGAAGAAGCCCGAGTGGCTTTCCCATTATAGTCAGCTTTCTGATTTATGGGGGTGCCATGGCCAGTAACGGACCCAGGTCCCTTCATTCCCCTCCCTGGACCCAGAGTCCACATTTGGGAAATGCAAGGATTGCTATGAGATGGCCTGCTGGGGCCTTTCTATGGGGAACCCATGGCCCTGGTGTCTTGCTCCCCAGAGAGCCCTGGCGGGGTCTTCAGGTCCTCTGGAGGTCACCTCCCCTCAGCCTCATCCCAGGTCTCCAGGGGTGTGGCCCCAGGCTGCCTGCCAGGCCCCATTGGCTCCCCTGACTCCCCCTGACATCCTCCTGTGTTGGAGGAAGGGGCTGGCACTGGGAGTTGGAAGGCCCAGATTTAGACCCACATCGCCCACAGTGCACACGCATACCTGCGCGCAGGGCCTGGCTCCTTGGGATTTGTTCTTTTTCTCCTGTGAGCCCACTGCATATCAGGCCTGTGGGACTGGCCCAGGACCCCAGCAGTGAGTGAGAAGTGGCCCTACTTCAAGGGACTCTAGGCCAGTGCTCTGCCTATGTCACAGCAGTTTTGTCTTCTGCCCAGCCAGGGAGTGGCTGTGACTCTCATGTCCATGGTGACACTAATGACCCTGCACATGAGGCTCAGAGGAAGCAGGCAGGGCCCAGCACAGATGACCTTGGCACAGGGGCCACTGGCCGAATGGGGCGGCCCCTGCCTGGCTGAACCCAGACCTCCAACAATGCCTCTCCTGTGTGCCCTCAGGACGGGACCCTAGAGCTGATCTTTGCGGCCTATGCAACCACGGCCAGCGCCAGCACCTCACTCATCATGCAGCTGCTGAAGCACCCCGCTGTGCTGGAGAAGCTGCGGGAAGAGCTGCGGGCTCATGGCATCCTGCATAGCGGCGGCTGCCCCTGCGAGGGCACCCTGCGCCTGGACACGCTCAGTGGGCTGCGCTACCTGGACTGCGTCATCAAGGAGGTCATGCGCCTGTTCACGCCCATTTCCGGCGGCTACCGTACCGTGCTGCAGACCTTCGAGCTCGATGTGAGGGTGGGCCCGTGATGTGGGCGGTGGGGAGGCGGGGGCACTGTGATGGGGGTGAGATGGGAGACCAGCCTCCACTTTGAGGACTTGAGGCCTGATGCAGAGCCAGTGCTGGCTTCAGGGAGCTTTCAGTCTGATAGGAGAAGTGTGCCCCAAATGCAGTCAGATGAAAGCAAGCTGGGTGGCATACGTGAGTTGCATGTGCACATCTACTAACATGCTGCATGTGGCAGGCTGGCCAGGCCTTGGGGGCCACTGTGGCGTGTTTCTAAGAAGAGGCAGGTTTGAACATCCGGGCTGGGCAGGGAGCGGGCAGTCCTGGTCCCTCCGTGGGCCCCTCTGGCTCTCACCACCTGCTCCCCGGCCCCCCTCTTGATCCAGGGTTTCCAGATCCCCAAAGGGTGGAGTGTCATGTACAGCATCCGGGACACCCACGACACAGCGCCCGTGTTCAAAGACGTGAACGTGTTCGACCCCGACCGCTTCAGCCAGGCGCGGAGCGAGGACAAGGACGGCCGCTTCCATTACCTCCCGTTCGGCGGCGGCGTCCGGACCTGCCTGGGCAAGCACCTGGCCAAGCTGTTCCTGAAGGTGCTGGCGGTGGAGCTGGCCAGCACCAGCCGCTTTGAGCTGGCCACGAGGACCTTCCCCCGCATCACCCTGGTCCCTGTCCTGCACCCCGTGGATGGCCTCAGCGTCAAGTTCTTTGGCCTGGACTCCAACCAGAACAAGATCCTGCCGGAGACAGAGGCCATGCTGAGCGCCACCGTCTAACCTAAGCCCACCCGCCTCAGCCCAGCCCAGGCAGTGGGGAGGCGGTGATGGGAGGTAGAAACCTGTGTGTGGGAGGGGCCGGAATGGGGAGGGCGAGTGGCCCCCATACTTGCCCTTCCCTGTTCCCCCTCCCTGGCAAACCCTACCGAAAGCCAGTGGGCCCCATCCTTCCTAGGGCCTGGCTCCCCTTCTGGGTCCTGCTTCCCTCCAGCCGCTCCGAATTTCCCACCAGCTCAGCCCCTGGGAAGGGCGTGGTGGGGGCTCTGCATGCCCGTGACAGTGTTAGGTGTCAGCTCGTGCTACAGTGTTCTTGTGATCTTCTGAACTGCTCCTTCCCTCCATTCCCTTTGGACCCTTTTAGCTGCAGCTGGGGGACGGGAAGAGCAGTGCCCCCTTTGGCACACACTTCAGCGTCTCCTCCCCCTGTGCCCCCACCGCGTCTGCCCAGGAACAGCATCCTGGGTAGCAGGAGTCAGCCTCGGGGCGGGGGCTGCCACTAACCTGGAGACTGTCTTTCTTCATGCCCCCGCTCCTGCCCTCCCCTGCCGGTTTGGACATTTGAAATTATTGCTGCTACTTGTTCTGTCCTCTGACCTTGGGGCAAAGGATCCCCAGGTCCTGTCTCCCCAGCATCCTCCCTGGTGGCCCTGGGTAGGTGCACTGACACCCCTACCTTCCCACCCCCTGCTGAACCAGGCCCTGCTACACACTCGGGCCTGTGGCCCTCGGCTCATGTGCTGCCCACCCCCATATTTATTCACTGTTAGAGAATCTTGGGGATACTGGGGTCTGGAACAAACATCTCCTCTCCTGCATGCCCTAGCCTGTTTTCCAGCTGTCCTGGCCAGACTTCTGTGAGTGAAGAGGAAGGGGTCTCTGGTCAAACCCAGCCCCCAGGCCTAGGGTTGAACAGCCTTCCCCGGCTCTGGGCATTATTATTTGGGTTTAATCTCGGAACCTCACTCCTGGGCTGAAGTCTGGAGCCTCTGCCTTGTCCCTGGTGGAGAAGGGACATGGCCCATTGCTTCTTCCCTGTCCTGTCAAAAACCCTGATCAGGTAGATTTGGAGGTGGCCAAGATTTCCTGCTTGGTCCCTGTTCACCCCAGTGCCCCTGACTCCAGTGCGTGAGTACGGGGAAAGATACGGGTTCTTCTGACGGGGCGCCAGGGCCTCCGTCTTCCTTTCCTTAACCCTCCCCCTTTGCCCTCAACCCTGAAAAAGGTGTCCTGGAAGTCCCTTCCACCTCTATGCCACTGTCTGCTTAGCCCAGCTCAGGGGCGGGGAAGAGGTGAAAGCGTGGGGGAGGTGTGCACAGCGGCAGTCCTGCCTGGGAGCTGACTCCGGACGGGCAGTGTGGTCTCTGGGCAGCTGCGAGGAGGCTGCCACCAGAGCTGAAGAGGCGGCTACGTGCGGTTTGTCAGAGGGATTGGGTTGGAAACTGGCCAGTTGGGATGACTGGGTGAAAGAGGAGTAGCTCCTGCCACTGGCGTTTTGAGTGTTGGCGATTTGGGATGCCTCCTGGGGATGGTTTGGGGCCTTCGGTGAGTCTCTAAGCAGTTGTGTCTGCTTTCAGATTTTTCCTTGCTTTCTGTGTTTCTCTATTGGTTTTTGATGCTGTCGAAAACACAGAAGAATGAAGGACATCTCAGTCCCCAATCGCTGCTGTGATCACCTCCGCCGCTCCCTGAGACCAGATCCCGTGGGCAGCCCTACAGACCAACCCTGACCCCACTCATGGCCCCCCTGACCGTAGACTTCAGGAACAGCCTGTATCACGAAGATTCTCTACAACCCCTGACTCAGATGTTTCATTTATTTCCTGCTTTTCCACTACTAAAAAAAAGTGTGGAACAGACATTATTGGCAAAACTAGTTTGACGTTTTTAAAAACATTGGTAAAAATCCCTTAATCACCCCCAATTCTGAAAAACGGGCCAGAATGGGTAAATACTTGTCAAAGCTTGCAATAGAGCTACATAGTGCACCTGAACTTATACCCCTCACACACACACACACACACACAAAACCAGTATCTGGAAGGTTCATTTGCCTTTAGGCTGATCCAGCTGGCCCTGAACCACTTGCTTTTGCCTATCTAGGAGAGCAGTAAGCAGAACTTCAGACAAGAAGCCCGCTGGGTCTGGTCCAGGGGAGGAGCAGGAGGCATGGGGCTGGGAGGCCTCAGGGACCTTCCCTTGGGGTGGCCAGCCTGGTAGGGGGCAGAGAAGGAAAAACCGAGGGGGGTCCCTGTGAGGGAGGAGAGAAGGATCGTTTGGCCCGCTGGGTCTCAAAGGCAATGAGAAGAGAGCCGAAGAAAGCTCTGGCTGGCTGACAGGCTCCCTGTGTTGTAATTCGCCCCTCCTTTCAGCTCTTTAGTGAGATACTGTGTCTGTGTGTGTGTGCATGTGTGTTTCATAGATCTAGCGTTAGATGGGTGATATTTCTCACTTATCATCCCTAACTATTGTAACTTGACCTAAAAAAGACGAAACCCACAAAACTCTTCCTGCCACGGGCTTGCAGATTGAAGCACTTTCAATGTTGGGCGCTGGCGTTTGTGTTCCGGGCACCACCATGACCCTGCCCAGATGGCTATAGCATTTTATACACAAACTTTTTTTTTTTCATAAATGTTATAATTTTGTGTCTGTCTTTATAAACTATTATAAGTACTATTTTTGTTATAATTCAAAATAGATATTTAGTATAAAGTTTTTGCTGTTAAATATTTGTTATTTAGTAAAATATGAATTTTGCTCTATTGTAAACATGGTTCAAAATATTAA
Source organism: Sapajus apella (assembly GCF_009761245.1). NCBI lineage: Eukaryota > Metazoa > Chordata > Mammalia > Primates > Cebidae > Sapajus > Sapajus apella. The sequence goes on from NW_022436966.1 coordinate 1,580,111, forward strand.
TATGTTTTTATCACAGTTGTTTTAATATTGAAAAAGCACTTGTGTGTTTTGTTTTGATATGAAACTGGTACCGTGTGAGTGTTTTTGCTGTCGTGGTTTTAATCTGTATATAATATTCCATGTTGCATATTAAAAAAATGAATGTTGTGCATTTTGTGATTTTGGAAATACTCAGTGTGGCTCTTTCATAGGCTTCCATAATAAACCATGGGGACTCACCCTTGTCTCCGTTGCCTCTCTGCTGTCTGCCTTCTCAGCTTTACTGAAAGGGTCCTACCGGGCCACCTGTGTTCACATCAGCAACGCCCTGTCCACTTTGTCATCTAGGAAGCCCTTCCCTAAAACCTCTGTCCCGTGAGGCCAGTTCGCTGTTCCTTGCATGCAGGCACAGAGGTCTGTGTCAGAGTCCTGGGAGAAGGAGTTTCCCTGAGAAGGGGAGAGAGAACCAGTCAGTCTGTTGCGGGAGCGGCAGCGGGGAGGACGTTCCGAGTGTGGCCATGGCTGGCGTGCCAGGTGTCTCAGGGACAGAGGGACCGAGAGTTCTGAGCCTGCCTGGTTAACCTGAGTGAGGACACTGATGTTCACCGTCACGTGGCAAATTGGGGAGCAGAATTCGGTTCTGACATGTGGCCTCAAGTCCCATGCCAGCACTTCTCAAAGCCTGTTTCGTGGGTGTTGTGGGATCACATAGATTCCAGGATCAAATGAGTTTGGGAAGTGGGTTAAACACAGTCATCCTGGTTCCCCTTCTGCAGGCCTTGTCAGAACCTTGAGCCCCAGGATGCGTAGCCTCAGGGGCAGTAGAGTGTGGGGTAGACACGGCTGCAGCATTCTCCATGCCTGTTTGAGGGCTGAAACCCTGTCCTCCTGTGCCGATTATCTAATTTCACAGAAAGATCCGCAGCCTGTCACAGAGGCCTGAGGCGAGGACCAGCAATGGGCAGGGCTCTCAGTGCTTCGAAAAGCAACCCCCAGGTGGTTCCCGGGATGGGGGGCTGTGGGCAATGACTGAGCCTCGCCCCTCAAGCTGCACACTGGGAACCAGGAAAGGCCGAAGCGTGGCCAGGCTGGCCCTAGCCTTTGCCCCATCCTGGTCCCATCACCACAGCCTGAGGGCGAAGGCCCACCCCAAGCTGGCCTGAGAAGAGCCCATTTGTGGCTGGAGCGTTTCTTTTCGGTACTGTCAGTTGGACCCAACCTCGGCTCAGAGCACCCTGACCCAGGCCCACCCTGGGGTGCAGGGCCTGGCTCTGCCTAGGTCTCAGAGTCTGGCCACCCAGAAGAGAAGGACCTGCCATCAGAGCAATGTCACCAGAGCAGGATGCTCAGCAGCCCTGACCCCAGCTCACCCGCTCTGGTGTCCTTTCCGCCTCACCTCCCCGCTCCACACTGTGAAGGGGCCCAGCCCTCCACTCCCCCCAGGATGGGGAAAGGTGCAGGGACTTTCCTACAGCCACAAAAAGCAGACGGTAGTATTGGGAGCCTGCCCCACCCCATACACGCCAGCTCCAAGGGGCACCCTCAGACGGAGGCTCTCAGCGTCCTGAGAAGCAGTGAAAAGCCCTAGCTTCTGCAGGGAGTCCTGCCAGGAAAGGTGGTCACTTTCCAGAGAGTAAATTCCATTCCTCCTGGTGGAATGTCCTGTGTGGCAGCAGAGGCAACGGAAGCATGGCCCCTGGGCTGCCTCAGCCTGACCACCCTGCTCGAGGTAGGCGGGCCCAGCTGGGCAGGCGGCTGGCCCTGTCATCACCCAGGCTGTCCTTGCCTCTCCCCCGTGGGCCCAGTGGGTCAATGACGTCCCCGACATGGTCACCTACCCCAGGGATCTCCTGGCCTAGAAGGAGAACAACACAGACCGCTGTGGACAGACAAACACGGACTCTGTTTGTCCAGGAATTGGGGCGCCAGTTTGGAGGGAACTCGCAGACCGCACACTCTGCCACTTCTCTGCACTTTTCCAAAACAGCCTGGCTTTGGCTGGGCCAGGTTGCCCAGGGTGGCAGGGGGCTGGGAGCCAGGAACAGAGCCGGGAAAAGCAGGGCTGGGGGGCCAGCGCGGGGGGTAAGCAGGTGAGGACAGGAGCGCTGCTCTGCTGGCTCTGCTTAGCTCTGACACGCCTTGGAGGGGAGACAGAGAAGCAGGCAAGAGGGGAAGAGGGAGGGGGGCAGATGAAGAGAGAGGGAGGAGAGGGAGGGAAGGGAGGTAGAGAAGCGAGGAGATGGGAGGAGGAGGAATGAGAGAATGCCCTTGTCTGGCCTCCCAGGAGTCTCTGATTCCAGCCCCTTCAGCTTGGGCCCCTCCGTGTGAAAAGAACCCCAACACCCGCTAAGCGCTGCTGCTCTGAGACCCTGGCCTCCTCCCACAGCTCCATCCTGTGCAGCAGGTGAGAGTGACAGGGACCCCAGAAAGGTTTCTGTGTGAGTGGGGTGCTGTAACCGCCCCCCCAGACTGTCTGAAGCACAGTGAGGGCTCCTTGGCTACCAGTAGCCATGGGGCCAGGGGGCAGGCCCAGTGGAGGGTATGCTGGTGGCCTGAGAGGCGGGTGAGCTTGGGGGGCTCGGGCCCCTCCTTCCTGGCTGGTCTGCGCCCACACAAGTCTTGGCTTTGGCATGCCTTCCCTCCTGAAGTTTCCTCTTCTGGGACTGGGGCTTAGCATCCCTCTGAGCCAAATGTCATGTAGAACACATCACAAGTGGCTCCCCTGGAGTGGTGGCCCTGGAGATGCGCGTGGAAGGTCTTTCTCTGAGCCCGGAGCTGCAGAGGTCAAATGGAAGCTCCCTGCAAGGACTCTTCTTGGGTCACACGCCCAGCCCTGGCCAGGAGGATGGCTTCCTCTGATTAGGTAGCTTGGAGTGGGGCCAGAGGGGTGGTGAAGGTTTGGCAGCCCAAGGCAGAGAAGAGAAGGAAGTGCAGGAAGGGACAGGTGGACGTGGACATTACTGCAGAGCACAGCTGGGGTGGGAGGGGAAGGAACTAGCAAGCAGGGGAAGATCAGGGCTGCTGGACTGTGCCGGGTGCAGGAAGAGGGAGGGCAGTGAGCGACATTTTGAGAGTGGAGCTGCTGTAAGTGGAAGCCCTCACTGCTTCATGCCAGGTTATTTGCACTCCTATGCTATTAGTTCCTTCTCCTGCCATGCTCCCAAGGGCTTTGTGGGACTGTGTGTGTGTGTGTGTGTGTGTGTGTGTGTGTGTGTGTGTGTAAGTATACTGTTTACTTTGAAATAATTATAGATTCACAGGAAGTTGCAAAGATAGAGCAGGAGAAGCCCTGTGTACTCTACACCAGTTTGTGATTGTAGTGGAATCTCAGAACAGGAAATTGATGTTGGTACAACGCATGGGAACACACCACACGACCCTGTTGTTTTAGTCAGCGATGGACCTCATATTCGATGGTGGTCCCATGTGATTATAGTGGAGCTGAAAGGTTCCTGTCACCTAGTGACATCGCAGCATAACACATCACCTTTTCTTTGCCTAGATACACAAATGCCACTGTGTTCAGGGCTGGACAGGGTGACCGAGAGCACACAGGACAGTCCACAGTATTCAGTACAGTAACACGCTGCACAGGCTCATAGCCCAGGAGCAACAGGCCGTACCATACAGCCCAGGTGTGTAGCAGGCTCTGCCACCTATGTTTGTGTAATACATTCTGTGACAGTCTTATGACAAAATCGCCTAAAGAGGCATTTCTCAGAATGTATCCCTGTTTTTAAGTGACGTGTGACTGGATGGGTACAGTTGTGCCTTTTTATCACACCTGTAGATTTGTGGACCACCACGGCAATGTGGATGCTGGACTGTTCCATCGCCACAAACATCTCCCTCCCTCCTGCCGCCCTTCACAGCCACACCCACCCCTGCCCCCATCCACCACTCCACCCAGCTTCTGGATGCAGCCAATCTGTTCTCCATATCTAGAATTTTGTCATTTCAAGGTTATATAAATGGAATCATACAGGATGTAATGCTTTGGGACTGGCTTTTTCCATATAACATCAAGACCAGCCTGGCCCACATGGTGAAACCCAGTCTCTACGAAAAATACAAAAAATTAGCCAGGCATGTTGGTGGGCACCTGTAATTTCCGCCACTTGGGAGGCTGAGGCAGGTGAATCGCTTGAACTAGGAAGGCGGAGGTTGCAGTGAGCCAAGATCACATCATTGTACTCCAGCCTGGGCGACAAGAGCGAAACTCTATCTCAAAAAAAAAAAAAAAAAAAAAAGCCATCCAAGTTGTTCCATGTGTCAATAGTCTGTTCCTTTTTGTTGCTGAGTAGCGTTCCATGGTATGGATGTGTCAGTTTGTTTACTGTTCACCCATCAAAGAATATCTGTGTTGCTTCCAGCTTTGGTTGTTACACAGAGAGCTGCTATGGACATCTGTGTACGCTGTTTATGTGAACACACATTTTTATTTCTTTGGGATAAACTTCTACGAATGCAATTTCTGGATCATATGGTAGTTGAATGGTTAGTTTTATAAGATACTGCCAAACCATTTTCCAGAGTGGCTGTGCCCTTTTCCATTCCCACCAGCAACGTATGAGCAATCCAGTTTCCCATGCCCTCACCAGCATTTGGTGTCATCATTATTTTTAATGATAGCTATTCTTATAGGTTCATAGTGGTATCTCATTATGGTTTTAATTTGCCTTTCCCCAATGGCTAAGGAAACATCTTTTCATATGTGAGCTATCTGTAAATCCTGTTGGGTAATAAGGGTATTCAGGCCTTTTGCTCATTTTCTAATTGAATTGTTTGTTTTTTACTGCTGAACTCTGAGAGTTCTTTGCATATTCTGCATATTCTAGTAACTAGTCCTTTGTTGGATGTGGCTTGAAAATATTTTCTCCCATTCTATTGCTTGACTTCTCATCCTGTTAACAGAGACTTTCACAAAGCAACACTTTTTAATTTTCATGAGGTCCTCGTTACTAGTTTTCTTCTTTTACTTATTGTGCTTTGTTTCCACTTATTTATTTATTTAGAGACAGGGTTTCACATGTTGCCCAGGCTGGTCTTGAACTCCTGAGCTCAGGTGATCTGCCCGCCTCAGCCTCCCAAAGTGCTGGGATTACAGGCATGAGCTACCACGCCATGACTGATTGATTGTGCTTTTCATGTCAAGCCTAAGAATTCTGCTTAGTTCTAGATCCTGAAGATTTTTTGCCATTTGTCTACAAGTTTTATAGTTTCAATTTTTACAATGAAGTCTGTAATTTCCAAATAAGATGTGAAATTTAAGTTTAAGGTTGTTGTGGGTGGGATTTTTGGTTTTCGTTACTGTTTTTGTTTTTGCTTACAGATTTCCAATACCAATTGCTCCAATACCATTTGTTCACAGGAATAACTGTCATCCATTAAATTGCTTTTGCACCTGTGACTAAAGTTGGCTGGGCATATTTGTATGAGTTTATTTCTGGCACCTCTTCTATTGGTCAATGTGTCTATCAGATAAAGGAATTTCTTCTACTCTATTCTTCTTTTTAAAAGGTTTTTTCTTTTTCTTTTTTTTTTTTTTTTTTTTTTTTGTATGGGTTCTTGCTGTGTTGTCCAGGCAAAATTCCAACTCCTGGGCTCAAGTGATCCTCAGTTTCCTGAGTAGCTGGGACTACAAGTATGCACTATTGTGCCTGGCTTCATTCTTCTTTTTGAAGAGTATTCTATCTATTCTAAGACCTGTGCCTTTCTATATACATTTTAGAGAAAGCTTGAATATGTTGGCAAAAATTTTGCTAGGATTTTTATAGAAATTGAATTGAACTTTTAAATCAGTTTTTGGGGAAATGACATCTTCATTATGTAGAGTCTTCCAATCCATGGACATATGTCTCTCCATTTATTTAGTTCTTTACTGATTTCTTTCATTAGTATTTCACAATTTTCAACATACAGATCTTGTATATGATATGTAAGTGTGTATCTAAGTATTTCATTTTCTTTGGAGTGATTATAAATATTATGCATGCGTTTTTTTGAAAAACTAATAGACTTCATTTTTCAGAGTCGTTTTATGTTGACTTTTTCATCAATTGTGATTTACAAGATGAGGAATAGTTTAGTTTATTGTAGGTACCTGTATTTCTTTTATTTCTGTTTTAGACCCCTCCTTGTATCACTTCCTATTTAAAGAGCTTCCTTTCGACTTTCTTTAAAGGTAGGTTGCTAGCCACAAATTCTTTTGCTCTTCATCTGAGAATGTCTGTTTCCCCTTCATTTCTGCAGAATACCTTTGTTCACCCAATGTAGAATTCACAGTCGACAGTTATTTGGTTTCAACATTTGTAAAAGGCTGTGCCACTTCCTTATGGTTTCAGTAGTTTCAGATGAGAAATTTTTCATTTAAATTGGTGTGCCCCTAGAATTAATGTGTCATTTCTCTCTGGCTGCTTTCAAGATTTTCCTTTCATCTTTAGTTTTTTGCTATGTCTTGACATGAATTGTTTTGGGCTTATCCTATTGGAATTCGCTGTTTCTTGTGTCTGTGGGCTTATGTCTTTTGTCAAAGCTGGGATTTCAGCCACTATTTCTTTGAGTACTTTCTCATCTTCCCCTCTCGTTCTTTTGAGAAGCCAACATACAAATGTTGGGTCTTTGCCATTTTTGTATAGATCCTTCAGACTGTTCATTTACTTCTTGTAGTCTGTTTTCTCCCTGTTCAGATTGGGTACATTCCATTATTCTGTCCTCAAGTTTACTGACTTTTTTTTCTCTGTCATCTCCATTCTGCTACTGAGCCCATCTAATGAGTCTTTTTGCTTATTGTAGTTTTCAGTTTTACAGCTTTCCTTTTTCATATTGTATATTTCTTTGTTGAGATTTTCTATTTTTTCCTTTGTTTCAAGAGGATTTGTAATTGTTTGTTGAAGCATTTTTATGATGGATGCTTTAAAATTCTTGTCAGATAATTTCAAGGCTTGTTCTCATTCTTGTTGTTGGCATCAGTTATTGTTCTCATTCAAGTTGTGATCTTCCTGATTCTGTGTATGATGTGTGATCTTTTATTGTATATACATTTGGGCTGTTAGGTTAGGAGACTCTGGGTCCTATATAAATTTCTCATGTCAGTAGTCAGTCACCTTGTTAGGTTTAGCACAACGGACCTGACTTGTTTTTATGAACTGTAGTTCCAATGAAAATTTAATTTTCAGAGTCTTTGTAATGTGATTTTGGTTTCCTTAGTTTATCTAGTGCCATTGAGGCTCCCACTAACCCTTCTGGCAGAATGGCAAAAGGAGCCTCCCTAGGCTGAGCTGCCTGATGTTTCTGGGTAGGAGGAGGGAGACTCTGGCTTGCAGTAATAAAGAGCTCTTCCAGGCTGGGCACTTGTAGCAGAATATCCCTTTCCTTGATCAAAGGCTAGAGATCTGTTGTGGTGTAATTACCTTGGTTGTTCCACCTGGACTCCTGGTGTCTCTGGGTGGAGAAGGTGAGTATCAAGCCAGTAGGATGACAGGGCTTCCCACGCTGGGAACTTATCTTGATTACTGTAGCTATGCAATAAGTCATCAAGTTGGGTAGAACTATTTCTCCCATGTTATTTCCTTCTTTCTCAATATTGTTTTAGTTATTCTAGTTCCTTTGCCTTTCATATACATTTTAGCACAAACTTGTCTATATATACGAAAATTCTTGCTGGGATTTTGATAGAAATTTTGTTAAACTTGTATATCAATTTGGGGATCAATGATACCTTGCAGCCCAAGGTTGGGACAGGCAGGTGATGAGGGAGAGAACAGATGGAGACCAACGTTACTCTAGAGGAAGGTGAAGGAGCTAGCAAGGAAGTGAGTGGACTGATGGGAATAGGGGGTGGTAAATGACATTTTAAGAGTGGCAAGGCTCTAAGTCGAAGCCATTGCTGCTCCCTTTGACATAATTTGCATTGTTGTCAACTACTTTTCCATCAGAATAAAGCCATGTTCCCAAGGGCTTTGTGTGACTGTGTGTATGTGTATGTATGTATTTTAGAAAGTCAAAGTGCACCAACAGTAACACACATATCCTTCTGCTGGGAATGTTAATAATGGGGAAGCTATGCACATGTGGGGACAGCAGGCATATGGGAAATCTCTGTACCTTCCTCTCAATTGCGCTGTGAACCTAATGCTGCTCTAAGAAAAAAGTCTTTAAAAAAATACACATACACAAACAAAAAGAACTGTGAATATCCTAGTGATAGGTAAGAGAGGCAAGGAAGTACAAGCCTAATCATTCTGTTATATAAAAAATGTTCAACTTGTGGATGTTGATGCACAGACATTGGTTATTGGGGGAATTCAGAATTAAAATATGTTACTGGGACTTGAGAAGGTTGAAATGGTTGAAGACTTTGGCTTAATGGGCTGGGCAAAGATTTCTTGAGTAACACCCCACAAGCGCAGGCAACAAAAGTCATCATGGAGAAATGGGATCGCATCAAGTTAACCCATTTATGCAGATTTTCACATAAATTTTTTTGTCTGAAAAACCAGACCTTGGCTATTACCTTGAGCAGTAGGATATAAATAACTCCCACAAGCTTAGCGTTCCGATAATAGAACAGTGGGCCAAAAATGGGTTAAAAAGCTTCTGTTTCTACAGCAAAGGAAACAATCAACAAAGTGAAGAGACAACCCACAGAGTGGGAGAAAATATCTGCCAACTGCCAATTTCTGGTTATTTTCTGGAATAACCAGAAAATATAAGGAGCTCAAACAACCCCACAGGAAAAAATCTAATAATAAAAAAATGGCATAGGAACTACTTTAAGTCTTAGAATTTCAAAATAAGATAACTCTGGAAATGGAAACACCTCTCCTGCCTTCTCTGTTAATATTTACTAAGCTCTTTGCATGATACCTTGGTTACAATAGGCTAACACTAAATACACATTCCTGTTTTGTTTTTTTGAGACAGGATCTTGATTTGTTATCCAGGCTGGAGTGTAGTGGTGCGATCACAGCTCACTGCTGCCTTGAATTCCTGGGCTCAAGTGATCCTCCCTCCTCAGCCTCCTGAGTGGTTAAGACTATAGGTGCGTGCCACCATGCCTGGCTAATTTTTAAAATTTTTGTAGAGATGGGGTCTCACCATGTTGCCCAGGCTGGTCTCAAACTCCTGGGCTCAAGCTATCCTCCTTCCATGGCCTCCTAAAGTACTGGGATTACAGGCAAGAGCCACCTTGCCAGGTCCATTTGTTGAATCTGAAGAAATCAAAGCAGGGCTGAATTTCATACGTGTCATATGTGGGGCCCTGGATGTAGACAAAGATGTCGAGATGTACAGAGACGTACTCATCAGAGTGACTCAGCTCCAGTGGCTTTTTCGTGGTGGATATCCCAGTCTGCCATTTCAGTTTCTCAGAAGGATTACAGCTGACTGGTATGGTTTGCTGTCATTCTGCTCTAAGAAAAACCAGAGCTGGAAAGTCCCCTAAGGTCCTCCACTAGTTTGAAGAGAAGGTGGAGAAAAAGAGAGTGACATGAAGTCAGATGTGGTCTGCTGGTTTCTATTAGCGACAGAAAAGGCCAACGGGTGGGTGTGGATTGTGTCGGGGACTTCCTGCCTCTTCTCAGAGAGACAATGTGAACCCTTCCTAAGGGGAGCGCTTACCTTACAAGTCCACTCCACGGACACTTTCACATCTCCTTATCCCCTTCTCTCACTATTTATTCCCATTCCAGGATTTAGAACCAGTTTTTCATCCCTTTGAATGGATTAGGAGATAGAGAATGAAGAGAAGGGGCACGGGCAGGCCCAATCCTAACACCACACACTTTCCAACTTAACTTCCAGCCCAACCCAAAGGCACATTCACCCCAAGCAAAGCTCCATCAAGCCAAATCTCAGTTCAACCAAAGAACTGGGCTATCCTTTGCGGCTGATAGCAAGAATGAGAAATTCCCCTCCAGTTCCGACCTGCCCGTGGTTGCTTCCACCCTGCTAGGGGCTGGGAAAGGTGCTTTAACCCCTCTTGGAGAGCTGTCCCCTAGTGACACCTCCCAAGGGTGGGTAGCTCACACCAACAGATGCCGAACTTGTGGTGTCAACTCAAGACACAACCCACACAGCTTTGCCTGTCACCAGCCAGATGGCTCTTCTTTATTAATTTCATAATTCAAGTCTTGATTGAGTTCCACAACCCATGAATAACTTGAAACCCCAGTTAGGTCATGGGTTGGTTATAAAAAGCATTACAAATTTCTAAGTACAAATATGTACTTGGCACCACACTTAGCTATTCCAAGCCTCTTCCCCAGGTCTCCCTCCCACCGCGTCCCTTTCATTGCCTAACCCAGCTGCCTCAGAGAGCTTCCTGCTGTTGGAGGAGGCAGGTGTTGGGAGCCCGCAGCCCTGCTGGGATTCTCAGAGTTGACACTGTGGGTGTCGACAGGGACTGGGGAGTCTGGGGACTGCAGTCCCGTCCGTCCTTTACCTGTGGGGTGCCTGGTCCATGAGATCAAGGACTCCTTTCTCTGTGCCTCAGTTCTCTCATCTGAAAAGTGGGGAGATGGATGTGAGCTTCCTTCTTCCTCCAAAGTTAGATCAGTTCAGATTCTTTCAATTGCAAGTAAAAGAGAATAAATAGCGGTAGCTTCAGCACCAAAAGGAATTTCTTGGGAGGACTCTGGATGTCTCAAGGACTCCAAGGAAGACCCAACTCGAAGCCATAGAAAGGGGTTTGCCCTGGAGACCTCAGCAGTGGGATTGTGGTGTTGTCTTCTCATCAGTGTGACTGATGAGAAGATTTTTGATCATGGATCTCCCAGTCTGCTATTTCAGTTTCTCAGACGAGAGCATCTGACTGGTCCGGCTGTGTCCACCTCCAAGCTAGTTAGCTCTGTCCCAGGAAATGGAATCATTCAGCACAAATAAGGCAGCTGAGAAGTGGGGTGGCCAGAGAGATTCATCTTGCCTAAAGGGGCCACTCCAGGTATCAATGATATTTATAAAACTCAACCCAAAAAGTTTCATCATAAAGTCAGTGCATAATCAGGAAAGCAAAGCAGAGAAATTATTCATGTGGGATAGAATAAATCAGAGATGGCTTCCTGTAGGAAGATGTTCCATTTTTTTTCACATGGTCCGAGATACATGGCCTGTCTAAAAGACCACCAGCTCTCACTTCATCACAAGTCACCCTAATTCTTGCCACTTTGGAGTTCTCTGCCAAGACCTGACATCTCATCTGGTGTTCTCTAATTCTCTGGCTGCAGATATGTTCCTGGTGTCTGGCGTGACCTCAAGCCTGTTCCCTCTATTAAGTGAAGAACTTGGTGTATCTGCCTCAGTTCTTACCCACCATGTAGGAGAATGATTCGGTGTTGAAGAACACTGCATGGGGTTACATGAGACAATGTGAGTCAGCAGTGTCTGCTGCCCGCAGGCCCTCACCGGGCAGTGGTGAGCTCCAGATCAATGTCTCCGGGAGCCTGCAAAGAGCTCGCCTTCCTCCTGGCACAGTGTCGGGGGCTGTAGGACCAGTGCTGGCCCTTGTGAGAAGAGCATGGAAATGCATGAGGGGGGCAAAAAGTCAAGAGTGCAGCCACACTAAGTGCCGGTGGAGGACGGAGCCCAGGAATTCTTACACTCGATGGGCATGGAAAACATTGAGCGACTCTGGAAAATGCTTCGGGAGAAGCTCATCAAGCTGATGTGGCTCTGCTGTCCTCAGGTGACCCTGCAGCCCCTCCCCGTGTGCGCAGGTGCAGGAGTGCACGTGAGGGCCCCAAAGTGAAAATGACCCAGATGGCCATGAACCTGGGATTCCTGGATGGCCTCAGGAGGCCTTTGCACTCTCGGTATTGTATTTACAATTTTTGTTTTTGTGCCTTCTTGGAGGTGAGAGTTCATAGCTTCCATTGCTTTCCAAAGGGGTCCAGAGATCTACGGAGGTTGAGAATCAGTGCTCTATATTTAGGTCAGAGATGCGGTTTGATGTGTGTCTCCTCCAAACCGCTGTTGAAATGTAACCCCCAGTGTTGGAGGTGGGGCCTGGTGGGAGGTGCTGGGGTCACAGGGGCAGAACGGCTCGTGAATGGCTTGGTGGCTTCCTCATGGCAGTGAGTGAATTTTCACTCTCTGAGTTCATGCAACATCCAGTTGTTTAAAAGGAGCCGGCCCCACCCCCTTGCTCTCCCTCAATATGTGACACGCCTGCTCCCACTTCACCTTCTGCCATGAGTGAAAGTTCCCTGGGGCCTCCCCAGAAGCCGAACAGATGCTGGTGCCATGCTTCCTGGACAGCTCGAAAAAGCAGGAGCCAAGTATACCTCTTTTCTTTATGAATTACCCAGCCTCAGGCCTGCCTTTCTTTCTGTCTTTCTCTCTTTTTTCTTTTCTTTCTTCTTCTTTCTTTTCTTTCTTCTTCTTTCTTTCTTTCTCTTTCCTTCTTTCCTTCTTTTCTTTCTTTCTTTCTCTTTTTTTTCTTTCTCTTTGTTCTTTCTTTCTGGAGTCTCATTCTGTTGCCCAGGCTGGAGAGCAATGGCTCACTGCAACCTCTGCTGCCCAGGTTCAAGCAATTCTCCTACCTGAGTCTCCTAAGTAGCTAGGATTACAGGTGCCTGCCACCACGCTGGCTAATTTTTGTATTTTTAGTAGAGATGAGGTTTTACCATGTTGGTCAGGCTGGTCTCGAACTCGTGACCTCATGATCTGCCCACCTTGGCCTCCCAAAATGTGATATTACAGGTGTGAGCCAGTGCACCCAGCACCCCCCCACGCTTTTTTTTTTTAAAGGGACAGAGTCTCATTCTGTCATCCAGACTGAAGTACGGTAGCATGATCAAGGTTCACTGCAGCCTCGACCTCCCGGGTTCAAGCACCCCTTCTGCCTCAGCCCCCTGAGTAGCTGGGACTGCAGATGTGTGCCACATGCCCAGCTGATTTTTAAATTTGTCAGTAACGATGGGATCTCACTATGTTGCCCAGTCCGGTCTCAAACTCCTAGCCTAAAGTGATCCTCCCACCTCAGCTTCCCATAGTGCTAGGATTACAGGTGTGAGTCAAAACAGACCAACAGTCAGTAACAGTAATTAATAGGAGAGAATTCTGATTAATCATTTCTACTGTGTGCCAGGCTCCATTATCCCTTTTTACAGGTGAGGAAACTGAGGCTCTGAGTGCTGAGTGACTTGTCCAAGGTTCTACAGCTAGGAAGTCAGAATCATCTCAGAGGATGTCTTGGGGCTTTCTGCCAGAATGGGGAGGAGCTGCCGAGGGTCCTGATCTGCAGCTTTCTGGAAGCTGTGGGCCTCTCCAGGCTCAGAGTGAAGACAGGTGAGGGAGGGGCCCGATGGGCCTGGGGCACAGGTGCAGAAGCGCCAGATAGGGGCCTAGGCTGTGAGGCTTGGCTCCTTCCCTTTTTGCAGGGCCGGCAGGGAGGGAGCTGAACAAGGGGACAAAGCAGGCCCCTCCTTGGGCCCTGAGAAAGCCAGAGACAGTGTGGCTTCTGCAGCCCCTGCACTGGCCTGCAGGACGCCCTGGGGCTGTGGGTGCTCCTGGGGGCTCCTTGGCAGTGGCAGCTGGGGGCTGTGCCTGGGAGGCTGGGCAGAGGGAGAGAACCTAGAGAGGAGTCAGGGCAAGTGTGGGCTCAAACTGGAGAAAGGGACATGTGGTGTGCCCTGAGGGGTCAAACCTGCAGCACTCTACAGGGTGGGGGAAGGCGATGAGGCTCGCATGCTTGAGAAAACAACCTGGGGGTCAGGGCTGGCCCCAAGCCTGGTTGAGCAGCACTTGGAGAGAATGTGTAGTGGGGTGGGGCCCATGACAGGGTGTGGAAGGAAGGGTTGAAGGCCAGGAAGTGATCTTTCCTCGGCCCTTAGCATCAGCTCCACCCTCACTGCAGCGCGGGGTCCTCTGGAGGGCAGGATGGTGTCTGCCCTGGAGTAGGGGTCCACTGGGCCTCTCACTTGCCAGTGACTGGGCAGTGTGCTTCTCTGCCCCTCAGGCCGCACTCGCGGGCTCAGGCTTTCAGACAGAGGGGGTGCGCCAGGAGGAGGAGGAAGGAGTGGAGGGTGCCCCAGGGCTGGGCTTCGAAGGGAGCCCAGTTCAAGTTGTCTGGGGAAGCTAAGCACCTTTTCTACCCTCAGTGCCACCCTTTCCTGGCACTTTCACTGCCTCCTGTCCGTCAGTCTACTGTCTGTCAGTCAGCGGGCTGAGTCAGAGATGCCCTGGGGCTGGGGGCCGCCTGCCAAAGGCTTGACTCACTGAGAGTGGCTGACTGGTTTCCCCAGCCTCTGCCCCTCCCTGTCACAACACGCAGAGGGGCTGCGGCTGGGGGAGCATTCAGAATCTCACTCCTGGCCATCTCGTTCCTGGGCAGATCTTCCCTGAGAGCAAGGGGCATGGGCCTCTGTCCTGGACATGCCAGCCCCTGGCACCTGGGCTTCAAACCATGGCCGAGGCCCTCTGCTCTGGGCTTCTCCCCAGCCCGAGCTGACATGAGCCAGGTGTGTGCTCAGGCCCACTTGGTGACTGAATGAGTCTACCCTCACTGCTGGCTCAGAGCCATCCCTGGCCGTCCCATCCCACGTGGGCCCTCGCAGGTGCCTGCTTCCACAATTCACAGGAAGGTTGGAGATGCTGTGCTGATTTTTGTGCTGTGGCTCTCAAAGTCATGTCCTAACGCTTAGTCCCTCCATTAGTTCTGATTTGCCATTTTATTCCAATAAGAAATAGCACAAACCTTCAAGCTAAGGAGCCAAAACGCTGTGCAAGGTGCAGAAAGCAGGGTGCGGGCAAGCTCAGTCAGTGAGGTGTCTGGGCAGGGAGAGAGGGCTTGGAGTCTGTGAGATGGAGTGGGCTCTTCAGAGGAAGCTGCATTCCCGAGACAGGGGCTGGGGGCTCACTGCAGAGGCCAGACCGCCCTGCTCCAGGGCAACCCGCTCCCCTGGGAATGGGAGGTGCCCCAGCAGCCAGGTCTGGGCCTCTACATCTGAGCTGTCCAATGGCCAGTCCAGGACCCAGTCTTCATGGTGTTGGCTCAGGGCTGCAGAGGTGCAGGTGCTGCCTGGCGGACTGAGGAGAGTGAGGCTGGGGGCTACAGTGACACTTGTGCAGATCAAAGTCCTGGCACTTGCGGTCAGTAAAGACAAGGAACTGGAAGCAAGTCCCCACTGGTTCAGAGCTGCCAAGTCCATCAGGGGCTCCCGCTTCAGGCAGTACCAGTTCCTGGGTTCAAATGCCGCACCCCCCTCCCCCGCCACCCCGGGTGCTCGCTCTGGCTTTTTCTTTTGGCCCTCAAATGTCTCTGTCTGGCTCCATTCTGAGTGGGGTGGGCCATGGGGTTCGCGGTCCATGCAGCCCCAGTGGAAGGGGACTTCTCTTTCCTGTCCTCATGCAAACCCATGGAAGAATGATTGGCTGTGGGTGGGGAGGGGCGGCTTGATTAGCTGGTGGGGCCACGTGCCTGCTCGGTGGGGTGGGAGTGGGGGCATGTGATTGTTCACCTCACCATGAGAACCTGGAGACAAG
The DNA here is from genome assembly GCF_009761245.1 of Sapajus apella. Lineage (NCBI taxonomy): Eukaryota > Metazoa > Chordata > Mammalia > Primates > Cebidae > Sapajus > Sapajus apella. Next base: position 1,595,573 of record NW_022436966.1, read on the forward strand.
GGGGCTTCCCAGACTGCTGGGAGGGTTGGGGAGCCTCGGCCAGCCCTGCCTGGGATGCCCAGCCCGCTGAACTGGGCATTTACAGCTCTGGCTGTGGTTCTGGCCCTTTCTTTTCTTTTTCTTTTTTAATGGTACTTTAAGTTCTGGGGTACATATGCAGATCTTGTAGGACTGTTGAATAGGTATACACAGGCCATGGTGATTTGCTGTCTCTATCCCCCCCGTCACCTACATCAGGCATTTCTCCCAATGTTAGCCCTCCCCATCCTCCCCAGCCTCCGCTCTCCCTCCCCTAGCCCACCACCCCCAACAGACCCCAATGTGTGACGTTCCCCTCCCTGTACCCATGTGTTCTCATTGTTCAGCACCCCCCTGTGAGTGAGAACACGCGGTGTTTGGTTTTCTGTTCTTGTTAGTTTGCTGAGAATGGTTTCCAGATTCATCCATGTCCTTACAAAGGACATGAACACATCCTTTTTCTTGGCTGCGTAGTATTCCATGGTGTATATGTGCCACATTTTCTTTATCCAGTCTATCATTGATGGGCGTTTGGGTTGGTTCCAGGTCTTTGCTATCATAAACAGTGCCGCAATGCAAGTATGTGTGCATGTGTCTTTATAATAGAACTATTTATAATCCTTTGGGTATATACCCAGTAATGCGATTGCCAGATCAAATGGTATTTCTATTTCTTGATCCTTGAGGAATCTCCACACTGTCTTCCACAATGTTTGAACTAATTTACACTCCAACCAACAGTGTAAAAGTGTTCCTACCAGAGCAATCAGGCAAGAAAAAGAAATAAATGGTATTCAATTAGGAAAAGAGGAAGTCAAATTGTCTCTATTTGTAGACAACATGATTGTATATTTAGAGGACCGCATCATCTCAGCCCAAAATCTCCTGAAGCTGATAAGCAACTTCAGCAAAGCCTCAGGATACAAAATCAATGTAAAGAAATCACAAGCATTCCTATACACCAATAACAGACAAACAGAGAGCCAAATCATGAGCGAACTCCCGTTCACAATTGTTACAAAGAGAATTAAACACCTAGGAATACAACTAACAAAGGATGCAAAGAACCTCTTCAAGGAGAACTACAAACCACTGCTCAAGGAAATAAGAGAGGACGCAAACAGATGGAGAAACATTCCATGCTCATGGTTAGGATGAATCAATATCGTGAAAATGGCCATACTGCCCAAAGTAATTTATAGATTCATCAGTTTCCCCATCAAGCTACCATTGACCTCCTTCACAGAACTGGAAAAAAAGACTTTAAATTTCGTATGGTTCTGGCCCTTTCTAACTGCGCGCCTGAGGAAACCCTGGCTCATGGTGAGCCTCATTCCCCTCCTTCCTCCAGGAGGGTTGGGAGTTGAGGGTCATAACAGACCTGAGCGGACTTAGGTGGGGACTAGCAGAACTGGTGTCTCAGTAACAAAGATTCAGTTTGACTCAGGGCAGACAACCTCCCGCAGGGAAACATCTTTTTCCCTCCTGTCAAGGAAACAAAAAGATGACCAGGCGGCACACACTCAGTGGGCTTTTGGGGCGTTTGATTACCGGGAAGTTCCAGAAGCAGGGGCAGCCAGGCTCTGTGGGTCCTCATTGCTGGTCTCATCAGGGCAACACACAGGGACTCAACAGGGCCAGATGTCAGAGCCTGGACGAAGGACGGAGGCTGTGGGGCTGTTAGGCTCCGTGGATAGGAAGCTCCTGTCCCTCACCTCCAATGGGGCCAGGCTGCTGCAGCTCTCAGCATGGGACACCTGCTCCATCCTCGCCACCTTCTTCCAGCACTGGTGGCCCCAGTCCTCAGGCTTCAGCACTAGACTGAGGCTAGTTTTGGGGGAGTCCTGCAGGAGGCTGGCTGTCTCTCTGACACACCCGGTCACAGGGGGTCAGCTTCCGGCAAGTTAACCCCTATCTCCCACCTTCCTCTCTTGGCCCAGCCACAAACCACCCAATCCTGGACCAACCATCTTACCCCACCAGTTGCAAGGATGATGGAGCGGGGCAGATGGCACCGAGCAGCCGGTATTCCCGGACCTGGGCTTCCTCAGTGCACTGCCTGCAGTCCACCCAGCATAGCTGCTGGGGAGGGCCAGAGGCCTAGTGGCAGAACACTCCTAAGTTTTGTCTACAGACTGGGCACTCAGCCATGGGGAGCGTCTGACGGTTACACTTAACTCCTACACCCAGCAGGAGGGCCCCACCCAGGGGAGTTGACATAGCACCCCTCCAGAAAGCTCTATAGATTCCCTGCTGGCCTGCTTCTATGCTCAGCCTGCCCACAGGCTTCCGATCTAAACTCTTGTCTCACCTCTCCCCAGTCCACCCTTGGTTCCAGCTGCGCCTTCTAGGCCCATGCTAGAAATAGGCTGGAAGAGCCTCTGTGAGCTCACGGGACCTTGAGGCCAGGGGGACACCCCCCGTTCCCACCCAGTTCACATGTGCTCCCAAGCCCAGCCTCAGCGGACAACTCTTCTCAGTACCTGTGATCAGTGTCTCTGTGCTGGATCAGCAAGGTCAACTTGGTCTTGAGCTGACCTTGAGCTGACCTTCCTCAGTGCTCTCTGACTTCAGGCTGTGCGTGGCCCTGCTTTCTCCAGCAGAGCGCCACCTCTTTGTGTTTCTCAGGGACCATTGCACTCTGTGAATGCATAACAACAGGGACTGTGGGTGAAAATGGATGTGAACTCCACCTGGTCCAACAGCTCACTCAACAGATAAAGCAACTGAGGCCCCGAAAGTGAAAGTGACTTCCTTGTGACCCGCTGGCTTGTTGAAGTTGGAATTGTTTTGCAGAACCTGGCTTTCTTGGCTCCAGGCCAGTGTCTGCTCACTCGCCATGCTACCCTGAGTGCTGAGGCAGTGGATGCATCTCCTGCTCTGAAACCAGTCACTCGAAGGCTGTGGATAAAATTCTCAGACCTTCTACGCAAGTCAGAATGGGCCCCGTCCCTGCATTTGTCCTTGCAAAGAGATATTCCCCATTCCAAGGAGCTTATGCTCAAGAAAGAATTTACTGCCTGGTGTTCAAGGCAGTCCAGGGAGGAGCCGACCTCAGGCTCGAGAGATACCCATCTGGTGACAATCTGGCTGGCCACAGGGGCTTCTAGAGCCTGAGGACCCTGGAAAAACTGGTCAACGTGGCTCCTCTAGGACACGGGTGGGATTTTCTAGCCCAAGGAGGGGCTGTTGCTTGAGACTTAAAGAGGGAGGAGCGGGAGAACCAACATCCAGCCTGGAGGACGCGGGCGCTGGGAAGACCTGAGGCTGGAAGCTGGTTAGGATCTTTTTTTTGATTTGTCACATTGTGAAAAATATTCCTTATATATTGAGGAGCTTGTAAAAAGCTAAAAGTTTGTGTACAGGTTAAAGAATAACAATGAAGCAAATATCCCGTTTTTTCTTCTGTTTCAACACCCAATGAAGTATTTTTCAGGATGAGAAAATGAACTCTGCCGGGCCTTGCCCTCACTCTATTTGATTGCATCTGACCCCTTCCGTGGCCCCCCGTGGTGATTTTATTACTCTGCTTCCCACCTTGGAATATAGCCCCAAGCAAAAGAAGCTTTCATGTTGCCTGTTTTTATTTTATCTATCTATTTATTTTATTTTATTTTTTTCTATAGGGTAGAGTCTTGGCTGTGTTGCCTAGGCTGGTCTCGAACTCCTGGGCTTAAGTGATCCTCCTGCCTCAGCCTCCCAAAGTGCCAGGACTCCTGCCATTTTATAAATGGAATCATTTTTCTTTCACTTGCTGCTTTTGCATCACGTTGTGAGTGCTGAGATTCCTCCATGCTGACATGTGGAGTTGTGGTTCATTTTTTCACTACTGTATAATAACCCACCATATATAATAAACATATTTGGATTTATCTATCCATTCTACAGTCAATGAATATTTGGTTGTTTTCAGTTTTTTTCTACCATAGACTGTGCTGCTGTGAGCATTCTTGTCTCTTGATGAACAAATTCCAGAGTTTCTTTAGAAGGAGCTTGTAAGATGTGTATGTGTTCAACTATAAAAGATGGTGGCAAATTATGCCCCAGGTGTGTTCTTCCTATTTGGTTACTGCTCCTGACCGTGTCCTAATACTTCAATCAAGAACTTAATCTGAACTCTGTGATCTGGAGGGTTAATTGGATGATGGGCCTCAGTGAAGGAAAGGGGCATTTGGCTCTCGAATGTCCTACACCATGAAATCCCTGGGGCCTGTGGCAGCCCCCGGGAGAGGCATTGCAGGTGACAGGAGGTCTGGGAAAGTGAGAAAGCGCATCCACACGGTGGCCCCACGGCTGGCAGAGGAAGGGCTAGTGGAGCTGGGGATCCCGCTGGCTCCAATGATCACTCACGCCTAGGTGGAGCAGGGACATTCAAATGCCCCCGCACAGAAAGCCCTTCCACACAGCGATGGACAGCCTGCTCCAGGCTTATTAAGACCCTGGCCAGGGAAAATAAAGCTAACACGTAGTTCAACATTGGTCTTCTCCCTCCTCTGGGAATGAAAGATTTGAACAAAAACCTACGCAAGCTCTGACAGGAGAAAAAGGGCATTTATTATAAAGGCCGAGGAGTTCAAAAGAAGGAGGGGATATCAGCGACCTATTACCACCTAACAAATGATCTCAAAATGTAGTGGCCTACAGCAATAATAAACACCATGTTCTCTCACAGTATAAGGGGGTCAGGAATTCGGGAGAGGCTTGGGGGGTCCTGGCCCAGGACTCTCACTGGGCTGCAGTCTCTGACATGTTGTTTGGGGCTGCAGTCATCCGAAGGCTCCGCAGGTTGGGAGGACCCACTTCCAAGGTGGCTCACTCACACGGCTGGAACGTGGTGCTGACCACTGGGAGGAGACTTTATTTCCTTCCCAGGTGGATTCCTCCACAGGGTTGCTTGAGTGTCCTCATGACATGGTGTTGGGCCTCCCGGGGAGTGAGAGATCTGAGAGCACAAAGATGAAGCTGCAATGTCTTTTATGACCTCCTAGCATCAAAGTTCATGTACCATTACTTCTATATACTGGCGGGAATTTCAATCTCATAGGTCAGCCTTGGTTCACTGGCAGAGGGCAACACAGAAGGGCAGGAGGTGGGAATTTGCAGGGACATCTTAGAGGCTGGCTCTGCAAGGATAAATTCAAAGAAACTAAACAGGTGTATTCCCCTCTGGAAAAGAGTTACTGGAAGAAACCAGAGAAAACAGATCAAAAGGAAACACAGTGTGATACCTTTCTTTAGAGCTTTTACAAGAGGCATTGCACCCATGAGAAGAAACAAATCTCAACGGCAAACAAATTTTTTTGTAAAGGAAAAGGTTAAAATATGAAAAATCACTATAATAAAAATTAAAAAGTATAAGCCATGAATAGCATAAAATTAAATGAAATTAGGAAAGTAGCTTGAAAATTTCTAAGAGATATTAGAAGAAAAGGCTGATGAGATGAGGGAAAACATAGAAGGCATCGCGACCCAGGGGCTACCACATTCGTATAACAGAAAGAAGAGAACAAAGAAAATAGAAGAACTCATCCATTCTTTGCTCCTTCATTCATTGAACATTTATTTATGGAACTTATTGTGAGCCAATGGAGCTTTTATAGGCTCATTTAAAGTCTCTATTTTACATTTTTATGTAATTATTTTTTATGACCTACTATATCTATACTCAAAGAAACAATAGAAGAAGATTTCTCTCACATGAAGGAAGATGTCAGCCATCAGATTTAAAGGGCAGAATTAATATAAAAGGACTCATGCATACTTATATCTTTATACACTCTCAAGGCTCAAGGATAAAGGAAAACCATTTTCAGTATCTAGATGGGAAAGAAACAGAGGGAGAAAAAAAATCAGGTCATCCCGGACTTCACTTGTACAATTTTAAATTTCAGAAAACAATGAAGCAATGTCTGCTGAATTTCGAGTGACAACAATTGTGAACAATTCTACACATAGCTATGGTGTCATTCATATATAGGTCAAGAAAGAGGCATTTTCAGACATGTAGGAACTCATGTAATTCTGCTTAGAAAACAATGCCCCAAAAGATCCACCAATCAACCAAGAAATGAGTCAAAATCCAGAACCAGAGAATCAAAGAAGTGAAACAAAGGAAACAGTCATGAGTAATTCAGCCAGGAAAGAATAGTTAATGTCTAAAGCATTGCTTGGAACGTGGCTATGAAACCAAATGCAAACATCAAAAATAATTCTTGCAGGAAAAGAATGTAAATCCAAAGTAAATAATTGTTGTGAAAAAAGTTTAAGGTGAGGGAAAGACAGGCAAATAAATAAAGAAAAATGTCCTAAATTTCTTATCTTACTTCAGTAGTTATAGATATTATTTAATTATTAAAATTGGTAGAATTTTTTTTTTTTGCTTTAAATATTTGGTTTCATTCTACAGGTATATATGACTTTCAGATTATTACAGAAAAATACACCAAAATATTTAAGCAATTAAGTAAATTCGGAAAAGGAAACAGGAAGGAAGCAGAAAAACAAAGCACAAAATAATACTACAGAAACAATGCTGAGCACACAAGTTTCACAACAAATATAAACATAGGAGATTCTGTTGTGAACAGATGAAAACTTTTAGAGTATGTAAAAAAATCACAGTGTATACTCTTTCAGAAACATACAGTGGAAGCATGAAAAAAAAGGAGGGGGAAATATTACATTCAAAATGCAAACAAAAGAAAGCAGAAATACATATTAGCAGTACATGAGATGGAATTTGAGGGAAAATGCAAATAAGACAGTGCTATTTTATATTGATCAAAATGACAATTCACAATAAAGATACATCATAAATTTTTATGAACCAAATAACATCTCATTAAAAAATAAAAAGCAAAAGCTATTATAGAAAAAAAAAAAAACCCATGAATCCATAGTGGGGATTTGAAACACGCTGATCTCTGTATTTGACAGGTCAAGCGGTCTAAAAAAAGAACTAGAAAAATCAAATCATGTAGACATAAATGCAAAAGGGAAAAGTGGAGACCCTGAGGTTCCACCTGAACCGGACAGAATCACCTTGCAAACCTGTCCTGCTGCCTTCAGATCCTCAGCCCAGTCTGAGATTTTGCTCTGGGATTAAAGTGAGCTCTCACCTTAGGGCTTTTGCACTGGCTTTTCCTCAGTTTCAAACACCTGCCCTCTGCCCTCACCCCATTTTCACCTGACTCACCTGCACTTCATTCTCCTGCTTGAAAGTCTCCTCCTGAAAGAGGCCCTCCCTATCTCTCCTGGTGGGATTTTCCCTGCGGCTCACCCCTGCTTCAGGCCATCACAATTGCCTTGTCCTGCTTTATTTATTTATTTTTGCACATAATCATCACTCCTGGACATTATATAATTATACAAGCATTTGGTTTGTTCAACTTTATATCCCCTAGTACTAGAGAGATTGCTTGGTACAAAATAGGTGCTCAGCAGTATAATTCATGAATGAACGAAATTTTAAATACAAAACATTTAAAAATTCTGCAAGTTCTTTGTGTTGTTATGGATCAGTGGTTCTTGATGGGTGTGACTCTGTCCCCAGGAGACATTAGGCGATGTCTGGAGACATTTTTGATTGGGAAGAGGGAACACTGCTTCCAGCAGCTAGTGGGTAGAGACCGAGATGCTGTTAAACAACCCCCAATGCACAGGGCAGCCCCCACAGCAAAGATTATCCCGCCCAAAATGATAGCAGCAGGGAAATTCTGCTCTAGGGCCATTATTGCCTATGTTGCTTAGGAAGATACCTTCTTAGGATTTTAAATATTCTAAATAGGTAATAAGATGTAAAAAAGTCTAAGTTTTAAGTGGTTGCCTGGGGACTGGAGGGTAGGGACCGGGGGAAGAATCAGGGAAGTGCCGGATGTTTAGGGCAGTGAAACTAACCAGAATGATGCTATGATGGTGGATACATGCTATGATACACTTGACCCTAGAACGACATGAGTTTGAACGTTGAGGGTCCACTTTTACATGGCTTTTTTTCAACCAGGGCAGATAAAAAATACAGTATTCTAGGCGGGTGCACTTTTTGTGTAAGTGGTTCTGCAGGGCCAACTGCAGGACTTATGTAAGCATGGATTTGGTGGGTGGCAGACAGTCCTGGAACCAATCCCCCACATAGACCAAAGGACGACCGGACCTTTGTCAAACCCATAGAATGTCCCACACCAGGAGTGACCCCTGAGTAAGCCAGGGACTCCGGGTGACGTTTTGTCAACACAGGTTCATCAGTTGTAACAAATGTACCACTGGGAGGGGGTGTTAGTAATGGGGGAGGGTGGGCATGTGTGGGGTGTGGGGCTGTATGGGAGCTCTGTGCTTTCCATTTAATTTTGCTGGGAACCCAAAACTGCTCTAATAAATGAAGTCTAGAAAAAAGTCAGAGTTTTACCAAGGCACGTACATTTTAGCTCGCTGATGCTCCAAGTGTGGTCCTTGAACCAGAAGCCTCAGCATCACCCAGGAGTGAGGCAGCCTCTCAACCCCACGCAGGACCTGCTGAGCAAGAACCTGAAGCCCAGCAGCCTCCAGGCACTTCACAAACATGTTGAAGTCTGAGGACACTGGTCTCATTCTTGGCTGCTCATTAGAGTCACCTAGAGAAGGCTTTAAAATCTCGCTGCCCAGGCCACACCCCAGACCAATTAAAGGGGAATCTGAGGGCTGGGACCCAGACACCATTATTTTCTTAAATATCCTGAGTGATCTCAATGTGTGCCCAAAGTTGTAAACCCCTGTTTGACAGCATATGCTAAAGTCAGAAAACAGTTAGTAAAAACAAAACAAAACAAAAACGCAGAACAACAACAGCAAAATAAAAAAATCCTCTGGTTTTCTGACCCTTGGGCCCTTAACTCACATCAAGGATCTAAACACCTGGAGGAGACTCTGGGAGGGGGAGTTTCTTTGCAGAGCCTCAGCGTCCTTCTTGCCCGGGAGATCTTGAGACCCAGGAGAGCTTGAGAGACACAGTGCACTGTGCTCTGACCCCTGCCTGCGGGGAGGCTGGGAAGCAGGGCTGAGGGACACTGGCCACTGGCGGAGGGAGATCTGCATCCTCTGAGGGCCAGCGTGGACCTGCCTGTTTGTCATGGACCAGGAGAGGCGTGCAGAATGGCAACTCATCAACTGGACTAGAACTGTTGAAAGTCCTGGCCAGGTGACCTCCTGAAAGAGCTCTGGGACCTGCCAGTGACTGGCAGGCAGCATGGAAATGGGAAGGGTAGTAGAGGTCACTGCCGCTCCCCCTTCATAGTAAGCACAGTCAAATGCTCCCTGCATGGCCTCTGAGGATGCTACAAAAATGTGCCACAAGGAAGTCACAAGGCCATCTTAGCTCAGTCCCAGGCAAGTGGAATGTGCCTGTCTCCTTACGTCTCTTCATACTCCCTCATCATACCCCTTCATTCGGCCCCCAGCCCTGCAGGGTCAGATGCCACAGCAATTGAGCTGGGGAAGGCAGAGAGGTGCCAGGCAGCAAAATGGAGAAACAGAGGCACACAGAGGTCCCTGCCCCAGTTGCCCCCCACCCCACACCATCCACTGTAAGCAGCTTAGATAGCGGAGAACATCAAAACCAGGTTGGAGGATTTTATTGTCACATGGGCCTGGAATAATTTTAATTACTGAATTGAGTTAGTATTTGGCACTTCAATCAGTTTTTATTATCTAGAAGTGAGATTTAAAAAGCAACGCTCCACTTGGGCACCTGGAATCCCAGCACTTTGGGAGGCTGAGGCATGTGGATCATTTGAAGTCAGGAGTTCAAGACCAGCCTGGCCAACATGACAAAATCCCGTCTCTACTAAAAATACCAAAATTAGCTGGATGTGGTGGCGCCTGCCTATAATCCCAACTACTCGGGACCTGAGGCAGGAGAATCACTTGAACCCGGAGATAGAGGTTGCAGTGAGCCAAGATCGTGCCACTGCACTCCAGCCTGGGCAACAGAGCAAGACTGTCTCAAAAAATAATAATAATAAAATAAATGAAAGCAATTCTCCAATTTTCAACCCAGGGGTTGAGGACTAATATCTCCCCCTGAATAAAGTATAAAGAGAAGGCGGTGGGTGCTGTGGGTCGAATGTGTCCCTCAACAACTCAGGTTGAAACTTCATCCCCAGTGCAATAGCATTAGGAGGTGACTAGGCCATGAGGGCCTTGTCCTCGTGGATGGGGCTCGGTCCTTACAGAAGGGCTGGAAGAAGGCTGCCAGTCCCTTGCCCTTCTCTGTCCCCCTGGTGTGAGGACACAGCAAAAAGTGCCATCTCTGAAGTTTCAAGTCATGGAGATTTTGTGTCTTTCTGTTTCAAGAGATAGGAGGGGACTGCAGTGAGACACAGTAGGAGCGGGAATGGGGAGAAGGACTCAAGGGCAAACCAAGGCCAAGGGGCATGTCCCAGAGGGGCAGCAGACGAGGGCTTCTCACAGTGCATGGGGGCCATGGTTTGGCGTGGGCCTGGACGTCTGCTCCGAGGATAAAGCAGGGCAACATTGCCCTGGCCATGCACATGGAGCTTTGGTTCCTAGTACCGTATGACTGCCCTTGGTCTCTTTCTAATCAAGACAAAGCCATTGAGCCAGCAGTAATTAGGTTCTGTTTTCTCTGAGACTGTGTCAGGATTAACTCGCTCCCCTCTTTCCCACGCCCCCAATTCTAATGTCACACCTTGAGAGAGAAGAGCCAGCAAGGAGCAGGCCTGCTCTCAGCAGAGGACAGGGGTGAGGAGGCTATGGCAAGGCTGGCTGGTTTGATTGACATTCAGAGACCTGTTTACCCTCTTTGCCTTTTCTTTTTCATTAAGCAGACAAAACTGGGACCCCAAGCAGTCAAACAATGCTCCTAGAGGGGTCCTGGCACCCCACACTGCCTGCCACAAGGTTCCCAAGGGAGAGCTTCCAGGCCACTCTGGAGTCATATCTTGAGACAGGCCAAGAGGACAGCATGGGTGGGCCACCATTTCCTCATGTGCTTCATGCCCTAACTCAGTCCCCTAGCCTCTTCCCCTCTTTAAATTTTCCTCTCTCTCTCTCTCGTGCAGAGAGAGCTGTGTTTGTCCGGCTCGTGAGCCTGGTTTAAAGACCCATCGCCTGCCGTCCTCCCGGCCAGCTCAGGGGTCCTCTGGGAGAACTCTACAGAAGATGCACATTCCTTTCAGCCACAGGTGAGAACATTTTCAGCACCTGTGCTCAGACCAGGTCCCAAAGAAGTTCTCAATCACTTCTAAAATGCACACAGCGTACAGGTCACATTCCCTCACCAGGATTCAAGAAAACTAGATATTAAGAAGCAAAGGGTAAGCAAAGAACAGAAACACTGAACCACTAGGGAAATTAAAAACTATTTTTCTAAGTAACTCGGGTCTGAGAGGGAAGACAAACATCAGTAATAGTCTGTGAGGAGCATCATGATGATGACAGAGAAAAATAAATGAGCCAAACATTTATTTCCAGAAGCCAGAAAAAGAGAAAAGCAAACAACTGCCGTCACCACCCACACCACCCAAGGAAACAAGGAGAAGCTCATAACAAAACCCCTAGAAATTAATGGATTAGAAAATGGAAAACATAAATTGATAAATAAACCCAGGGTCCCTGGCTCTTTACAAAGACCAGTGAATTAGAGAAACCATTGGCAAGCCTAATCAAGAGAAAAAGAACAGATGAGGGAGCAGAAATGAGACATGATGCAAAACTAATGAAAAATATAAAGAAATAGGTTTTATAACTTTATGCTAATAAACTCTAAAAAGTCAATGAAGTGGAGAGTTTTCTAGGAAAATAGAAACACCCACATTTGACTGAAGAAGTGGTAGAAAGCCTGAATAGACTAACCATCCAAGATGAAGCTGACATGGTTGTAAAAAAAATGGTATTAAACCCAGACCGTTGGAGAGGCAAGTTCTTTCAAAACTTCGAGGAGCAGATCATCTTTGGGCTGTTGGAATAGGGTTAATGCATGGAAAAAGACCCAAGTCATTTAGCTGGTACTGTCTGGATACAAAAGCCAGCCAGCCGGACAGGCAAAAGAGACTGCAGTCTAATTTCACAAACATAGTCTCAAAATGCTATAAAATTGAATGATGCCTTCTGTTTAAAATAACAATATGCTACATACAACAGGATGGTTCTTGCAAGGCAAATGTTGTTCAATACTAAGAAATTTCTTAATGTGATCAATTTTATTAATAGATCAAGGCAAAATAACACATTATCATTGCCACTGAGTGTTAAGAGCTTAGTTTTGAAAGCCTGAGTTCAAATCCCTTTTCACTTCCCAACTCTGGGCCCTTGGTCATTTTTTCTGCTATATAATTTGGAAAGTAATGTCTAACAGTCAAGGTCATATGTAGATTATATTAAATGGTAAATTCAAAACTCTTGGCACAGAGCTGGGTAGAGAATCAGAGCCTAGTAACTCAGAGTTTAGAAAAATTTGAAGACATTGGCATTCATTCCTGGTGATGTGTTTGCAAATAAAAGAATTAAAGAACACTCTTTTAACATTATAAAGAAAATCTCTCTCAAACTAAAGCAACATTATCATTAACTGTGAAAACATCACTGGCATCAGAGTTAAGTTCAGGAACAAGACCATGATGCCCCTATCTTCACTATTACTTATTAATGTTCTGAAAGTTCTAGCAATGGAAATAAATAAGAAGATAAAATAAGGGTCATAAATATTCCAAAGAAGGAAATATTATCACCATCATTTTCAGGGGATATGGTTTTGTAATTTGAACATCTCAAAAAATCAACTGAAATGCCATATAGCTAACAAATGAGTTTAGTAGGGTAGCAGTCACAAAATACAGAAATATAGTTATAAAAACCAATATCCTTCCTATGATAATGAACAAGCCGTTAGAACACATCACAGAAATATATTGCATTTACTACAGCAACAAAATTCATGGGAATTAACTTAGCAAGAAATGTGCAAGATTTATGTAAAGAAAATGAAAAGACTTTACAGAAGAACCCAAAATGAGACTTGAACAAAAGGAGAAACAAGCATTTCCCTTTTCTAGGAAGAATCAATAAAAATATAAGATTTAAATCTTCCCAATTAATCAATAAGTGACTAAATATCAATTTAAATTTCAGTAAGTTATTTTCTCTTAAGGAAATCTGACAACAATTATTGTAAGTTTCTCTGGAAGAATAGAAATGTGGAGAGGAAAAGGCTGAAGAAGGGCAAGGTGGATGGGCTTGCCCTACCAGATATTAAACATAATTAAAGGCTTCAACAATTACAGTGTATTTACTGGTGAAGAAAAACAGACAGATGGATTCATGAGGCAGACTAGGATGGCAGAAACAGATCCAAATATGTGTGAGAATGTGTTATTGATTTTGGAGATATTTCATAGAGTTGGAAAACAAGTGGTCAATAAATAAAGGCTAAGTTAGATTCCTTCCTCAAAACACATGCAAACACAAACCTTAGCTTTTGGTTACATATATGTATTTTTATTTTTAACTCTTTGCTTTGAAAAGATTTTAAATTTACCAAAAAAGTGTAAGAATAGTATAATCAATTCCATCACAGCATAGCCTTAACAAAGATTCACCAATTGTGGACATTTGACAATTGCTTTATTATATACCCCCACATGCATATATGTGATTTTTCCTGTAACATTTAACAGACAGCTACAGGCAACTTGTATCTCTTATCCTTAAAGACTTCAGTGAGATTCTCCAAAGAATAAGAATATTCTCTTATGTAACCACATAATGGTCAAATGGTCAAATTCAAAATTTTTAGCATTAATTTAATACTATTATCTAAGGCTCAGTTTAAATTCCAAGTCTGCAGTTTCCCAATAATATCCTTTATAGGCATCACTTCTCCCCATCTAGCGTTCAATCCAGTATCATGCGTGGCATTTTGTTGTCACGTCCTTAGTTCCTTTTATCTGGGATACTTCCTCAGCCTTTCTTTGTCTTTATGTCACTGGTATTTTTTGAAACACACAGGCCAATTGTTTTGAAGAATGTCCCTCAACCGATGTTTATCTGGCGTTTCGTAATTGGAATCGGGCTATGCATTTTTGCTGGAATGCAGCATGACACGTGTGTCCTGCTCCATGCCTCACTTCAGAAGGCACATAGGAAGCACGTGATCCAGGTTCACTCCATGACTGGTGCTGTGAACCTTGACCACTTAGCCAAGCAGGGTTTGACAGATTCCTCCACAGTGAAGTTACTCTGTTTTCTTTTGTAACGAATACAAAATCTGTGTGAGGACACTTTGAAGCTGCGTGAATATCCTGCTACCCATTTTTGCCTAAATTAATTGTTACTAGGATTATTGTAAGGTGGTGATTTTCTAAGTCTATCATTCCTTCTGTATTTATTAGTTGGCATTTTATTATGAGGATTTTTTCTCTGTCTTCTCCTTTCCCTCTCCCTCTCTTCTTCTTTCTATCTTTTCAGTATGGATTCTTCTGTTATTCAGTGGGCCATCGCCCATTCCTGTCTTTATTCATTCTGATGCTCCAATTGTCTCAGATTTGGCCCATGAGTCCTGCGCCCTTTGGACCTATTCCTTCGTTGTCTAAGCACTTCTTTGCTTTCTGGCACAATGAGATGTTCCAGGCCTATTTTGTACTTTCCCTGTGCCAGACTTGAATCAACCATTTCTGTAAGGAACTTTGATTCCTTTGATTAGGAAATGGTACTGAGAAATGAAGGTCTGAACATAATTAAATATTAAAAAAATTATACCATAAAAGGAACATAAATGAATAGTCATATATCACTGGGTGAGAAAGCACTTTTTAATAAAATATCAAAGGCAAAATCCATAGACTTAAATCTATACACATGTAGGAGCTTCTTTAGGAAATTATCATTAAAAAAAAAAATATTGAGCGGTCCCAGGGCTCATTCCTTGGATTTCTTCTCTTCTCTGTCCACGCCTCCATCCTGGGTGATCTCATCAAATATCATGGCTTTCAGGATGATCTATGTTCTGAGGATTAGCAAATCCATGTGTGCCACCTGGACCTCTCTTCTGGATTCCACGTCTGTGTGTTCAGCTGCCCATCGCCAGCTGGATGCCCACTCCGCATCCCAGTTGCCTCTCTCCCTTCCCAGCTTACTTGTCCCAGTCTTCTCCGTAGCAATTACTGGCAAGTCTGTCTTTCCAGAGGCTGGTCTTGACCTCCTGGCCTCAAGTGATCCTCTCTTGCTTTGGCCTCACAAAATGATGGGATTATAGGCATGAGCCACTATGCCCAGCTAACAATTTAACTCTAAATGAATCATGGACCTAAATGTAAGAGGTAAAATGATAAAGCTTCTAGGAAAAAAAAAGAAGCAAAAGTCCCTGTGACAGGGACTTACATAAAGATTTCTGAAGCAGGACACAGCAAACATGAGCCATAAAAAAAGAAAATGGATAAAACAAGTGTTAGCAAAATTGAAACATGTTTCTCTTCAAATGACATCATTAAGAAAATGAAGAAGCAAGCTACAGAATGGGAGAATATATTTGTTAAACTATATCTAAACAAGGACTTGTTTCCAAAATATTTAAAGAACTCTTACAACCCAATAATAAGATAAATAATCCAATTTTTTTAAAAAAGAAGCTACACTTTGAAGAGACATTTCACCGAAAAAGACATCTGAATGGCTGATAAACACACGAAAAGATGATTGACCTCACTATTCTTCAGGGAAATGCAAATTAAAACTACAATGAGATGCCCCTACACACCTGGTGGAATTAAATTTAAAAGAGTGATAATACCAAACATTGTGGAGAACAATTGACTAAAAAGATGATATATTAGTTGGGAATGTAAGACACTTACTTTGAAAAACGGTATGGTTCACTTTCATCATACAACCCAGCCATTCCACTCCTAGGTATTTACCCAAGTGAAAAAAGATTTGTCTACTCATACTCGTAGGTGAAGAAGGTTCATAGCTGGTTTATTCATAAGTGGCTCAAAGTGGAAACACCCTAAATGTCTGTCAACTGGCAAATGGATAAGCAAAACGTAGAATTTCCATGTAATTTTACTTTGCAATAAAGAAAGAACAAACTATGGATACATACAACAATATGCATGAATCTCAAAAGCATTATGCTAAGTGAAGGAAATAAAACATAAACAATGACATATTGTGTGATTTTTATTCAGATGAAATTCTAAAAAAGGCAAAATTGCAGTGACAGGAAATAGATCAGTGGTTCCCTGGGGCTGGGGCAGCTATAGAAAGGGGTTAACCCCAAGGAACAAAGGGAGATGTCCAGGGTGATAGAAATGCTTTCTTCTACCTCATGTATGTCTTCTTTTGTAAAGTGTCTGTTCATATTAAAAAAAAAAAAAAAAAAAAAAAAAAAAAAGAAATGCTTTCTACCTTGATCGTGGTAGTGGTTTCATGACTGCATACAATTGCCAAACTTCTCAAACTGTGCCCTGAAAGGGAGTGAATGCATATACATTTTATTACAATAAAGCTGCTATTTTTTTAATGAAGGAAAAAGTATTAAAATAATAGGAAGGACATTTTAAAAAAAGTTCTGCTCATCTGCAAGATTCAAGATGGGAGTAAGTCAACAGAACCCGAGAAGCTATTGTGCCCCTAGATAGAGAACACGCGATTTTGGTGAGAAAGCAGTTGTAGTGTTAGTCTCAGGTGAAGCCGTCATCTGCCTGGACCCACTCCTCATACCACCCCCATATAATTCTTAAGAAAAAGGTAGCCCAGCGCAGTGGTTCATGCCTGTAATCCCAGCACTTTGGAAGGCCAAGGCAGGCAGATTGCTTGAGTTTAGGAGTTTGAGACCAGCCTGGGCAACACAGTGAAACCCATCTCTACAAAAAATACAAACTTGGCGTGGTGGCGTGCGCCTGTGGTCCCCGCTGAGGTGGGAGGATCGCTTGAGCTCAGGAAGTCCAGGCTGCCGTGAGCCGTGATTTAATCACTTCCCTGCAGCCTGGGTGTCAGAGTAAGACCCTGTCTCAAAAGAAAAAAGAAAGCTGGCCTACCCAACTTTCCCCATTCAATGATGAATAATAAACAGAAAGGAATCATTAAAATGGTTTCAACAGGGAAATAAGAAAACACACAGAACAGCTAAAAAGCTGAGGAAGAATGCTGATGCAAATATAACTCCTACGGGGAAAAGGAGGGACTCACAGAAGAAATAAAAGAGACCAAAGAAGCAACAGTAAGAGAAAGGACAGAGATAAAAAGTGAGCTGACAAATCTCAGATAACAGATGTGTAAGACAGTTTCTTGTGTTAGAAAGACAAGAACCTTATTGGCAATCAGAAGAACAAAATTGATTTTTAAAAGCGGAGTCAGATGCATGGTAGACAAACATGAGAGAAACCCCATAAAATGAAACAGAGAAGAGCAAAGATAGAAAAATATAGGTAGAAGTTCAAGGCAGGCAAAAGAAATCCAGCATAAATGCAATGGTGTTTTTTTTCCCAGTGGAAGTGGACAAAATAAATGCAGTAGAAAAAAATTCAAAAATAAAACTGTCCTATAAAGGAGGATCTGAATGTACCATTGGATAGGGTGCGTTATGTTCCAGAAAGAACACATCTTAGTGAAGTCATTAAGGATGAACGCTAAAGACTCATCTGGGCATCCAGGCACAAAGAGCAAGTCACTCACTAGAGAGAAATAATATCAACTGGCCTCAGGCATGTTCCTCAGTGTAAGCAAAGGGTAGTGGAGTATTGTCTGCAGAGTTCTGAGAGAAGTGTGACCCAACACGTTTTTGCTCAGCCAAACTATCACTCAAGTCTAAAGGAAATGGTCGTTCACAAATACGAAAAATATCTTGGGACTGTTGCACCCATAAATATTTCTTTAAAAATTACCTGGGAGATGAAATCCAGTTAGTCTAGAGATGAATCTAAATAAAAAGACTCTGGAGTGGAGAGAGCGTTGTGCTGAAGGGCTGCTGATGAACCTTGAATACATTCACCTACAGCGCCAGTATGTTTATATTACAAATATAATATTGGCAGCGTGAAAACTCTTATGTAAGTGTAAGACACTGTGATTTGGGATGGGCGCCACAGCTAACATAAGCTGGCCAATATACCAACATTGAGCTAAAAACCCAGAATCTATCTGGTTGAGGGACCGGGACTCTCTGGGAAAGAATATGTTCTAAGATTAGAAAGATCTGTGTGTGTCCTGGTTGGCCCTGAAGAGGCTAAGGAAGTCTCACTTAAGGTGGGGGCTATTACTCAAACGTGTCCTTGGCCATGTCTCATGAACTCACATTTTGTCTTTGAGAGAGGAAGAGAGAGAGCTGCAATGCAAGTAAACTCAAAATACCTGTTTCTGAATAATTCACTAAGCTCTGAATAATACTGTGGTCAGAGCAACGAGCTTTGCTGTCCTCTCCCTGAGAGTAACATGAAGGGGCGCGTGATATTCAATCACACTTTCCCTTGGACCCTCCGGCTTCCCATGTTGAGGGTTTTAGGACGTTGGTGACAGTGCCCCCTGGGAAGCACAGCCTGCAGGTGCCATGCTCAGGAATAGAGAGCGAAGCCCAGTGGAAAATGGCAGTGGTAACCAGTGGTTGTGGTGAGTCCTGGGTCAGATTGTGGACTGGCCCAGACAGAGGACATATTAATATCAATGATGGTTTCAGTTGTAAGTAGCAGAACTGTAAACAAAGAGAATTTATAGGCTTAGTACATAGAACTGTCCAGCAATGAGTAAGCTTAACGCTGTTTGATCTTTGAGGTCCAAGGATGTCACTTAGGACTTGATTTCTTTCTGCCTCTGTTTGGTTTCCATGGCTTCAGCTTCATCCTGCAGCTGGCCTTCCTGCAAATGGCTGCTTCCAATTCCCAGGTTGACACTCGAGCAGGTGAGAAAACAAAACCACTGAACACTGAATACAATGCTTGAACTTCATTCTCATTCAACCAATTTAGGTCGTACATTTGAATCTCACTGAGAGCTGTGGAAAAGAATGACATTACAGAAAGGGCTTTGATCAGTGGTTCTTGCCCAGGGCAATTTTGCCCTCCACAGGGCATCCGGCAGTGCCTGAAGATATTTTGTCACATGGGATGTATGTGTGTGTGTGTGAGTGGCATCTGGTAAATAAAGGCCGGAGATGCTGCTAAACAGCCTGTGATGCACAAGGTAGCCCCACCCTTGCCCCTAGCTGGCCCAAAATGTCAGTGGTGCTGAGATTAAGAAACCCTGGCTCAGATAGGATCTCCCTCAGAGTTGAGATGGGGTCAGGACCATTCAGACTGTTTGACAGCTACACGCAGGGGAAGGAAGATGCAGATTGAGAAGGCAACATTCCATCCCCAACAAGTGCTCAGCAGACCACTGGGTGGCAACTGGACTTGTGTGTGGACACAGGTGAGACCACCCGGGGACTCCTAGAATTGGAGTGGAGATTGTAAGATGCCAGATTCTTGCGTGATATAGACCAGAGAAATCTAGGTTCTTATCAAGATGGTGGCCTCATTTGTTCCTAGAGGCTGGCGAGGTGTTGGCCAATCTGGGGCACATGGCTGTAACAGTAGGATTTTGATTAAGACCTGGAGGCTTGAGGTGCCACTGCCTGCTGGAGGAGAAGAAAGAGGAGTGGGCTGGAGGGAGGAGGGTGAGGCCTGGTGCAGGGTGGGAGCTGCAGAGGTGGGCGCTTCTGAATGAGGGCTGGGTAACAGCTGTCCTACAAAGGAGACAAGGACCCCTGGAGAGGTATTTTTTTTTGAGATGGAGTCTCATTCTGTGGTCCAGGCTGGAGTGCCCCTAGAAAAATTTTTAAAAAGGGAATGGGATCCTCAGACTTGCATTTTGTAAAAATCACTCACTGGGTGGAGGATGATTGAAGTGAGGGTGGCGATGGGGGTGGGGCAGCCAACAAGGACAGTTAGGAGGCTTCCCCAGGGTCCTGGTGATGTGAGAGGACACTGGGACTGAGACGGAGGTGGAGAGGGAAGTGGGTTTGAGAGATACTAAGGATGAGGCATTTATAGGACTTGATAATGGGCTGGATAAGGGCTGTCAGGGAAAGGGAGGAATTAAGAAAATCCCCCACATTTTAGACTGAGTGGCTGGTTGCGTGGCGGAACCCACAGCTCAGAGGAACAACTGGGAGGAGGGGCAGGAGGTGGCTGTCAGGGAAGAGATCATGGGCCAGGTTTGAGGTGCTCTGGGATACAGATCCGCGCTCAGGAGGGTCATTGGAGGTCATGTTGTTCATCTGCCTCTAGGGGCTGTAGGTAGAGGGAGAAGAAAGTACACTCAAGAGAGAACAATGGGGAACCCCAGCCTCTAAGGAACACAGGCCTCAAAGGAGGGCAATGGGGGAAAAGCAGGGAGAGAGGGTATGTGGGAATTAACGGGAGAGAAGCTTGGGAGAAGCAGGGAGTCGCCGATTATCCAACACTATGGAGAAATCGCACCTCGCAGCCTGAAAAGCACCTACTGGCTTAGCACCAGAGGCTGCTGGTTAGCTTGAAGCAACAGAGGAGGAGGCGGATTGCAAAACACTGCCGTGAGGATGGGAGGGGAGGAGATGAGGCAGTAGGTCCGGACCCCTCTAAGAAGAAGCTTGCCAGGGAAGGGAGCCCACAGAGATGGTGACAGGACGAAGGGAGAACTGGATAGGCCAGAGAGGCAGGAATGCTACACGCTACTCCTATGAAATCTGAAAACCAAAGGATCAGCAAAGTCAGTGAGCAAGACAAATTAATAAAACACTTCCGCTGAATGGAAAAAAATGGATGGTTAATATAACCTGTAAGGTCAATTCTTTTGTTATTTTTCTGTTTTGTTAACTTTGTACCACTCAAATGTTGTTGTTGTGGTTTGTTTGTTTGTTTTTTGGAGACGGAGTCTCACTCTGTCGCCCAGTTTGGAGTGATCTCTGCTCACTACAGCCTCCACCTCCTGAGTTCAAGTGATTCTCCTGCCTCTGCCTCCCAAAGTAGCCGGAACTATAGGCACTCACCACCACATCCAGCTAATTTTTGTATTTTTAGTAGAGATGTGGTTTCACCATGTCAGCCAGGCTAGTCTCGTGCTCTTGACCTCAGGTGATCCGCCTGCCTTGGCCTTCCAAAATACTAGGATTACAGGTGTGAGCCACCATGCCTGACCTAAATCAAAATGTTTGGCTTTTGTTTAATAATGCTGATACTTTCTTATAAAAGCAGTATCTGCTACTTAAAACTCCAATTTTAACTGGGGATAACATTTCACCATTTTATATAAAATGTAATTTATTGTTATATTAAGTAAATATAAATTAAATGCATGTTATCATTGTATAATTTATTTAGTCCTTTCACTATTGAGGGTGTTGTTTCTGTTTTGTTTATTAAGACAGTTGGAACTTTCATGTCGAGGGGGTCAGTGGAGGTCCAGGAGGGAATGAGATGCCTGGTTCCAAGGTCACAGTCCCCCTAGAACCTTTGTGTTTCCTGCTTCTCTCCTAGGGATGCCTCTAATTTTCTGCACTTTTGGAAGGAAGAGGTGACTAAGATAAGCAATGAGCAAGTCCTTTCCACTTGAACTCACTGGCCTTCTCCACCGCCTTTCAAGTGAGATAATTTTCCGGTATCCTATCACTACTGGTTTATTTTCATGTTTCAAAATGCACGGTAGCAATACATTGAAAAACTGCTGGCTGCTTTAGAGTCATTTCCTCATCGAGGCTGAGGAGTTTGGACTTGATCAAACCAAATGAGTGAGGAATTGGCTCACACGCTAACACCCCCGGGGAGCACTTCCCCTTGGTGTGAACCAGAGCTCCTTCTGTTCTCCTGGGCCAAATTTTCTCTTCCCTTAGGTGGATGATCCAGAACAAATGCCTATGTTCAATTCTATCACTGCCCTTTTGAACTTGATTATTCAGACAGTACCCAACCATTGCCCCAGGATAATCAATCAATATTCTGATAATCCTATTGGTAAGCCTCGAGTCATACCCAGCAGGCCTGGAGAGCACTGTGCTATTGTACACTGCCAAGTCGGAGTGGAAACTGGGAGGGGGTCAGGACACATGGGCAGACGGCATTCTGAATTTAATACCTGGAGAGGGGAAGGACGAGAGCAGAAGATATCGAACCCAGGTGGGCTCCTTTGCTGGGTGGCTAAAAATACAGCTCGTGAATCTGTAGAAAGGAAAGTGGTCACCACCAGGAACCCACTTGGCTCTGCATGACAGACCTATGAAATTCCTTCACGTTCATTTTTTAAGGGGTTCCAGATTAGAAGGTGGGAGTGGGGGCTGGAGTGAGAGGCAGATGTGTCTGTTTCGCCAAGTCTCTCAAGTCACCCTGTGAGACCAAAAGGTGACCTCTGGGTTGGGACTACCTGGCACTTCTCTGATCCTGTCTCTTTCCTGTCCCTAAGTTGATTCCCAGTTATCCAGAAGGCTGAAACGTAAGGAGTTATGCCTGTAATTGGGTAAGGGAGTGAGGTTATTTCTGGTTTGCAGCGTGGCTGTGACCTACTGCCCCAGATCCAGAGACAAGGGCTTGCCTTTGAACCAGTCTCATATGAGGTCCCACCATGCTTCTAGGTCTGGAGTCTGCCTCAACTCTTTCAGAATCTCCAGTCCATCCAAGTGTTGGGCCTGTCTCTTGTCTTCCAGTCCACTGGCAAAATAAGAGCCTGGCCTGCCAGGGTGCCCATGGACATCCATTGCTGGGTTCCTCTCTTTGGCTGCCTGTTTCCAGGCCTCTCCTAGGCGGGCCCTACCTGGGCAGTGCCTGCTGCCAATTTTCTCCTTTTCCACTGGCCCAACTGCACTTCCTGCCCCTGATAACAGCCAGCTGTGCCTCCTAGCGGAGGCTGCTCCAGGGGCAGGTCTAGTTCCAGACTCCAGCTCCCCCGCAGCCTACAA
The DNA here is from genome assembly GCF_009761245.1 of Sapajus apella. NCBI lineage: Eukaryota > Metazoa > Chordata > Mammalia > Primates > Cebidae > Sapajus > Sapajus apella. Next base: position 1,618,482 of record NW_022436966.1, read on the forward strand.
GCCTCAAGCTCCTGTTCTCATAGGCTGGGTGCTGGAAGTGCTGGTCTGTGGGACTCCAAGCACCTGCCACCCCAACGTGCGCTTCTCAGGAAAGCAGCCTTGGGTGGCTCTTGCAAGTGAGTGCTGGGGGTTGTGGTCTGGAACCCTGTCCCTCTGGCCCAGCTGGTTGGCCTAGGAATTGGGACTTGGGTCCAAGGAAGTCATCTATTGGCTGAAGATGAGTGCGCATGAGCCACTCTTGGGGGTGGGATTTTGCCCACCAGGTGTGCTTTATCCTGGACGGTGACTAGCTGGCCAACAGATCTCTCTTGGGAATTTTGAAAGGGAACTCACTTCTGTGAGGCAGGAAAAGGGGAGAAACAGAGGCAGAGGAAGGGGCAGGAGGAATGCCAGCTTCGGGGGTGAAGAATTCACAGTGCCACAACATGGCGACCCTTCCCAGATCAACCTGGCCTCCTCTTCTTTTCCACAGGCCTGGTTGAGCCCCTGCTGTGGCAGGTTCTTCTCTTTTCCCCATCTCCTGAGGTCACCCTGAGTGAGGCTTTGTTCCTACCCAGCCCTCCAGGGGTGAATGACTACACCCAAGGGGTGTTGATGGGGTCAGATGAGGGAGATTTCAGCAGGATGTTTAGGACTGTGTCATGATTCTAGCAGCTATGGAGCTGAAGACATAGGTGATATGCTTATCAAATGAGGGCATCAGGTTCAAAGGTCACAATGCCCCGTGGGACTGGAGAGACAGGCCGAATTAAATGTGAGGGTGCCCCACAGGGACAAGTGAGAAGTGCTCCCTCCACTGAGACCGCGGCGCCCTGCAGCGCTGCAGATCTTTCGGAAAATACTTGGTGTGTCTCACTGGCTTAGAAGGGGGTTATCCCAACGGGGCAGGGGCAGGGGAAACTACTTGAATCCAGCAGTTATGAGAGGATGGTCTCGAGTTCAGCCTCCACTGATGACCTGGCACAATTGTTAGCGGTGGAAGAGATCCGAGTTACGAGGGGTGCATCCAACTGGGTCTGCAGCAACTTCAGTCCTTGCCTCCTAAGGAGAAAGTATTCGACTGAGGGGCAGAGCGCAGAAAAAGAGACCGAGGCAGGTTTCAGAGCAGGAGTGGAAGTTCATTTAAAAAGGCTTTAGAAAAGGAAAGAAAGGAAAGTTTGCTTGGAAGAGACCCAGGCAGGTGCCTGAATGTCCAAAGGCGAAAGAGTGAAAACAAAACAAAACAAAACGTGGGGGGCCTTTAACCGCGATCCTAGGACTTTCCAGACCCGCCTCTTTCTCATGAGTCTCCCCTCAGGGTGGGCTTCCCGCATGCGCAGTGCTCTCCTTACCCTTTGGAATTGAGCAGGCAGCGTGTTTAGCGAGTTACACCCGTGCCCACCCGAGGCTTTTTTCCTTTTTCCAATGGCGTGTGACCCCCGCACTTCATACTTTGCCATCTTGTTTCTTAACACGCATGCCCAAGAAGCTGTTTCTCCGTGGGGTCTACATTCAGTTAACACTTTCAATGTTAAAAAATGTGGGCCACCAGGAGCTTATCTCTACCTGGCTGCCGAATTATCATTTTTAGAGAGGCAATGCAATAATTGCTGACCCATCACCTGACATTTCCAGGGGGGTGGGGGAGAGCCCTCTCCCTCCCCACTCATGCTAACCACCTGTTACAAAATGTCATGTCCAGGAGGCCCCATGGGGTTACTCTAGGAGCCAGGGCACTTTCCATGCTTTCCGCAGAGGAGGAAAGAGCCCAGTGATGCATTTGGGACGTGCTGCATGGGATTGCCTGGAGTCATCAGGTGGACGGGGATCCGGTGGGCCCTTGGAAACGCTTGTTGGGAGACAGCCTGGAGCCCTGGGACTGTGAGAGCTGGGCGATGAAACGAGGTGGCCCAGAGCCTGTGGAGCAGGAAGAGCAAAGGGGACCGACAGTAGGGCCCTGGGAGGCAGCCAGTATTTCAGAGGTGTCCAGGGAGTGGGTCCAGAACAGGGACTAAGGAGCGGCCTAAAGATCAGGGTTGAGTGGCTGGTGGGGGGCAGTGGAGCAGAGAGCTCTGATGGACAGAGAGAGGTCAGGGCAGACAGGCACTGGCAACTCTGGATGGAGGAGCAAGATCCTGCTTCTCTTTGCATGAGGCAAGGCCAGCTGCTGAGTAAAGAGCAGGGGGAGTGAGGTTTTGGCCAGGGAGGGATTGCAGAATTGAAAATTTGCAGGGGGTGCAGTTCCTAGGGATGCTGAGGCCTCTGGCCTCCTCCCGAGCACAGCAACTCCTTCCTTCCCCCTTTCCTGTTGCCCCTGACCATGTGGGCTTCAGGGGCTCATGGGAACCAGCTAGCCTGAGGTGTTCTTAGGAGGTAAAGGCCTTTGGAAACGGGGCCCAGAGCTGTTGGGGACATCCAGCAGCACTCAAAAGGCTGCTTCTTCCAGGCAGCCTTCCCACGTTGGTGGGGAGCTGTGAGTTCCCACACAGCTTACAGCTTGCCCAGCAGCCATTCCCCAGGTGACCCAGTCCTGTTTCCCAGTGCTTGGGCTTTAGGTCAGCCCTTGCTGTTTGTTAATGGTAATGGTTGTCATTGCTCACACTGACCTTGGCATTCTTGGAGCAGGCAAGTATCTGTTCATGAAGGTGGCTTTCTCTCTTAAGATGTGTTCTGTCTCCTGCTCCCCGCCGAGGCTCACTCTGAGCAGAGGTGGGTCTGAGGCCTGAGCAGCTTCCCAAGGGGTTGCTGAAGCCCCTGGGGCGGAGTCCTCAGGAGGAGAGTCTGCAGGCAGGTGAGTTATCCTTTTGGGGTTGTGGGCGCCAGAGTGCTGCCTGCCGCCTCTGCAGCCTAAGCCCCAGCCTTCTGTAACGGCCCTGGCTTGGGGGATGCAAAAAGAACAATGGTTTCCCCAAAGTCCTGGCTGCTTCAACCTCTCAAGGACCTGCCTGGGAGAGGCCCTTATGGGGGCAGCCCCAGAGCAAGCCACCTCCTGGGCAATATGGGGCAGGACCGACCATGCTGCTCCCGGATCTCTGCCCACCGCGCGTCTCATTCAATACTGTCTTTTAAGGCGAGACAAGGCCCTGGCGGCCACATCCTTCTGGTGGGCAGTAGTACCTCGTACAGAAAGAATGCACTTGATGGTCCAGGTAGGCCCTGGAGCCAGACTGCCTGGGTTCCTGCATTCAAATCCTGTTCTGCATGTGTCACAGAACAACCATGGGCATGCTTTTCATCTTCCTGAATTTCCCTCTCCATTTGTAAAAAAGGCTAATCATCATACCCACGGCATGCAGTTGTTGCAAGGATTCACATGAGATAATTCATGAGCCAGGCATTGTGAGTCTCCACAGCGGTCCGCAGTGGTCTTTTGCCCTTGCTGCTCCTGGTGCGGCAGCCCCTGCCTCCGCAGGGCAGAGGGTACCTCTGCCCTGGGGCTGTCTAGGGAGTGGAGAGGAGACCACACATCCCTGGACGCGCCCCCGTCTGAGAGTGGAATGTGCGTGTGTTGAAGTTGAGCTGATCCGTGAAGCCGACCCTGGAATTCACTGCGCTCATCTGCTGAATCCCACATGGAAACAAATACAAATACTTTATAAACAAAGAGAGAGTCTTAAAACAAGAACAAACCAATGAGCCGGTCTGAACTGGAACTGAAGCTCTGGGTTTTCTGGTGATTTTCTTTCAATCTAAACAGAGCGCCGCCACCCCTTTCCCTCTGAGACCTGACATTCCTCAAGGCTCGGATACCGGTGGCTGTTGCAGCCCAGCCACGTGCCGGGTGCTCTCCAGTTTCGGGAAACTTCCAGCTGCCAGCGGCTCCTCTTACAATGCCAACCAGCAGTGAGGAGAGACAGTGTGTCCCTTACCTTTTGTGGGGGATGGCATTTAGCAGGCATGTTCCTCCCAGATCTAGGACACGTGGGTCTGTGGGTGGATGCTGGGGCAAGGCAGGGTGAGACCCCTGAGGACTCCAGTGAAAGGTCATTGCGCCCACATGTGCAGCTTCTCAAGGCATTCCCACACTCCCCACAGTCCCCCAGCCCCCCACTTCTCTCATGGCCCTAGGGGAAGAGGCCATCCTGGAGAAGCAGTGACTCCCCTCCACTCCTGGCTCCACTCGGGATCCAGTCTCCATTTCTGATCCTGGCCCTGCACTACCTCTCCCACCCCCACCCACTGGCACATGGGCCCAAGGCCCACCCTGCAGCCTGCCCCTCCCCACCCCAGGGCTCTGGACGCTGCGTCTCCCACCTTCACCACCTGTGCCACCACGTAGCCCCACCCTCCCTTCTTCCCTAGCCTGTCCCCACTCATGCATGATAACACAGGAGCCTTCTCAGGCAGTCATCCACCTGACCACACATGTTCATTGGTGCTGCCGTGAGCCAGCTGGGAACAGAGAATGCAGAGTCGAGTAGGTCCTGGTCCTGTTCTTGGGGTCGTTTGGATGGGCCCAGGGACCCACCACTGCTCCTTCTGGCCTCCACACTCTGCCAGCTCCCATCCGAAAACAGCTCTGACCACGTGCTTGTCTCCACATCCGCTTCCCATTTCCAGCAGGCGAAAATCAGCTTTCTTGGCAGCATTTAAAGCTCTTCGAAATATTTCTATTATTATTATAATTATTGTTACTATTTTGAGATGGAGCCTCACTCTGTTGCCCAAGCTGGAGTGCAATGGCACAATCTCAGCTCACTGCAACCTCTGCCTCCTGGGTTCAAGCAATTCTCCTGCCTCAGCTTTCAATGTAGCTGGAATTACAGGCGTGCACTGCCATGCCTGGCTAATTTTTGTGTTTTTTGTAGAGATGGGGTTTTGCCATGTTACCCAGGCTGGTCTTGAACTCCTGATCTCAGGTGATCCAACCACCTTGACCTCCCAAAGTGCTGGGATTACAGATGTGAGCCACCACACCCTGCCACAATCTAATTTTTACGTCTAATTCCTGCCTCTCCATATCCTACCAACCCTTCAAGCTCAGCATGCGCCTTCCTTTAACCATCCAGTCCCGAGCACCCCAAACGGCAGCTGGGCCCAGGCACACCTGTGCACTGGCTGCCTGGGAATCTGACTGTTCATGTGCAGGCCTCAGCCCGAGCTTCTGAGAGTGGTCTTCCACCACCAGCGACAGGCCGACTGTTGGGCTTCCTGGGTCCCATAGTCTCAGGCCCTTTGAGAATGGGGAGTCGGCTCTGAAGCCAGCTGCTTGGGTGGTGGTTCTAGAGCTTGCTGGCTTTTGAGGAGCCCTGGAGTACACTGGGGGCCACCGAAAGATGAGGGGACTGTCTCTCTTGTCTTCACCCCTCCCACAAAGCCCAGGGCACAGGGAGAACCATGTTCTGCCTGAGGCCTGCCTCTCAGCCAGCTGCACCTGCTTGCAGATGAGGGCATTCATTGCTGCGGTGATGGTGGGAGATCCCCGGGATGAAGGGAACCTAAAAACACTGTTTTCTTCTTAAAGGAAGTTGTGGGGTGGCAAAAAGATGGACAAGAGATCTCTAGGATGAGATTGCATGCTTGGCTCCCGACCTGCTGGTGAAGGGACATAGGCCCCTTCCTGGGGATGCAACCTGGAGAACGTGCCTGTGAGTCATTTTTCTCTGAGAAGGTGACAAGTGTGCGGCTCAGCGGAGATTCTGCACAGCAGTTCCTGGGGTGATCATGACCATGGCTGACGTGTGCTCTGAGCCACCGGTCATTTCCTGTGAACGGCAGATCTCGCATGCACACGGTGCTGCACAGAAGTGCTGACGGGAGGCCACCTGGTGGCAGGCAGGTGGAAGGTGGACAAGCGCAGGCACCTGGCCCAGGCCTCTCAACTCCACGCCCATCATGGCTGACCCAAGGCCAATGCTGGCTGGCCTTCCATTCTCCCACCGGGTTTCCGACATCGCGGAGCCAGGCCACATGGGGCCGCCACTCTGCAGCCGCTCTCCCCGGAGGCCTGGCTTGTGCTCATCCTGTTGTCAGCACTCATCAGGGCCAGAACCAATGTGGCTGCGCAGCATTTGGAGCAGTGAAAGAGAACAATGTATGACTCAGAGTTCCATGTTTTTGTTGTGGGTTCTAATTTTAGGCCATTGTTCCATTCCTCCCTTTGCCTTTCCCAGAATTCAAATGGGGGTGGGGGCCAGCTTGCCAAGATGGAGACCAAGGAGGGGTGTGGGTGTGAGGGTAGCAGGGAGAGATGTGGGACCCAGATGCCTGCTGTGGGGGCTGAGTTGGGAGTGGTGGTGACCTTCAAGTCCAGGGCTCTGAAGGAAGAGGACCCTGATGACATGGAACCCAGAGAGCTGCCTGAGGGTCGAGAAGCTGGCGCTCTGATCCCTCCAACCCATCTGATTACTCAACTGTGTCATTTGAGCTACAGAGAGGCAGCTCTGGAAACCCCATAGCTCTGAGTCACTCGGGTTTGCCGGCGAATGAAAAGCCCCATGAATCTCGGAGCAGCAGAGGCTGGTGGGTGCGTACGTGCTGTATGCACGTGCCCCCTGCTTGTGGTCACACACTCAGTGCTGGAGCCAGAGGTGTGGAGCTGCCCTATGGCCCAGGCTGGCCTGCGCCCCATTAGTAGAGTGACCTGCAAGTGCCCTGCTCCATGTGCCCCCATTGAGCATGAAAGTGGACACCAGCGGTGGGTCAGTATGGCCCAAAATCCATCCAGGCACTTCCTCCCTCCTGGGCACTTGGCATCAGCATGGATTATAAACAATGGTTAGAGTGGGCAGAGTGTTGGGTGTGGAGTCTTCATGTCACTGGATCTTTGGGGTGTCGATTTTCTGGCCGGAAACCTCTGTGGCCAGTGGCGCCTTTGCCCAAGTTCTTGTCCTGCATCCAGGAAGAATGAGGTATGCACACAAGTGAAGGGTGAACATGCGTGAGGAGATTTATGAAGTATTACAACAAAGCAGAGGAGATCTGTGGTGGGTAGCATCTCCCCGTAGGCAAGTCAGCACGAGTGTTCAGCTCTCAGCAGAGAGGGTAGCACCTCTCTGTGACTGGCTGTCCCATCCTCTCTCTGACCACTGCCCTGGTCTGGCTGAGCCCCAGGCTTTTATGGGCGTCAGATGGGGGAAGTATGTGCTGATTGGTCCCTGGGCAGCCATGGGCGGTCCCAGGAAAAAACAGCACCATAAGTTCCCCCTCCTGTCTGCAGGACTGGCAGCATGGCCTGAAGGGGGCTTCACTGGGGACTCACCCCCTTCCACCCAGGTGCCTCTCTGCCTCCTGTGACCATCCATAGTGCCCAGGCTACTGGCACCAAGGGGTACCTGCAGGCCAGTACCCAGCCACCCTCAGTCCCTCTCCACTTGCCCTCCCATGCTTCTCGGTGCCTAAAGTCTGAAGGGGACAAAGACAGCAGGGGACTGGCATGTCAGCACTGAGTGCGCGCACACCAGGCTGGGCTGTGACAGTGCTGGGCCCACCTGGCTTGGCCGTGACAGTGTTGGACTCAGCCCCAACTGTGCTCTGAGATTGGAAGGGTTGCTGAAAGTGGGGAGAGGCTAGGCAATAGGAGCAGGCACCTCTGAGCCTGCAAGGGTAAGGGGGCAAGAGTGCAGGGATGCCTGTGTTTGCAGCCCTGGTTTGGGCAGCTGTAGCCATGATGGGGGGTGGTGCTCTGTGGAGCAGGAGCGCAGGAGGGTAGGGCTCTGCCTACTCCTAGATCCCAAGAGCAGAGGGGTTCCCTGCTTGCAGCTATGGCTTCAGCACACAACCTAGCCCAGTCCATTGCAGTGGCCCCAGGGCAGTGGGCTGCGGGGATGGGGGCTGCCTGCCTCCTCCCTCTGCCCCCCCTTCAGCCACCAGTGTGATGGCAGTGGCTGCACCAGATGGCCTACTGCTGCCATCACTAATGCCTGGGTCTTGGTGCTCACATGTTTCTGGAAGGTTCTTCAGAGCTCACATTTCCCTGGTGCAGAACATGGTGTGTGATTCACAACTACTTCCAGTCTGACACTTACGTACATGCACACACACACGCCCACACACACACACACACGCACAGTCATAGTGGGTTAAGTTCCTTTCCTGAACTGTGAATAGCAGTTACACAGCTATGGTCCTGCCCGAAAACCAGCTTTGAGCTGGGCTGTCAACCATCTTCTCCCCTCTCTTCTCCCCTCCTCTACCCTCACTTTTCCTCTTTCACCTCCTCGGAGGTGGTCACTTAGGTGCAATCTCAGGAAAGGCACAAGAGGGGGGATCCAAAAGCCTGCATCCCAGCCCACCCTTGGATGGGTTGTGTGACCCTGGTCAGTCTCTGGTTCACCCTGGGCCTTGGCTTTCCTGGAAGCCTCTCCTTCCTTTCCTCTGTGAAGTCCTGGGAGGGGAAAAGGGCTCTGAAGGATGTACAGGGCCCACTGAGTGTGGTCCTTGGTCTTAGAAGGGTTTCCCGGGCAGGAGGAGATGTTCCACCAGTTCCCTTGCCTGACTCAGGCCCAGGAGCACAGCAGGCTGGGTGCCCCAGAATACAATGAGGGCTCAGGGGCAAGTGTTCTGTCTTCCTGCTGTCCTTCTCTGAGCAGCCCTGCTCTTCACCCCCTCTCTCAGAGATTTTTCTGTCATCTGGTACTCCTAGCTGAAGTCTCCAGAACAAGCATTCTGGCAGGCCTGGGTAGAAGCTGCCAAGCTAGGCACCTCCAGGTGGGCTCTCCGGCATGGCAGTCTCAAGGATAGGCACTGGTTGACAGCCCAAGGTCTGCACGAAAGAGGAGGGGATTAGCTTCCACTTGCAACTGGAGGACTAGCAAAGACTTTCAGGCTACCTTTCATCTACCACACCATCATTCAGCATCATGAACTGAGGCCTCTATTTTGCCCTTGCAGATGTGCTATTACCTTATAACTTTTTCTGGGTCCTTGATGGCTTTGACTTTCCCAGCTAGGCTGTGCAGTCTCCCAGGGAGTGAGTGGAGGAAGGTCTGAGCCAGGTGCTGCAGACCACAGCTTATGTGCCGAAGATGCTTAACCAAGACAGTAAAAGAGGCTCCCAGGAGCTGGAAAGGGGGTTGTAAGGTCAGGCATCATGCTGATGACATGTGCTATCTATGAGCATTCTCTAGGCACCAGGTTCAATCATGGGACTGTGAGATCCCAGCTCAGGGGCCTTGCCAGGGAGCAGGAATATGGGGCCCAGGCAGGTGGGTAATAACCACATGGTCAAAGTGAGCAGAGCACGTGCTATGTTAATGATGGTGGTTCCCACTCATGGCTCTTGGTTTGAGATCAGCAGCCGAAGTCAGACTGAAGTGTCTAATTTCCCATCTGCTTCAGCAACAGGGAGCTGGATGGCATGATGTGTCACTGCACAGCCCTCAGGGTCACCATGTCTGTGTTCAAATCCCTGATCCACCCATTGCTATTATGCAACCTGGACAACATGACAGCATCTTCCTGAGGCTCCGTTTGCTTTTCTTTAAAATGGAATAGGAAGTAGCACCAACCCCATTGTGCTGTTGCCAAATTGCAAGGATTAAATAAGATAACGAAGGTTAGCAGGTGCCGTTGCTGTTGTCATTGCTACCACTGTTGTCCTCAATCATTAGGACCCAACCAGGAGAAGAGGGAACACAGGCAAAAAGAAAAAATTCAGGAAGGCTAATGATTGCAGAGAGATGCATTGTATGAAAACATACAAAGAGAAAAGAACTCATGACAATGCATGCAGGCGCAGTACAAGTCGACTTACAAAACGTCTTTACGAACTTCTACACCTTATTTAAACGTGTTTTATTTTGACAGTCATACTTGTACATGGTTTTAAAAGTCTAACATTTTTATCCTTCATCTCTCTTGAATTCCACTTTCCAGAGGCAGGTACTTTGAGTTTTTTGTGACATTAGTCACAAAAATATTTAAAATAGTTAAATATTTTAAAATATCATCCTCATGCAGACTTTTGTAGTAGGCTTAGGTATTACTACTGGTTTTCTACTATTAAAAATGAGGTTTTTGCTACCATTCCTTTCCCAGCATACGGATGTATTTGTTATTCTAGCCTTCCAATGGAATTCTATCATCTTTTGGGTTGGACCAATGTTTACTCTTGGGATTATGTCTGTATAATCTATTCATTGCAGCTGAACCATGTAGTGTCCCATGATCACATTTCCTTTCTTGTGCAACTTTTTGTTTCCCCTGGGGTTAATAATTGCCCATTTTTAGTTGTTTAGTTTCAATATCTCTCACTAATTAATCTATTAAATCTCTAAAGGAAGTGAAAACGTCTCTCAACTGTTCAGACATACTGTAATTAATATTGACAATCAATTGACTTCACTTTATTCTTGTCAACATCCCTCACCATATGTTAGCAATCCCTGGCTCATATTCAAGAGTGGGGCACTGAAAAACTGGAAACAATGTGCATGGATGAAGCTTCTTGCCAATGGTGACATTCTAGGACAGTCTGGCTGGATAATTCTTTGGGGTACCCCTGCTTGTCAGTGTCCGTAGGTCTTTTCTCTGGGGATAGTTGGTTTAATCATAGAGGGATTCACAGTCTCCTGCTTGGGGGTAGGGGTGATGCGTAAATGCTGCTGCAGGAGCGTGGAGGCTGAGTTGGGGGAGGGGACTGCATTCTCCCCTCACTTAATTTTCCTGTTTACACTCTAGAAGTCCGCCTCCCCTGTCCTTGGTTGCTCCCAGTGCTGCTGAATTCAGAGCTTCTCTGTCTCAATCTCTTTAGAGTCTTCTGTAAGGTTGGAAGAGGGCACTGGGGCCTAATTATCCCTCATAAAGACTTTCAATCAAACCCATTTTCAACCCCACCTGCATTCTCACTTCCAAGAAGTACTTGGTACTTCTAATTCTTACATGTTCAGGGGCTCTGAAGCATAACGAACCTATCTTTGGTCTTCCCCAACAATTCATTTGTTAATTGAGCTTGATTTTGACTCACTGAGAATTCCATTGTATTAGAAAAATCTTATGGAAAAAAACTTCTGGAAAAAAAGACTTGAAAAACATGTGACTGGATACAATCGATTTAGTTCATGTAGGGGGAGATGATGGGAGGAGTCTCTGCTCCAGCCAGTCATTCAGGAAACCAGGCTGATGACAACTTGAGCATTCGCCTTCCAGGATGTTCCAGTCCTTGCCACCTCAGTCAGCGGAGGGAATGTGGAGAGGTGGGTCTTGGGGAACATAGATCAGGCTCAGCAGTTATGCACATCACTGCTGCTCACGTTCTATGGTGAGAGTGGTCATGTGGCCTTGTCATGGGGACTAGGGGGACCAAGGGAGACTAGGAAGAGTGGTGTAAGGCTGATATTCACTTCTTAGATAAATCACTATGGAGGGAAGAGGATGGCATTTTGATAGATGCTAATTGTTTCTGCTATAACTATTAAGATATTTTTAAGAAAATGGAAATGAACTTCCTAAATGGAATGCTGCCCTCTGGCAGGCAAGGTAGCTCAAACCATGGCTGTATTTTTGAAATACCATTTTTTTCTTTATAGGATGTTTATCCATCCATCGGCCTATTCACCCACCCTTTCTATGTCTGCATTCGCTTTTAAAACATGGAAAGGAAGCCGTCAGTCAGCCTGAGACTTACTGGGTAGAACTGGATGCTGTGTTTCTCAATATCTCTGTTCCTGCAAAGTTTTCTCATCCTATCTTTGTGTATCTCCAGTCAAGAAGATTTTACTTTGAGTTTGATATGAGTTCAAAAATATTGAATATTCCTTTTCCCATTGTGTGTGCACTACCCCCAACTCCTCTCTTCCTCTCCCTACCTGTATGCTGATAGGCCTCCTTAGAAGGTAAGACTCTTGAGATTTCAGAATCATTAGGATTGGGGGAGGGGTAGCAAGCTTATGTCTTGCATGGGAAGTAAATACACAGGTTACCTAGGAAACCTATAAAAAGCCCAAGCTTAGAGCAGAGATTAGGCAACACAGAGACATTCTTAGATATACTAGGATTCAGAAAGTAAACCATTCATTCAGAAAAATTGCTTGAGGAAATAAAACTGAGGAATGAATCAAAATAAGATCTCCAATATGACAGATGTGCTGTAAAAGAAATTGTGGCAACAAACAAAACCATAAAACTCTGTTAATATAAATTATTGCTAGTAACATAGTTAAATATTTAATAAAGAGAGAAAAAACTCTTTAGAGAGCTAATCAAGTTAAAAAGAAATTTGTGGTAATAACATGGACCAAAAACATCTGTTAATTCCAGTGAAAATCCCCAGTTGGGTTAAGTCAGGAAGGAAGAGAGATGAGAAGTAAGGGACAGTAAGGGTGAACTGAGACCCATCAGAACAAATGGGAATCTGTGTCACTACCTGCAATAGGCTGGCATCAGCAGCGCATGTAACAAGACCAGAATTCTGAGAAGCAGGAGGAGACCCAGTGGGAGTTAAGAGCTTGACTGCTGCTCACACTGGCAAGGTCAGAAAGCAGATACTCCACAATTTATAAACTGCAATCAGTAGTACCTGACCCTACACTGACCTTTGATTTTAAGAAGTGACTGCTCCTTCACCCCTGCCTTTCAAATCCAATGTAAATTTCCCATGGGGCCAACTCTAACCACCACCCATATAAGGAAGAGAATTCTGTGAAATGCAGTTCTTCAAGCTTATTAAGTGGTCACAGTACAATGCCATCACAATAATTAAATAAGAGAGAATGAAAGCAAAATTCCTTCAACAGTTAATTCAAAAAATTTAAAAAGTATAACAAAATAAATCTAATGAAAACAAAAGGAAAAAAATTAATGATGATAAAAGCAAAACTTAATAAATTAGAAAATGAAAAGTCAACAGATTTAACAAACCAGTATTTATTTGTGTAAGGGCTAATAAAATAAAACCTTTAGCAGTGCTAATAAGACAAACACACACACACACACACACACACACACACACACACACACTATTCTGAATGAGAAACAGCATAAAACTCTAAAAAGATAAAATTCTAAAGAAAAATACAATTAACAATCTAAAATTGAAATTAAAAACCTCAATTGTAAGAATATTACAATCTTAAAATAATCAAGGATAAGTATAACAAATTGTGTGCAAGACATGTATATGGAAAATTATAAAATATTGCTGGGCTAAATTAGATACAGCTGAAATAAATAGAAAGATATACCATGTTCATTAGAGGACTCAATATTAAGATTTTAATTGTCCCCCAAATGATCTATAGATTTTAAAACAATCCAGATAAAAATTCCAGCAGATTTTTCTTTGAGTCAGGGAGAAAAAGGGGTAGAAATTGGCAAGCTGATCCTAAAATACAAAATACCTAAAATATCATAAACAATTTTGTAAAAAAAGATAAAGTTAAAAGACTTAAATTATTTGATTTCATGACTGTAAAGCTGTGGTCATCAAGATGGTGTGGTGTTGGTGTGATGGTAGTGGTGACACATAGATCAATAGAACAGATGTGGTCTGTTGACCTTCCTCAAAGGTGCCAAGGTAACTCATGGTAACTCAAGGTAACTCTTTTCAATACATAGAACTGGAACAAAGGATATAAGTATGCAAAAATGTGAACTGTGATCCTCAACTCACACCACAAAAAATTGACATGAAATAGATCATAGACCTAAATGTAAGAGTTAAAACTATAAAGCTTCTAAAAGAAAGCATGAAAGAAAGTCCTTGGGACATTGGGTTAGGTAGATTTCTTATTATGTAAAAGCACAGTGTAAAAGAAAAAAATATTAAATTGGAATTCATCAAAATAAATTTTGCTATTTGAAAGACATACATGATAAAGATATGCTATAGACTGGGAAAAATATTTGCAAACATATCTGTTATATAAATAATTCTTACGCCTTAATAACAGGAAGGCAAACAACCCAGTTGTTTGGATAAAAATATGGATTAAAAGATTTGAATAAACACTTTACCAAAAAACATATGTGAATGACAAAAAAGCACATGAAAAGATGCTCAGGGATATATAAATCAAAACCATAATGAGATATCACTATGCACATAGTAGAATGGCTAAAATTAAAAAAGGTTAATCATACAAAGTCCTATCGTTTGAATGTTTGTGTCTTCTCCAAAATTCACCTTGAAATGTAATTCCCAATGCAACAGTATTAAGAGGTATGGCCTTTTAGGAGTGCTAGATCATGAAGGATCTGCCTTCATGAATAGATTAATGTTCTTATAAAAGGACTGGAGGAAACTAAGTCCTGTTTGCCCTTCTACCTTATGAAGATGTCAGGATGTCATCTTGGAAGCAGAGACCAGGCTCTCACTAGACACCAAATTTGCTGATGCCTTGATCTTGGATGTCCCAGCCTCCAGAGCTATGAGAAATAAATTTTGATTATTTATGTTAATAGATGACACAGTTTCAGGTATTTTGTTGTAGCAGTCTGTTGAACAGACTAAAACATCACATAGTGATAAAAATGTGAAACAATGACAATTCCTATATATTGCTTTAAAAAACAGTCAATTTTTTATATAAATTTAAACATATATCCCAGCAATCCCATTTTATCCAAGAGAAATGAGCAACATGTCCGTAGATAGACTTGTTCACAAAAGTTTATAGCAGCTTTCTTTATAGTACTGCTGTAACAACTTACCACAGACTTGGGGGGCTTATTCTCTTACAGTTCTGGAGGCCAGCCATCCAAAAACAGATTTACTGGGCTGAAATCAAGGTGTCGGTGTGGCCATGTTTCTTCTGCAAGCTCCACGAGAGAAGCCATTCCTTGCCTCTTCTGGCTTCTGGTGGTGGCTGGCATCTCTCAACTTGTGGCTGCATCACTCCAGCATCTTCAAATTTCCCTCTGCTCAGTCTTCACATCTTCTCCTCTGTGTGTGTGTCAAATATCCCTCTGCCATGCTCTTATAAGGATATGTGTGATTACATTTAGGGCCCACCTAGACAATCCAGGATGAGCTACCCATCTCAAAATCTTTAATTACATCTGCAAAGGTGCTTTTTCCATGTAAAGCAACATTTATAGGTTCCAGGGATTTGCATCTGAATGTTTCTTGGGGAGACACTTTTTTCAGCCTACCAGAGCCTCAAACTGAAAATAACCAAATGGTCACCAACTGGAGAATGGATAAACAAACCTGGTATATTTATACAAGATACTACTAGCCAGTAATAAAAAGGGATAAACAACTGATACATGCATGGATGAATCACAAAAACATTATACTTTGCAAAAAATGCCAAACACAAAAGACAAATTCTGTCTGATTTCATTCATATGAAATTTCAGAAAAGGCACAGCTATAATGATTGAAAGCAACCCAGTCAGTAGTTGGCTCCGGCAAAGGATGGGGGAGGGTATTGATTACCTTTGCTGTCAGTTCTTTTGGCATGACTCTAAATACTAAAAAATACTCCATATTTTCAGTGAAGGTTACAAGAATGCATCAATTTGTTAAAATACAGTGAACTTTACCTAAAATGGATGAATTTTTGAGTGTAAATTATACTTCAGTAAAGATATTTTAAAAAAGAACACTATGAAATGAAGAAATTGAAAAGTCCAGATGTATTGGTTGTTTTTTAAGAAAAATATAACTAAAAGAGACTCTAAAAAGAACTAGAAAATCTGAATATAGCAAAAATTGTGAAATAAATTGAGAAGTTTATGAAGAACTTTGTCACCTATATTCATCTTCAAACTACACCATAGGAATAGAAAGTAGATCTATTTGCAAGTGATTTATTTCAAACCCGAGAGAATATTCATGCAACTTAAATCACTCTAGGGCATAGACAAAAAAGAAGTTTTTAATTTATTTAATAAGTTTTTTTAACCCTAGTACAAAAACTTGAAACAGCACAAAATGGAAAGCTACTGAATAATATGCTAATGAATAAGCCATCAATAAAACATCAGCAAATCAAGAGCATTCAGATGTGAAAAGAATAACACACTCTATAAAAATAAGACTCATTCTAGAAATGCAAGGTAAGTTTGAGTAACTAAGAAAAACAGGTAGAGATGAATTAACTTTGGACATTTTCTTCCTCACCTTTCACTCTCCAAATTCTCAGGGCAGGTGAATTACAATGGGCGGGTTGGGTTTTGGATGGGGAACCTTCTCACAGTGCTCCTTCTTTCTGGGATTTAAAGGGTATATGAAGCCCAGTCTTAAAGAGTTATTTTATGGGGTGACTAATGGTTGAGTTTCTGGTCCTAGTCTCTTCACCCTAGGATTCTTCCACCTCCTCAGCTCACTGTAACACACACAGACAGGGGTCTGGCCTTTTCCCAGTTGTATTAACTAACAGAGAAGGCAATATGACCAGTGAAAAAATGAGTTCAGGTTAAAATAAGACAGATTAGATTCATA
>NW_022436966.1:1634887-1657019 GCF_009761245.1 Sapajus apella
AATGAGGTGCGTAAATTTAAAAAGAAAGTTTTATTTCTCATAAATAGTTACAGCCTGCACGGAGCCCATTCCCACAGACTGGGAAGTGTAGCCTCTGGTCAGAAGCCAGAAACAAGCACTTCAAGGGTCAGAAGAATAAGACATGGATTTATGCTGAATGGGGTGGCCAAATATATATATATATGTGTGTGTGTGTGTGTGTGTGTGTGTATGTATATATATACATACACACACACATATATATATACAAACATATATATATATATATATATATATATATTCAATAAACTCTAGGAGGAGTCATGAGTATTTATGAGTGGAGAAACCTGCATATGTGCTATTGAGCTTCACGTCCCTTCATGGATCATACGTACAAAAAATGGTGGCATTAGCATGCTCCCAGCGTAGGGTTTTCAGCCTCTGAGTCAAAAGGCAAAGCTGAGAACATGAAAACCCTCACTGTGCATTCTCTGTAGACTGGCCAGAACCACTCAGTGGTCCGTGGTCTCTTAGGAAGAAATGCTGGTCAGTTGTGTCAAACTGCAAATAGGGAGGAGCAGCATCAGGCAGTTGGTTAGCAAGGGAGGAGGGTATAACAAAGCATGTCCAACCTCCCATCCCATCATTGTCAAAAACTCAGGTTTCTCTGGGGTCCCCTTGGCCAAGAGCAGGGTCTATTTAGCCAGTTGTATAGGGGCTTCAAATTTTATTTTTATTTCTTAGCTGTATCTAATGTCTTAGAACAAGTATAAGAAAACATAAAGATGAAGTAGAAATATTAGGTATGAAAAGTATAGTAGTTAAAATAAAGAATTGGGCTATGCATGGTGGCTCATGCCAGTAATCCCAGAACTTTGGGAGGCTGAGGTGGGAGGATTGCTTGAGCCCAGGAGTTAGAGAGCAGCCTGGGCAACATAGTGAGACCCCTTCTCTAAAATAAATAAATACATAAAATAAAATGAGATAAAGGATAGAATAGTTAGGATAAGAAGTAGATTGGACCTACATGGGGGATAAATTAGTAATTTGGAAGTCCAAATTGAAATCATCTCCCTTAAAAAAGACAAAGAGAACAAAAAAATAGAAAATATATTCTTTAAAAATCAAAGACACATGGAAAAGAAAAGTATAAGTGGTTTGACTTTGTGTACTCACCCAAATTTCATCTCAAATTGTAATCTCCATATGTAGAGGGAGGAAGTGGTGGGAGGTGATTAGATCATGGAGGTGGTTTCCCCAGTGCTATTCTTGTAATAGTGAGGGAGTTCTTGTGAGATCTGATGGTTAAGTGGCAGTTTCCCCTGTTCCCTCTCTTTCCCACCACCATGTAATACACACCTCGCTTTCCTTTCCACCATGATTGTAAGTTTTCTGAGGCCTCTCCAGCCAAGCAGAACTGTGAGTCAATTAAACTTTGTTTTCTTTACAAATTATCCAGTCTCGGGTAGTTCTTTATAGCAGTGTGAAAACGGACTAACACAATAGGAGACCCAGAAAGAGAGAAACATAAAAAATGTGGAGGAGGGCATATTTGAAAAAGTAGTAGTGATAAATTTCCCAAAGTTAAGTAGAGGGGAAGAAGGAGGAGGAAGAATGGAAGGAAGAGGAGAAGAAGAAGACTTTAGATTGAAAGAAGCTGCAGAGAACAGTAGAGAAAACTAAACTGGAATAAGAAATTTTAAGATTAGCAAAGTCTAAGAGAAAATTTTAAAAGTTTTCAGAGAGATAAAGTAGCTCACACACAAAGGAACAAAAATCAAATTGACTTTCAGAGAGTTTTCAAACAAGCACTGGATACAAGAAGTCAGAAGAATATTATTTTTTAAATATTAGAAGTAAAGAACTTAGACATTAGAATTTTATATCAAATCAAAATATGAGGCTGGGTGTAGTGGCTCCTACCTGTAATCCTAGCACTTTGGGAGGCTGAGACAGGGGATGACTTGAACTCAGGAGTTTGAGATCAGCTTGAGCTTGGACAACATGGTGAAACCCTGTCTCTACAAAAAAAAAAAAAAAAAAAAAAAAAATAGCCAGTTGTGGTGTCACACATCTGTAGTCCTAGCTACTTGGGAGACTGAGGGGGGAGGATGGCTTGAGTCCAGGGAGGAAGAAGATGCAGTGAGCTGAGTTTGTTCCATTGCACTTCAGCCTGGGTGACAGAACCAGATCCTGTCTCAAAAAAATAGGCAGACAAACAAACAAACAAACAAAACCCACATGATTTAAATATGAGGGTGCAATAAAAATATTTTTAATCCCAGAAAGTTTCACAAAGTTTGTCATAGAAAGATCAACACTAAAAGATAATTTGGGTGGAGGGTATGAAGAGAAAATGCAAACTCAGAATTTGGCTACCATATTGGATGGCACAAATCTAAGTTCTTGCTGTGCAAAATGTGGTGTTTGAATCAGCATCAGTGTCACTACCACCTGGGAGCTTATTAGAAATGCAAACTCTTAGGCCCCATCTCAAATATGCAGAATCAGTATCTGCCTTTAAAGAAGGACTATAGGTCCTTTGAGAATTTGAAAAGCCATGGTATAGATGATACCAGCATAATTGAGGTTGGAATGTAGCGAAGACTAAGGGAATGTGAAATTTGCTAAAATTCTTGTTAAATTGGTGAGGAAACAAAGGATTGAAAAGCAACATTTAAAAATAGGACAACTGAAAAATTGAGATGATAGAAACTAGTCCCAATATATATAAATAGAGTTAATGTGAATGAATTTAACATACAAGGTAAAATGCAAAGATTGAAAGACTAGACTTTAAAATATCAATTTATGGTATGGTATTTACAAGGCAAATTTAAAGCTAAGTACCAGGACAAATTAAAAGTAAAATGAAGGAAAAATTTATACCATCAAATACTAATACTAATAGAGAACCCAGCCCAACTCAGATGTGTGGAATTTGAGTACAAGTAGGACGTGTCATGTCAGATGAGCAAAGATGTGAACATAACTAGAAAATAATGGTTATTCATATAGAAGATGATAAAATTGGAATCCTCTCTTTTGTCACATACAGAAATCAACTCAAGATGGATTGTGAACTTATGCATTAATATTCCAAATTTAAAACTCCAGGTACAAAAAAAATATTTAAACAAGACACAAAAAAGTGTTTCTTGTAAATGAAAAGATCAATAGATTTGTCTATATTAAAATTAAGAACCTTAGTTGCCTAAAAGACATAGAAAAGAAAGTATACAAAGAAGCCAGCCTAACAACCAGCTAATAACACAGTGACAGGAGCAAATCCACATGTATGTCTATACTAACCTTGAATGTAAATGGGTTAAGTGCCCTATTTAAAAGGCACAGAGTGGCAAGCTGGATAAAAAAGCAAGACCCAATGTCTGGTGTCTCCAAGAGACTCATCTCACATGTAATGACACCAATAGGCTTAAAATAAAGGGATGGAGGAAAATCTACCAGCCAAATGGAAATCAGAAAAAAGCAGAGATTGCAACCCTAATTTGAGATGAAACAAACTTTAAACCAACAAAGATTAAAAAAAAAAAAAGACAAAGAAAGGTATTACATAATGGTAAAGGGTTCAATTCAACAAGAAGAGCTAACTATCCTAAATATATATGCACCCAATACAGTAACACCCAGATTCATAAAGCAAGTTCTTAGAGACTTACAAAGAGATTTAGACTCCCACCCAATAAAAGTGGGAGACTTCAGCATTCCACTGTCAGTATTAGACATATCATTGAGGCAAAAAATTAATAAAGATATTCAGAGCCTGAACTCAACATTGGACTAAATGGATCTGATAGACCTCCACAGACTCTTTACCCCAAACAACAGAATATACATTCTTCTCATCACCACATGGCACATACTCTAAAACTGACCTCATAATCAGATATAAAATAATCCTCAGCAAATGCAAAAGAACAAAAATTGTGCCAGATACATTCTCAGATTGCAGCACAATGAAAATAGAAGTCAAGATTTTAAAATTTGTTCAAAACCATGCAATTACATGGAAATTAAACATCATGCTCCAGAATGATTTTGGGGTACATAATGAAATTAAGGCTACAGTCAAGAAGTTCTTTGGAATTAATGAGAGCAAATTTATAACATACAAGAATCTCTGGGAAATAGCTAAGGCAATATTAAGAGGGAAATTCATAACACTAAATGCCTACAGCAAAAAGCAGAAAATATCTCAAATTAA
The DNA here is from genome assembly GCF_009761245.1 of Sapajus apella. Lineage (NCBI taxonomy): Eukaryota > Metazoa > Chordata > Mammalia > Primates > Cebidae > Sapajus > Sapajus apella. The sequence continues at coordinate 1,639,092 of NW_022436966.1, forward strand.
CATCTTAACATTGCAACTAAAAGAATTAGAGAAACAAGAAGAAAACAAACCCAAAGCTAGCAGAAGACAAGAAATAACCAAAATCAGAGGTGAACTGAAGGACACTGAGACACAAAAAACCATCCAAAAGATCAATGAATTCAGAAGTTGGTTTTTTTTTTTTTTGAAAAAATTAGTAAGATAGTCTGCTAGCTAGGCTAATAAAGAAGAAAAGAGAGAAGATCCAAATAAACACAATTAAAAATGACAAAGAAGATGTTATCACTGACCCAGCAGAAATACAATTAACCATCAGAAACTACTATGAACAACACTGTGCACACAAACTAGAAAACCTAAAAGAGATGGATAAATACCTGGACACCTACACTTTCCCAAGACTGAACCAGGAAGAAATTGATTCCTTGAACAGACAATAACAAGCTTCAAATCTGAATCAATAATAAATAGCCTACTAACAAAAAAAAGCCTAGGACCAGATGAATTCACAGCTAAATTCCACTAGATGTACAAAGAAAAGAAAAGCTGGTACTATTCCCACTGAAATTATTCCAAAAAATTGAGGAGGAGGAACTCCAACCCATTCTATGAGGCCAGCATCATCCTGACACCAAAACATGGCAGAGACACAACAACAAAAAAAGAAAACTTCAGGCCAATATTCTTGATGAACATTGATGCCAAAATTCTCAAGAAAATACTTGCAAACTGAATCCAGCAGCATATCAAAAACTAATCCACCAGGATCAAGTAGCCTTCATTCCCAGCATGCAAGATTGGTTCTACATATGCAAATCAATAAGTGTTATTACTTACAGAAACAGAGGTAAAGACAAAACCACACAATTATCTCAATAGATGCAGAAAATGCTTTCAATAAAATTCAACTTTCTGCATGTTAAAAACTCTCAATAATCTAGGTATAGAAGAAACATACCTCAAAATAATCAAAGCCATCTATGACCAGCCCACAACCAACATCGTGCTGAATGGGCAAAAACTGGAAGCATTTCCCTTGAAAACTGGCATAAGACAAGATGCCCCCTCTCCTCACTCCTATTCAACATTGTATTGAAAGTCCTGGCTAGAGCAATCAGGCAAGATAAAGAAATAAAGCACATCCAAATGGGAAGAGAGGAAGTAAAACTATCTATGTTTGCAGATGACATGATTCTTTATCTAAAAAACTTTTAGTCTTGTCTGAAAATCTCCTTCAGTTGATATATAACTTCAGCCAAGCTTCAGGATACAAAATACATGTACAAAAATCATTAGCATTCTTATACACCAACAATAGCCGACCAAGAGCCAAATCAGGAACATAATCTCCTTTGCAATTATCACAAAAAGAGTGAAATACCTGGGCATACAGCTAACCAGGAAGGTGAAAAATCTCTACAATGAGAATTACAAAACACTGCTCAAAGAAATCATACATGACACAAACAAATGGAAAAACATTCCATGCTCATGGATAGGGAGCACTTTACAGATTCAATGGTATTTCTATCAAACTACCAATGATACTCTTCTGCAGAACTAGAAAAATCTATTTTAAAATTCATATAGAACCAAAAAAGAGCCTGAAGAGCCAAGGCAATACTAAAAACAAACCTGAAGGCTCGCATTACCTGACTTCAAACTATACTATAGGCCTACGGTAACCAAAATAGCATGGTACTGGTACAAAACAAGACACATAGACCAATGGAAAATAGTAGAGAGATCAGAAATAAGGCAGCACACCTACAACCATTCGATCTTTCACAAACCTGACAAAAACAAGCAATGGGGAAAGGATTCTCTATTCAATAAATGGTGCTGTGATAACCGGCTAGCTATATGCAGAAGATTGAAACTGGACCCCTTCCTTACACTACATACAAAATAAACTCAAGATGGACTAAAGACTTAAATGTAAAAACCAAAACTATAAAAACTCTGATAAACAACCTTGGAAACACCATTTTGGACATAGAAACGGGTAAAGATTTAATGATGAAGACTCCAAAAGCAATCACAATAAGCAAAAATTGACAGATGGGAACTAATTAAAGAGCTTCTGCACAGCAAAGGAAACTATCAACAGAGTAAGCAGGCAACCTGCAGGATGGGAGAAAATATTTGCAAACTATGCATCTGACAAAAATCTAATTTCCAGCATTTATAAGGAAATTAAATAAGTTTACAAGCCAAAACCAAACAACTCCATTAACAAGTGAGCAAAGGACATGAACAGATACTTTTCAAAAGACACACATGTGGCCAAGAAGTATGTGAAAAAAAGCTTAACATCACAAATCATTAGAGAAATGCAAATCAAAACCACAATGGGATACCATCTCACGTAAGTCAGAATGGCTATTACTAAGAAGTCCAAAAATAACAGATGCTGGCAAAGTTGCAGAGAAAAGGGAACTCTTGTATACTGTTGGTGGGAGTGTGAATTAGTTCAACCATGTAGAAAGCAGTGTGGTCTTTCCTGAAAGAGCTAGAAACAGAACTACCATTCAACCCAGCAATCCCATTACTGGGCACAGACCCAAAGGAATATAAATTATTCTGCCATAAGGACACATGCACATGAATATTCATTGCAGCACTAGTCACAATAACAAAGACATGGAATCAACCTAAATTATCATCAGTGACAGGTTAGTTAGAAAACATGTGGTACATATACACTATGGAATACTATGCAGCCATAAAAAAGAATGAGATCACGTTTTTTGTGGGAACATAGGTGGAGCTAGAGGCCATTGTCCTTAGCAGACTAATGCAGGAACAGAAAACCAAATAACACATAGTCTTACTTATAAGAACAAACTAAATGATTAGAATTCATGAACACAATGAGGGGAACAACAGACAATGAGGTGTAATGGCGGGTGGAGGGTGGGATGAGAGAACGGATCCAGAAGAAATAACTACTGGGCACTAGGCCTAGCACCTGGGTGATGAAATAACCTGTACAGCAAATCTTCATGACACAAGTTTACCTATGTAACAGACCTGTACGTGTATCCCTGAACCTAAAAAAAATTTAAATCAAAAAAGAAAGTATACAAAGTAGAAACTGAGAGAAGATACTTGCAGTAGCTACAGATGATAATGGATTTGCATTAAGAAAATAAAAATAACTCCCATAGATTAATAAGAAAAGCACATACAACTCAATAGAAAATTGCCTGAAACTGTGAACAGACATTTCACATAAGAGGAAACACATAACATCCATAAATAGATGAAGAGATGCTCGGCATCATTAATGATCAGAAAATGCAAATTAAGACCACGATGGGATGTTGTTTAATACACATCCAATTGACAAAAATGAAAAGTCTAACAACACCAAAAATTGAAGAGGATGTGCCACCAAAGGACCTCTTTCTCGTGTCTTACTGGTGGAATTTAAATGGATACAACTAATGTAGAGAACAGTTTGATACCACCTCTTAAAGTTTATCCTACCTTTCGAGCCAGCAATGCTAATCCTACATATATACTCAAGAGAAACTTGCACATGTACAACAGAGGAAACATGTATAAGAATGTTTATAGAGTGTTCACAATACCAAAACTCTGGCAATGTAAAGGCCCGTCAGTGGAGGAGTGGATGAATAAATTGTTATATATTCATATGATAAAATATTACATAGTAGTAAAAATAAATGAACTAAAATCATATATAACAATATGGATGAATCATAGTAATATGACATTAAGTGAAAAATATAAGTCCCAAAAGCCTCAGCATAACACTTTTATGAAGTTAAAATATGTACAATTTTAATGAATATATAGATGGAGAAAAACTATATAAAAAGGAAATGTTTAAGTGATGAATACAGGGATTATGGATGATGGTTCACTTGAGTTGGGACAGCCAGGCAAATGGTATGGAGGAAGAGCCTATGTTTAGATGTAGGTTATTGTCAAGATCCAAACCTTTGTTTTGGGTGGTGGTTTCATAGATGCTTATGTAATCATTAAAGCTAACTAACTAAAACTACCCATTTCAATTAGTTATTGCTGTATAGCAAGCCACCCCAAGCTTAATGGATTAAAATCACTTTGTTATTAATCGTACCTTAAGATTCTCTGGAGTTTAGATGGGGCACAAGAGAGGCTTATCTTGTATCATAATGGCTGAGGTCTTAGTTGGGATGAGTCCAACAGCTGGGGCTGAAACAGCTGGGGGCTGGTCAGGTGTTGCTTCCTTTCTCTCTGTGGGGCTAGCTTAGGCTTCCTCACAACATGGTGGCCTGAGGGTAGTTGAACCTCTTACATGGTGGCTCAGGACTCTAAGAGTGACTGCACTGAGAGGCCCAGGTGGAAGCTCCAAGTCTTCTTGTGACCTAGTGTCAGAAATCAAGGCAAGAGGAGGAATAGACTTCACCTCTCGAAAGATGAAAAAGATGTGATATAAAAAAGGGAAGAATTGATGGCACCCAACTTGGAGACAAGCTACCACATGGCCTACCTAACTAAATAAATGAATCCATAAAAGCAGGTCATGTGAGAACCAATGAGAGTGAGTCATAAACCAATGGTTATGATTAATCCAATTCTCTACATCTGAATTCCATTGAAAGAATGAAAAAACAATTCTAAAAAACAATTTCTTGAGTACTATTATGTTAAAACACATAAAATTTCAGTTTTTGTAGATGAAAAGGTCAAATATAAGCAGTTTTATGCAAGTCAACCGAATAGCAATAATTAGAGATAGCACATTTAATTTAATTTCTATGTGAGAAGATTATATCATAAATAGATAAATTCTCCCCAAATTTATCTACTGGTTATACGTAATTTCCACAATTTCTCAACGATTTTTTCGACCTCCCAGAAATGTTCTAATGTTTATGTAAAGATTCAATACAAAAGAAAAGTCAACAAAACTATGAAAAGCAAAGTAATGAAAAGACATTTACCCTTCTAGATAATGAGATACACAGAATTTTAAAACATAAATAAAAAGAGTGTGGCACCCACATCAGAACACACAAATGTAAAAGCAGAATAGAAAGTCCAAACAAAGACAAGTGTTTATAAGGGTTTAGTATAAGGTGAAGATAAGAGTTCATGTAAGTACAGAAAGAGTGGGCTGTCTGGCAAATGGCATATGCATAATTGAATTCTTTTTAAGGAAAAATATGGTTGGATTCTCTTCCTTTTTGCAAAAAATAAATTTCAAATAGGAACCCTTTCTACTCTTGACGCTAGAACAAAGCAATAATGTAAGATGCTGATTGGTTTGACTACATAAAATGTATAAATTCATACTGTAAAAACTATTATGAAAAAATTAAAAGAAAAAAGTATCAAAGTGGATTTTTTTTGCAATAAAAATCTAGGAGTCAATCCTCTATATAAAGTGTTCTTAAAAATCAGTAAGAAAATGTGTAGCTTAATTGTAAGAACTGGAAAATTACATGAGTAGGCAATTCACAAAACTAACAACAAATGTATTAAATACATTGATATTCAGTAGTAAAAATAAATGCAAAATTAGATATATTATTTTATCCTTAACAGATTTACAAAGCTTAAAAGGAGTAATATTGCACAATGCTTGTTGGGATATCAAGAAATCAGCACTTTCATAACTTACTGGTTCGAGTATAAATTAGTACAAACTTCCTAGAGGACTATCAAAAGTCTTAAAATTGTGCAAGCCCTCTGACGCCAGCAGTTCCATTTCTGGGAAGGAATGTATCCTATACAAATAATTGGAGAGTTATACATGATAGATTGAATATGTGGATTTCTCTCTGCCCCCCTCTTAAAATCCCACTCAATTGACTCAAGTTAAAAGAGAAGTGTAAAATAACAAGGAGATGACAATGGAATAGAGTTGTCAGCACAGCTTTGGAAGTTGAAAAATGGAAGCCTGAGCAGAGAATGGCAAATCAAACAGATGTATTTAATTCTATTCTTTTCCAAAATCTCGCAAAAGCTACAGTAAAGGGATTGTTTTAAAAGGCCTGAACCCACAGCCTGGCGAGCAAACCATTTCTGTTAGCTGGAACGCAATGGAAGAGTGGTAATTCACTTGACAAATCTTACAAACCTGGGGACCCACCTGGATTGTGCCATAGAAGACCCAGGAATTGAAACCTCTGGAAGGAGGGGAGGGAAGGAATGTGTGTTGTGTAAGCTAAAAAGTATCTGAGACAGGTCTCAATCATTTAGAAAGTTTATTTTGTTGAGGTTAAGGACACACGCCTGGCAGGCAAGTCTGTGCCTTCTCTAAAGATGACTTTGAGGGTTTTAATATTTAAAGAAGAAAGAGTGAATATTGAGTAAAGAGGAAGAAACTTTTAAGAAGTGTGGATAAGTAAGAGACAAACAGTTGCATTCTTTTGAGTCTGATTAGTCTTTCACAGAATACACAATTTACACACGGGGAGGGAGCGGGTAGAGGAATGGTCACTTATGTCTGGTTCGAGAACCTGCATTTTTACATCAGAGGAAGCAATCAGACATGCATTTGTCTCAGGCAAGCGGAGGGATGACTTAGAGTTCTGTCCTTTGTCTTGCAACTCTGAGGATAAGCTATCAGTTTACATCTTGGGACCCACAGGAATTTCCTAGTGGGCAAATTGTGAGGGAGGTATGTAACTTAAAAAAAAAAAGTCTTTGTAGCTATCTTATTTAGGAATAAAATAGGAGGCAGGTTTGCTTGACGCAGTTCTCGGCTTGACTTTTCCCTTTTGCTTAGTGATTTTGAGGTCCTGAGATTTATTTTCCTTTCACAGTCGCTAACATAGAATTCTCTGAAAGCTGTTTAAAGGACAGTTAAAAAAAAAAAAAAGATGCAATTAGCTCTCTAAGCCCCTTCTCCAAATCTGTGCCACTGAGTGCCTGCTCCTCCCTTCCCCTGGCAGACGGTGAGATCTGTTGTCTGAAGAAGGCTGTTGGCATTCCTTGACTTGTGGCCATATCATGCCATACTCTGCCTCTGGGGCCACATTGCCTCCTCCTCCGCCGCATGTGTAATCTCTCTCTGTGTTATAAGGACAGCTGTGATGGCATTTAGGGTCTGCCCAGATAATTCAGAATAATCCCCTCATCTCAAAGTCTTGAATGCCTTTTTTTTCAGATAAGTTAATGTAAATTTACAGGGATTAAGCTATGAATGTCTTTTGGGGAACCGTTTTTGGACACCAACCTTACATTTCTGGGATAAACCTCATTTGGTTTACTGTATTACACTTTTTAGAGATGCATTACTGGATTCAATTTACTAAATATCTTAAAGGATTTCTTTTAGGTTTAATATCATGACTACCACAAAAGACATTGGCTAGAGATTTTTTTGTAGTCTTTGTTAGATATATTTTTTATTTTGTTTACCTATTTATTTGTCTTTCCTTGAGGACATAATCCCAGGGAATCTTTGTTACATTTAGAGATCATGGTTGTGGTGTCAATTCCCACTTCATGTATTTTGAAGAACTAGTTATTTATTTCATGATTGCTATTTTTTTCTGTTCCCTTTAAAAAATTAATGTATACTCTTTATTATTTGTTTTTATTTTCTTATTTAGGGTTTAACTTGCATTTTTTTTAGTTTCTTAGGTGGACATTTAAATCATTAATTTAAAATCTTTTCCTCCTGATATATAAGCACTTAATGCTACAAATTTCCTTCAAAGCATTGCTTTACCTGTGATCCACCCACTTTGGTTGATTGTGCTTTCACTTTCATTTAATTCAAAATATGGTTTTATTTTAATTGTGAATTCTTTGAAGTATTTAAGGCTGGGTTATTTAGAAATGTGTTGTTTAGTTTCCAAATCTTTGCAGATTTCCCAGATATCTTTGTGTTACTGATGTCTAGTTTAATTCTGTTGTGATAAGGGAATTTTGCATGATTTCAATACTCTTAAACTTTGGCGGATTTATTTTATGGCATGGAATATAATCTGTTTTGGTTAATGTTCCATAAACACTTGAAAATAATTTGTCTTTTGCTATGGTTGGATGGTGTAACCTGTAGATGTCAATTGAGTCAAGTTGGTTGATAGTGTTGTTCAAGTCTTCTGTATTCTTTTTTTTTTTTTTAAAGAGATGGGGTCTTCCTCTGTCACTCAGGCTGGAGTACAGTAGTGTGATCACAGTTCACTAATGCAGCCTTATTCTGCTGGGCTCAAGTAATCCTCCCACCTCAGCCTCCAAAGTAGCTGGGATTAAAGGTGCACACCACCATGCCCAGCTAATTTTTAAACTTTTTGTAGAAATGGGGTCTTGCTATGTTGCCCAAGCTGGTCTCAAACTTGTGGGCTCAAGTGATCCTTCTGCCTTGGCCTCCCAAAGTGCTGAGATTAAAGACATGAGCCACCATATCTAGCCCAGTCTTCTATTTTCTTATAAATTTTCTGTCTACTTGTTCTATCAATTACTGGAAGAGGAATGTTGAAATCTCCAATTGTAATCATAAATCTATCTACTTCTTTGTTCTATTGTATCTTTTTACTTTATATATTTTGAATCTCTCCTACTAGTTGCATACACATTCAGGGTTGTGTATGAGTGAGAACATATGGTGTTTGGTTTTCTGTTCCCGTGTCAGTGTGCTGAGAATGATGGTTTCCAGTTTCATCCATGCCCATGCAAAGGACACGAACTCATTCATTTTTATGACTGCATAGTATTCCATGGTGTATATGTGCCACATTTTCTTTATCCAGTCTGTCATTGATGGGCATTTGGGTTGGTTTCAGGTCTTTGCTATTGTGAACAGTGCCACAGTAAACATACGTGTGCATGTGTCTTTATAATAGAATAATTTATAATCCTTTGGTTATATACCCACTAATGGGATTGCTGGGTTAAATGGTATTTCTGTTTCTAGATCCTTGAGGAATTGCCACACTGTCTTCCACAATGGTTGAATTAATTTATGCTCCCACCGACAGCATAAAAGCATTCCTATTTCTCCACATCCTCTCCAGCATCCATTGTCTCCAGATTTTTAAATGATCACCCTTCTAACTGGTGTGAGGTGATATCTCAATGTGGTTTTAATTTGCATTTCTCTAATGACCAGTGATGATGAGCTTTTTTTCATATGTTTGTTGGTTGCATAAATGCCTTCTTTTGAAAAGTGTCTGTTTATATACTTTGCCCAGTTTTTGATGGGGTTGTTTTTTTCTTGTAAATTTGTTTAAGTTCTCCATAGCTTCTGGATAGTAGCCCCTTGTCAGAGGGGTACATTGCAAAAATTTTTTCCTGTTCTCTTGGTTGCCAGTTCACTCTACTCATATTTTCTTTTGCTGTACAGAAGCTTTTAAGTTTAATTAGATCCAATTTGTCTATTTTGGCTTTTGTTGCCTTTGCTTTTGGTGTTTTATCTGGGAGACACGTCATACAGGAGAGCTCTGGCTGACATCTGGCAGGTTCCCTTTTGGGATGAAGCTAACAGAGGAAGGAACAGGCAACAGTCTTTGCTGTTCTGCAGCCCTTGTGGGTGATTCCCAGGCAAACAAGGTCTGTAGTGGACCTCTAGCAAACTCCAGCAGACTTGAAGCACAAGGGCCTGACTGTCAAAAGGAAAACTAACAAACAGAAAGAAATAGCTTCAACATCAACAGAAAAGACACCCACTCAGAAATGCCATCCAAAAGTTGCCAACTTCAAAGATCAGAGGTAGATAAATCCCGGAAGATGGGAAGGAACCAGTGCATAAAGGCTAAAATTGTCAAAAGCCAGAACACCCCTTCTCCTCCAAGGGACCACAACCCCCCACCAGCAAGGGAACAAAACTGGATGGAGAATGAGTGTGATGAATTGACAGAAGCAGGCTTCAGAAGGTAGGTAATAACAAACTTCTCTGAGCTAAAGGAGCATGTTCTAACCCAATGCAAGGAAACTAAGATGCTTGAAAAAAGGTTAGACAAAATGCTAATGAGAATAATTGGAGTGGAAAAGAACATAAATGACATGATGAAGCTGAAAAACACTGCACGAGAATTCCGTGAAGCATACACAAGTTTCAATAGCTGAATTGATCAAGCAGAAGAAAGGATATCAGAGATTGAAGATCACCTCAATGAAATAAAGTGAGAAGACAAGATTAGAGAAAAAAGAGTGAAAAGAAATGAACAAAGCCTCCAAGAAATATGTGATTATGTGAAAAGACCAAATCTACATTTGACAGGTGTACCTGAAAGTGACGAGGAGAACGAAACCAAGTTGGAAAACAGTCTTCAGGATATTATCCAGGAGAACATCCCCAGCCTAGCAAGGCAGGCCAACATTCAAATACAGGAGATACAGAGAACAGTGCAAAAATATTCCTCAAGAAGAGCAACTCTAAGGACTGCCCTACAAGAGCTCCTGAAGGAAGCACTAAACATAGAAAGGAACAAGCAGTACCAGCCACCACAAAAACATACCAAACTGTAAAGACCATCGATACTATGAAGAAACTGCATCAACTAATGGGCAAAACAACCAGCTAGTATCAAAATGGCAGGAAAAAATTCACACATAACAATATTAACCTTAAATGTAAATGGGCCAAATGCCCCAATCAAAAGACACAGACTGGCAAATTGGATAAAAAGTCAAGACCCATGGGTGTGCTGTATTTAGGAAACTCATCTCATGTGCAAAAACATACGCAGGCTCAAAATAAAGGAATAGAGGAAGATTTACCAAGCAAATGGAAAGAAAAAAAAAGCAGGGTTTGCAATCCTAGTCTCCGATAAAACAGACTTTAAACCAACAAAGATCAAAAGAGACAAAGAAGGACATTACATAATGGTAAAGGGATCAACGCAACAAGAAGAGCTAACTATCGTAAATATACCTGCACTCAATACAGGAGCACCCAGATACATAAAGCAAGCTCTTAATGACCTGTGAAGAGACTTCGAATCCCACACAATAATAGTGGGAGACTTTAACACCCCACTGTCAATAGTAGACAGACCAATGAGACAGAAAATTAACAAGGATATCCAGGACTTGAACTCCAATCTGGACCAAGTGGACCTAATAGACATCTACAGAACTCTCCACCCCAAATCCACAGAATATACATTCTTCTCAGCACCACATCACACTTATTGTAAAATTGACCACATAATTGGAAGTAAAACACTCCTCAGCAAACGCAAAAGAACAGAAATCATAACAAACAGTCTCTTAGATCACAGTGCATCAAGTTAGAACTCAGGATTAAGAAACTCACTGAAAACTGCACAACTATGTGGAAACTAAACAACCTGCTCCTGAATGACTACTGGATAAATAATGAAATGAAGGCAGAAATAAATGAGAACAAAGACTTAATGTACCAGAACCTCTGGGACACATTTAAAGCAGTGTCTAGAGGGAAATTCATAGCACTAAATGCCCATATGAGAAGAGAGGAAAGATCTAAAATCGACACCCTAACATCAAAATTAAAAGAACTAGAGAAGCAAGATCAAAACAAATTCAAAAGCTAGCAGAAGACAAGAAATAACTAAGATCAGAGCAGAACTGAAGGAGATAGAGACACAAAAAACCCTTCAAAAAATCAATAAATCCAGGAGGTATTTCTTGAAAAGATCAACAAAATAGATAGACCCCCTAGCCAGACTAATAAAAAAGAAAAGAGAGAAGATTCAAATAGATGCAATAAAAATTTTCTAAAGGAGATATCACCACCAATCCCACAGAAATACAAACTATTATCAGAGATTACTATAAACACCTCTATGCAGATAAACCAGTAAATCTAGAAGAAATGGATAAATTCCTGGACACTTACACCCTCTCAAGACTAAACCAGAAATTCAATTCCTGAATAGACCAATAACAAGGTCTGAAGTTGAGGTAGCAATTAATAGCCCACCAACAAAAAAAGTCCAGGACCAGATGGGTTCACAGCCAAATTCTACTAAAGGTACAAAGAGGAGCAGGTACCATTCCTTCTGAAACCAATCCAAACAATACAAAAAGAGGGAATCCTCCTTAACTGATTTTATGAGACCAACATCATCATGATACGAAAACCTGGCAGAGACGCAACTAAAAAAGAAAATTTCAGGCCAATATCTATAATGAATATTGATGCAAAAATCTTCAATAAAATACTGGCAAACTGACTGCAACAGCACATCAAAAAGCTTATCCATCACGATCAAGTTGGCTTCATCCCATGGATGCAAGGCTGGCTCAACATCCATAAATCTATAAACATAATCCATCACATAAACAGAACCAAAGACAAAAACCACATGATTATCTTAATAGATGCAGAGAAGTCCTTCAACAAAATTCAACAGCCCTTTATGCTAAAAACTCTCAATAAGCAACAATGGATTGTATCTCAAAATAATAAGAGCTATTTATTACAAACCCGTAGCCAACATCATACTGAATGGGCAAAAAGTGGAAGCATTCCCTTTGAAAACTGGCATAAGAAAAGGATGTCCTCTCCCACCACTTCTATTCAACATAATATTGAAAGTTCTGGCTAGGGCCATAAGGCAAGAGAAAGAAATAAAGTGTATTTGAATAGGAAGAGAGGACATCAAATTGTCCCTGTTTGCAGATGACATGATTGTATATTTAGAAAACCCCATTGCCTCAGCCCAAAATCTCCTTAAGCTGATAAGCAACCTCAGCAAAGTCTCAGGATACAAAATCAATGTGTAAAAATCGCAAGCATTCCTATACACCAACAATAGACAGAGAGCCAAATCATGAGTGAACTCCCATTCACAATTGCTACAAAGAGAAGAAAATACCTAGGAATACAACTAACAAGGGATGTGAAGGACCTCTTCAAGGAGAACTACAAATCACTGCTTAAGGAAGTGAAAGAGGACACAAACAGATGGAAGAACATCCCATGCTCATGGTTAGGAAGAATCAATATTGTGAAAATGACCATATTGCCCAAAGTAATTTACACATTCAGTGCTATCCCCATCAAGCTACTAATGACTTTCTTCGCAGAATTGGAAAAACCACCTTAAACTTCATATGGAACCAAAAAGAGCCCGCATAGCCAAGACAATCCTAAGCAAAACAAAACAAAACAAAAAAACAAGCTGGAAGCATCATGCTATCTGACTTCAAGCTGTATTACAAGGCTACAGTAATCAAAACAGCATGGTACTGGTACCAAAAGAGAGATATAGACCAATGAAACAGAACAGAGGCTTCAGAAAGAACACCACATAACTACAACCATCCCATCTTTGACAAACCTGACAGAAACAAGCAATGGGGAAAGGATTTCCTATTTAATAAATGGTGTTGGGAAAACTGGCTAGTCATGTGCAGAAAGCTGAAACTGGACCCCTTCCTTACACCTTATACAAAACTTAACTCTAGGTGGATTAAAGATTTAAACATGAGGCCTAACACCATAAAAACTCTAGAAGAAAACCTAGGCAATACCATTCAGGACATAGGCATGGGCAAGGACTTCATGTCTTCATGTTTTATGTGTGTCATTTTACAATACCACATAGATACATTTTTTAAAAGTTGACCCTGATCATATCCATCATTTAACAGGTGGAGTCTATTTAATTCTAATGATGATTGACATCTTTAAACCTTGTGCTTTCTGTTTTCTCTGTGATTTTTTTTCTCAAATTGAGTTTTGTGGTTGATTTCTTTGTTTTTCTACCACTTGCTAACATTGGCATTTTCCCTCAGGGTCATTATTTTTTTTCTTATTTGTTTATGTTTCACTTCTTCTATTTCCTTTTATTTTTTAGGTTTTTTTTTTCTGATTGTTTTTTTTAACCTAGAGGTAGATTTTGTTTTATTTTTAAATCCCTAGAAATGATGATTCAGTATGTACTAAGGATAGGGTAAATAGGATTTTGTGGTAATACAAGACAAAACAAAATCTCTTAGCTAACTCTGACACATAATCCCAATTAGAAGTTATTTATTCTGAGGAACTATGTATTATTTATTTATAAATCATAGAAGGAAAAGTAATTATGATCCCCATGAAGCTACTAATAAAGATGTTTTGAGGTTTTCATTTGAATAACTTGGCAGACAAGGTGAATTCAAAGACAAATTAAAGAACATGAGCTCTTTATCTACAGTCTTGTATTGTGATTTTTTAAAAAAATCTATGCCTGAATGGGGAGATTTAATATTGTTAAGATATCAATACTATTCAAAGCAATCTACAAATTTGATGCAATCATTCTCAAAATTCTAATAATATTTTTTTGCAGAAATAGAAATATCTATTCTAAAATTTATATGAAATCCCAAGGGATCCTGAGTAGTCAAAATAATTTTGAAAAAGAACAAACTGAAGGTCTCACACTTGCTGATTTCAGAACTTCTCACAAAGCTACAGTGATGGTATTGGTATAAAGACAGACATATATACCAAGAAAATACAATAGACAGCCAGAAAAAAAATCCTTAAATACATGTTCAAATGGTTTTCAACAAAGGACCAACTCTATTCAATGGGAAAAAGGACAGTGTTTTCAACAAATGGTGCTGAGAAAACTGGATGTCTTTACAGAAAAGAACGGAGGTGGATTCCTACCTTATGCTGTATGCAGAAATTAATTCAAAATAGATCAAAGACCTAAACATTATAGGGAGAACTATAAAACTCTTAGAAAAATAATTCAGTGTAAAAGCTACATTGGTGAGACTGTAAAATAGTACAGTTGCAACAGAAAACAGTATTGTGGTTCCTCACAAATTCCTCAAAAAAAAATTTACACAAGAATTAGTATATAATTTGGCAATTCCACTTCTAAGTATGTACTCAGAAGAAAGAAAGCAGAAACTGAAACCAGTATTTGTACACCCATGTTTATAGCATCATTATTCACAATAGCCAATAGGCAGAAGCAACTCAAGTGTCCATCAGTAGATTCATGGATAAAGTAAATGTGGAATATACATACAATAAAATATTATTCTTCCTTAAAAAGGAAGGAAATTCTGACACATGCTACAATAGGGATTAACTTCGAGGATCTTATGCTAAGTGAAATAAGCCAGTCACAAAAGGACAAAAACTGTATGATTGCATTTATATGAAGTATCTAGACAAGTCAGATTTATAGAGACAGAAAGTAAGATGGTAGTGGCCAGGGGATAGAGGAAGGGAGGAATAGGCAGTCAGTGCTTAATGAGTACAAAGTTTCATTATGGAAGATGAAAAACTTCTGGAATTGTATGGTGGGGGTGGTTGCCCAACAATGCAAATGCACTTAATGCCACTAAACTGGAATGGCTAGGATGTGAATTTTAGGTTATGTATATTTTAAAACACAAAAAAATTCAGTATTGTGGCTAAAAACAAACAAACAAACAAACAAAAAACCTTAAAAACCAACAAACTATGCCCATCCCTATTCCAGAGAAATTAAATCAATTTTGGAATATCAGTTTTGTTTTTTTTTTTTTTTAAGTTCCACAGCTGATTCTAATATAAAGCCAGTGCTGGGAATACTTGACCTAAATTAAAGATCTCAATGATGAAATAATAGTATCCTAAGTTTGTTATTTTCATTTTTCTTGTTTTGTGAGTATGATTACAAAAATAGAAATTGTGTTTAAGGTAATTTTTCCAGGATCTGGATATATTTTAGTGAGAAGGCTCTTTAAATAATATAGAATTTTATACCCAGCCAAACCTTTCATCAATATTGAGAGTAGAGTAAAAGTGTTTTTAGACATCTAAATTTTCAAAACTT
Organism: Sapajus apella; assembly: GCF_009761245.1. Lineage (NCBI taxonomy): Eukaryota > Metazoa > Chordata > Mammalia > Primates > Cebidae > Sapajus > Sapajus apella. The sequence goes on from NW_022436966.1 coordinate 1,654,796, forward strand.
GTATCTCCCATTTTTCCCAAGAATCTACTGGAGATTGTGTTCCAACAAAATAAAAGAATAAACTAAGAAAATATTGACACGGGAGCCAGGAAACAAGACATCAACACAAGATAAAAGCAAAATAAAACCTTAAGACATTAGTGAAAGAAATACTAGAAGAACTGTGCTATGGAGTGTTAGAGAGCTAGAAGAGATGGGAGCAGCAGCTATGTTAAGGAAATCTAAGAAAAAAATTGAAGATAACTTGAGCTATTGACCTTATTTAGGGAGGTTTTATTGTTCTTTCAGAAAGCCTGAGTAGAATTTACAATAAGTATTGAGCAAGCTAGGCAAATAAAATTGAGGCAGTTTTTGACTCCAGGAGGAACTAAACATTGTAAAGGAAAGGAAATGTAATTATAGTATACTACCTGACTCAGATTTGGAAATGTTGTAATTAAAATCTATTAGCAGAGCAGGGAGAGGGGAAATGTTTGTGTGTAGCAATATAAGAGTGCTCCCTTTTTAATCTCCATAGTTTTAAGTCAGTAAATGATATTTAAATTTGATTAATCAAGAAAGCAGAATATAAACAAATTATTTAGATATATACAGTTAAATACTAGAAAAATTGCTAAAGAAATTGCAAGTGCCTCAGGGAAGCAGGGGGCGTGGGTCAGGATACTATTAATTTTCAATGTAAATCTTTTTTGACTTTTAGGCTTTTAAAATTATGTTTAGAGCACTCCTCTGGTTGAAGAAATGTTTTCAAGTATACAAAACATAAAGGTATAATGTAAGAATGTTCATCACAGCATTGATTATAACAATGGAAAAATTACTGTCTACTTGGGGCAATAATTTGAGTGTGTATCTTACATGCAGTCATTCCGCAAATGAAAATAACACTTTATGAAGACAATAGAAAGCCATTCGTGGCCAAATGGATTATTAACTCACATTGAGGCAGGAGTTTGGAGGAGAGAGACAACCTCCAAGCTGGGATTGGCCAGAGGAAGGAGATGAAGATTGTATTTGGCTGGTAAGATTAGGTTCAGGGGCTCCGAAACTGGGCTCTGAGAGGGGCAGGAGTCCAGAGTCAGGCAACAGTGGGCAACTTTGTCTGGCAGGCAGGGAGAGGGAGTGCTGGGGAGGAGACGCAATGCAACTGTGGAGGGCATTAGGGCTATGCTAGAGAAAAACAAGGGCTTTCACGGGGTTTGATCACTTCCAATGTGCAGCCAAATGTCATCCATCAAGCCCTTCTGCCATGTACTGTGTGTTGGTGGTGGTGATGGTGGTGGTGGTGGTAGGGATCTCAAGAAATGTCTATATGGTCTTTCCCCGTACCTTTTCAGATAGAGACATATAGTTTTGAGGTGGCCAGTAGCCAAGATTGGGCTCAGTGTAACTGCTATACTAGGAATTAGGGGTGAGTCTGAGGACAGGTTTAGCAGTGAGTCTGTGGCCAGGGTTAAAGTTCAGTCTGAGGCCAGGTTTAGGGTTCAGTCTTCGATCAGGGTTGGGGTTTATCTATACACACTGGTCTCTGATTGGATCCCCCCTTTTTTTCCTGTGTCAGTAAATGTTGCTTAAGTGCACTAATGAGTAGCAAAATTTGACCAGCTCAGTCTTCTTAAAGCCCTTCAGCCTTGCCTTTCTTGGTCCCTTCTTTCTCAGCATCCTCTCTCCCTCTTACCACACCATGCACACAGGAATCCTTCCTAGACTTCCCCAGGCCCAGGCTTCCCTGAGTCTCAACCCACCACCTCACTCCATTCTTAGTAGTGGGGATCTGAGCCCTCAATTAATGGGTGCCTGGACTGTGAGGAAGGGGTTGCATGTGGGAAGAGGTGACGAGAGGCCACGGTCCCCTGCAAGGCTCTCCATCCCCCTGCCCACCTCACGCCAACCATCGGCCAGTGCTTCTCTTCTCCTCATCCACATGGGATGGCTGCCTTACTCAGCACCCAGGAATCCTGGCCCACACAATGCCAGGGCACTTTCGAGGCAGGTTACTGAAACTTTAATCCGAGCTTTCCTTTCATTTCTGACCCCCCACCCCGCAGCTTCCATGGTCTCAGCTGGGCCACTCCCTTTCCCTGTCCCCAGCAGGCACCTGAGTCAAGCCTTGAAGAAGGACTCCCCATCCAGCCAAATTCAGCCAGCCAGTGCAGGAGTTTACCTCGGCCAGGTCAGTGTGTGTGTGTGTGTGTGTGTGTGTGTGTGTGTGTGTGTGTGTGTG
>NW_022436966.1:1657029-1698558 GCF_009761245.1 Sapajus apella
GTGTGTGTGTGTGTGTGTGTGTGTGTGTGTGTGTGTGTGTGTGTGTGTGTGTGTTGGGGTGGGGTGGGTACGATGATGGGGGCATGGGCCAGGACAATGTCTCCTCGTCACTGCCATCTTCATGGGTGCATGGCTGCCTGGCAGCTGGTCCTCGGCTGTCTTCCAGTTTGGCTGCCTTCCTCCTGGCCTTCGTGTCCCAACATGCGGGAGTTTCAGGAGTGGCTTTGAGGATGCAGAGCCCAGCCTGGCTGGGAAGCAGCTGGGGAGGGAGGGGCCCACTCCCTGCTGCCCTCTGCCTCTCTCAGCTTTTGTTAGTCTTCCTCGCTCCCTTTCTGCCCTCTTTGATGCTCTCTGGGTCCCTGCCTGTCTCCACAAGTGCCTCTCCTCCTCCTCCCAGGCTCTGCTTCTGTCTGTCCCTGTCCCTGTCTTGCTCCCTCTCCAGATCTCTGCTTCTGTCCCTACCCAGTCTCCATCCCATGTCTTGTTTCTTCTCTCTTGTTCCGTTTGCATCTCTTGCTTGCAGAGTTCACTCCATCATCACAGACTGGAAGAACAATCCTCTCCCCAGTTGCTTTGCAACAAAGTCATGCAAAAAATACTCATTGGTGAGGATAATAATTTGAGGAAGGGACCCTTCCCTCCACCTCCCCTCACCCAGTTATCTCAGTATAGGAAATTTCAATCACTGAGTCACTCCTTGGAGCAAAGGCGATTCTAAACCACAGAACGTTTGCTGAGCTCCCAGCAGGTGGCTGCCAGCAGCATGCTGGGTGCTGGGAATGTGTGAGTAAGACAGGTCTCCATCCTCCAAGGGTTTACAGAAGAGTGGGAGATGGGCAAGAATACAAATGCTGAAAAGGTGAAAAGCAACACATGATGAGAGAGACTGTTCAAAGTAGTGACTGAGATTGATGGCAGGTAGCTGAGTATCTCCCACCATTTTGAGGACTAAGGACTTGTCAAGGGTGGCAGAAGCTGGAAAATCCTTAGGATGTAGGTGAGAGGAGGACCAGGTATAGAGAGATGGGTGGGATTTGCAGATGAGGTGAGTGCCTGCGGGGTGTAGCCATTCCAGGCAGGGGAAGCAGTGTGAGCAGCGGTGTGCAGGTGGGAACGTCAAGGGCCTGTGAGGTTAGCTTGCTGGAATCTCAGGGTTGGAGTCTGTGAACAAAAGGAAAAAGGTTGAGAGGCCGTTTGTGTGCAGAGGGCAGACTTGGGATTGACCTCTTGGGCACTAGGGAGCCATGGCGGCTTCTTGAGCATGGGAACGATAGTTACAAGTGATGTATTGGGAAGCAACTTGGGGCTACAGTGTGTCCTCCTTCCTTGCCTGGTACCCAAGCACCAGGAGACTTGGGCCAGGGACATTATCCCTGTCCGTGAAGGCAGCTGTGCAGATGTTGGCTCCCATGGAGGTCCAAGCTCAAGGCCGCAGCATCGTTCTGCAGTGGGAAGCCTGTGGAGATGCCCAAGACTTTCAGGGAAAGGACTTGGAGTGACCGTGTCACCCTGTGCTTCAAATCTGCAGTGGCTCCTCCTGGACCTGGATAAAGCTGAGAATCTGCGCTGAGGTCTGCAGGGCCTGCGTGGCCCGGAGCTTGCATCCTGCTGTGTTTCCACCACTGTAGGGTCTTCTTAGCAGGTCTGACCACCTCTCCACCACTTCCATACAGCCTACTCCTCCCCACTCTTGGGGGGGCTGCGCTGGGGGCTTCCCCAGGGAGACCTTTGATGCCCACTGCAGATGAGGCTGGTGCTGCCTCTGTGTCACACTTAGGGAGTCCTGGCTGCTGGGCAGACACCTTTGGGTGGAGTGCTTGGCTTCTAATAGGTGCCTGTAAAGCACCTGAAAGCATGAAAGATGACATTAGTGAGGAATGTGGCTGCTAATCCCAGTGTCTCTTGAGTCAGGGAAGGAGCTGGGGAGGGGACTGTCCCCTTTCCATCCCCAGGACGTCTGCCCCTTCAGAGTCTCCACCCATGGGGAAGGCTCAGAGGCCTCCTTTCCAGAAAGCTTCCCGAGCAGGGCCCCTGCCTGGTTGCTTCCATCTCTCAGGACCTGGTGGAGAGAGCGCCCATCTGAGGCCAGGAGACCTGGGCTCCGATTTCCAGAATGGCTGTGAGGTCGGGAAAAGCCACTTCTTGTAACTGGACATCCATGGGAACAAGCAGCTAAAGGCCCACCTCAGAGTAGCTTAAGCAAGATGGGATTATCACCTCACATAGCAGAGTCCGCTCTCAGGGTGGCTCCCGGGCAGCCAGATCTGCAGGCCGGCCGTCCCCTCAACTCGCAGGGGCCTGGCAGCTTTCTGTCCCTCCTCTGTCTAACATAGCAGTTGCCCGTGTCTCCCTCAGGGTGGTCAATGATAAAATGACATCTGATAAAAAAGTGGAGGTAGCTCTCTCCCCGCTCAATCATGAGAAAACCTTTCCCCAACAGCCTAGGTCCCGTTGGCCATACTCAGGCAAGCAGATGACAGCGTTGTCAGCTTACAGCACTGGCTCACAGAAGAAAGCTGCAGGCATGTTGTGACTGTTGTGGAGATGGCATTTGGAAGAGTCTGGGGAGGGTGCAGGGAAATTTTGAATGTCCTGCATTGAATGGAATAATGTGTCCCTTCTGTGACCTTTAATGTCATGCCAGTCATTCATGAAGGTGAGAAACCTGTTTTTTATGATCCAGGCGTAGGCCCTGACTCCACTTTATAGAAGTGTCCTTGCCCCATGTTTACCAGGTACAGTGGGAGAAAATACTCCATGGTTTTCTTTGGAACTCGACTGAGAGTCTCTTGCCACTTCTGAAGGCCCCCAAGTGTTGCGTGAGCGGCCGCAGCGCCGCGGGAGGTCTGCGTTGCCATGCACACGGTGCAGCCTGCGCAGTGGTCCTGCCTGACCATCTGCACACGGAAACGTGCTTATCTCATTAGAAATCACTTTTCTTATGCTTCTGCTTTATGCAAAGGCATTGTGTTGGTTCTTTCCTTTGAAATTATATTATCTATGGAATTCATTTCAGGATAGTAAAGAGGATGGCTCAAAATATTTGCTATCAAAGGTGGATTGGGTTTGGGAAGGTGGCAAGCCTCAGCCAATGAGGAGACCCTGGAGCTGAGGGGGAGGAGGGTTGGGGGCGTCTTTCTCAAGCGCTGGGGATGATGAGCTTCAGGCAAAACTGGAGTTTCCAGAAACAGAGAAGGGCCAGGGTGGAATGTCTGCAGAGGAGCCTCCAGTGCATCTCAACACAGCCCACGCAGGATTCAGTGTCCTTATCTGTGAAAAAGGTTGATCATCTCAGTTCTGGCATCTCCTCCCTGTGAGACTCTAATGAAGGTAATTGTGGAAGTGCCTGGAGTCAGTAAACTGCTGATCAAATGCGATGCCCCTGGGGTCCTGTGCCCTTTAACTGTCTTTATTGATCCCTTTTCCTGCCCTTGGGAACCCATATGCTGAGAATCCTGTATTTTAGCCAGTTTTATTAACTCCATTACATCAGCTAGAAGTGCAGTTACCAAAGCATCTCATAGCTCCACCAAAGTGCAATGTGTCTTAACCCACTTTCCTGGGAGGCCCTCCCACGGTACGCCACCTGCTGGAAGGCCCATGTCCAATAGAAAAGAAACAAATGGGGATGGTGGCATTTCAGGGATCAAGAAAAACGGAGACTCCTGGCTGATGCTGCCAGGAGTCCACTCTGCTCCAAAGATTCAACTTGCTGCTGCCTGGCATTTCATCTCTAGAGATTTGGACTCTGGCTTTAAGCTTCTATGAGGAAGCAGTGAGGTAGGGGTGCAGAGTCTACAGGCCCCATGCCCGCAGCCCTTTGGCAATGTCACAGCTTGCCTGAGTTGGTGGGATTGGGGGACTGTTAGTCCCATCCTGTTCTGAAGTCATATTGTGGTTCAGAGCGAGGTTGGCTGCTTCATTGAAAGCCATGCCTGGATCTAAGTGCCAGAGTCGTGCATTTAGCCATTCTGTGCCTCAGTTTCCTCATCTATAAACTGAGTAATAGCACATCATTGGATTCTGACACTATGTATGTAAAGCTTTAGAACTGTGTCTGGCACATAGCTTAGTCTCAGTATGATTTAACCTTTAACTGACTCTTGATTGCTGACACATGAGGCTTGCGGCTGGGAGCAGCATACTGGGGTACCCCGATCTGCTGGGCCCAGTAGCTGCAGTCCTAGGGATTATGACTCACAGGTACTCTGGGGGAGCCACCTCAGAACCTCTGACTCCCCTCCCAGGCTGAGGTGGTTGGGCCAATGGAATGACCTAAGCCAGAAGGAATGAGGGGCGCGGAACCTGTAGGTCCCTGCCTGCCCCCGGAGCGTTTGCAGCCCTGCCTTGCGCTCACTCCCTGGCAGGTGACCATAGCCAACAGGACTCCAGGGGTCACCCTGGTGACTCACTGTGGTGTCTTGATCCAGACCGTGTCCATGGAACCTCCCAGCCTCTTCCTTCTGCAGCCCACCGCTTAAAAGTTGATCCCAGCCCCATTACCCTTGACCTCTAGCTGAGACCTCAAGCTGGCCTCTGACTAATGCATGACCCTGATTTTGACTGACCTATGACCCTGGCCATGGACTGGCTTTGACTCAGACAGAGTCCCAGTTCTGGTCTCGACTGGGCCATGGCCCTGGCTGCAGACGGACCCATTGCACGAACACGTAAGATGCTCACGGGGTTTCTGGGCTGATCTCAGCACCGCATCAGCTCCCCTCCTTCAGCCTTCCTGGCTCCAGGCTGGAGTACTCTGCCTGCCAGGCAGCCTGGCTCCCTGAAGGTGGGGAGTGCTTGTCTGTCCCCCTTGCTGGGAGAGGCCCACATCCAAAGGAGGCCTCAGCTTTAGAGCAGATACAGGTGAATTCTGCTGGTTTTGTCCCTTTAGCTCACTTCTCAGTGATGGCCGCTAAGGAACATCGCTTCTCCTGCCCCTGCTGGCTACAGCTCCTGGATAAAAGCACCCCCCCCCAACCACCACTGTCACCCTGCCATTAACCACTTACCCAGGGGCTTCCTAAGGGCAGCAACAAAGCTCCCCAGCTGGGCCATGTTTCTGTAGGACTGCAATCAGACTGGGAGATCCCCAAGGTCAGGAGTTGTGTCTCAGTCACTCTTGGAGGAGCCCAAGAAGGGGCTAACAGCAACTTGAGCGCTGCAGCTGAGCACACTTGGACTCCAACCTTGGCTCCACTATTTACTAGCTGTGTGTCCTTGGGCCAATCTCTGAACCTCTCTGAGCTCAGTTTCCTCACCTGCAAAACAGGGTCAGTGACATTACTTACTGCAGAATGATGAGGATTGAATGGGCATACTCTGGGAGGCCCTGAGCATGTCTGGCACTTGCAAGTGCTCAGTAGATGTCAGTGGTCAGGGGTAGTCTGTCTGTAGCACATCAGGGGCTCCACAGGGCAGGGAAGCTCAGGGAGGCTGAGATCTTCACCCCTCCAGAGGCAGGATTTTCTCACTAAAGAGGGTCAGATGGAAATGTCTAAGCTAACCTCCCCTGCCGGCCCTTCTCCTTGTAGCTTCTCAGGGACTCTGGGCCTGCAGGGCTCAGCCCAGCCTCTCCATAGAGCTCTTCTCTGTCCTTCACCATAAGAAAGCCTCTTCTCCCAGTCTGTCCTTCCTGGGTCACCTGACCCAGGCCACTCCTTCTAGGAAGCTTCCGAGAGTGACGTCTGCCAGGGCCTGGCTCTTAAAGGCTAAGTCACAAAAGCCAGGGCTGATCCTCCACTGTAGATGGCCTTGCTGTGATCCCTGGCTACGTGGTTCTCCTGAGACAGTGAGGATCAGGGCCCAGCCTGCCCCGGCACCATGGACCCTAGGGTGGGGCCAGGGTGGGACGTGTTTCCTGAACCTGAGCCACCAGGCCGGGGGCATCTCCGTTGCACTCATTGCCCAAGCAGGTACTCAAACTGCCCTCAGAAGGGTTTGGTTTCTTTTCCTCTCTTTTCAATTAAATCAATTAAGTCATTTTGAGTCACTCCTGTTGGCCACTTGGGGCTTTCTCCTTAGCGAGGCCTGATTCATTAAGACAGCAGGACAGATGCCAAAGTCAGCCCTGACGTCATGATCCGGGGGCACACTTCCTGTGGGCGGAGAGGAGAGCCACACAGCCACCCAGGGCGTGCCCCAGGACTGACCTCTGGGGAGGGACCCAGAAAGTAAGGATGTGGGTTGCCGTAGGGTCACTTGGCCAAAGCAAGTTATGAACTTAGGCTGCCACCCATGTTTTCAATCAGCCTCAAGCATTCTTCATGGTCTCCTTGATGCCAGGTGCTGGGGGAGGATGAAAAGATGGTTTGGTGCCTCCTGGAGATGCACTTTTATTAGGTCGGTTTCCAAAGTAGTGTGTCATTTTAATGGGAGACACTGCAATTACTTTTGCACCAACCTGTGCCGGGGCTGCTAGGAGTGCAGATATAAAGTTAACCCTAGTCACGTGATCTGTGTCAGCCCCTGTGTTTGGCATATTTGGGTCTTCCTTTCTCCTCTTGAATTGTTACATATTACTATTTTTTGTTAGCAGCAGCATTACGTGCATGCATTTTATGGTAAGCTACTTCATGTTCTCTTTGGAAGTAGGTAGAGTATAAATCATGTCAGTTAACAGGGCCTGGAGGAACTCACAGACCATCAAGGGGAACTCACGGGAACACCCTATACCTTTCCCTCTTGGATGCAGGAAACCTCAAGCTACAGGGTGGGAATAAGTGAGTCTTCTGGGGCCTGAAAACCTGGAAACAAATTGCAGCTGCAATCTTCAGTTGAGGAGAGAGGGAGCAGGGGCCTGGGCTCAAAGGGCAGCTCCCTGCCGGGGGAAACTGCCTGGGGTTTAAGGTCTCAAGCCCTGACTGCTGGTCCTAGCTCCACCTCTTACTGGCAGTGGGACCCTGGGAAGATTCTCCTGTCCCTGTGGGCCTCTGTTTATCTGAGTGTTAAGTGGATTTAATGAGGGCCCTGACCTTGGCTCTTATGGGATTGGTCTGAGGCTCTCTTGAGCCAAAGGGTAGATTTAGTGGTTTCTCTGGTCAGAGCTGGTTTGCACACTAATCTTGCTGCTCAAAGAAGAAACCAGGAGAGTTTGCTCAGGCTCGGAAGGCTACCTACTCCCAGCTTCTAGAAGAGAAATCTATTATATAAATGACTGTCCCCTGACCCCAGAGAGACCCACTCCTCTCTGAGGCCCATGCTCTCTGGCCACTGCCTCCCTGCTGGCCTGGGTTCCTCCATGTCACACTCCCAGCATCCAAGGGTGACCGAGCATGTGAGTCAGGGCTGGCTCGGACTTCCTTGAAGCAGGGTCCTGCTTTGCGGCATGGGGTGCCCTCCCAGGCTCTGGGCAAGAAGAGCCTGCTGAGTGAGCTGAGAGAAAGAAGCTTTCCGGGCACATCTCCTGACCTGGAAAGGGGCTTCGTGGGCCCCGACACACCTGCCTCCCCCTGATGCTGTGCAGATGGCATCATGGTCACCGTCCATTTTACTGAGCACATGTTAATCCGCACAGCAGCCCCGTGAGTCAGGTACCATTATTAGCTTAATTTTACAAATAAGGGAACTGAGGCATGAAGAGATTATGTTGCACAGTTAGGAAATGGCAGATCACCAAAGTCCTCTTTCCCATTACAATCTACTGAGGCCGATTCACTCAGTCACACTGGAAGTACTGATTGAGGGCATACGACGTGCCAGATGCTAAGGATCCTTCAGAGAACAAAACAAAAAGCCCTGCCCTCCTGGTGCTATCATTCTAGAGGGAGGAGAGAGACAATAAACAGCAAACATGATAGACCCACTGTAGAGCGTGTTAGAGGTCATATGAGGCATGGGGGAAAAGCAAAGAAGAGTCAGGCGGATCGGGGCTGCCGCTGGGGCAGGGTGTTGCAATGTAAGTGCAGTGGCCAAGAAGAGCCTGGGCTCAGCCAAGACTTGAAGGAGGTCACGGAGGGAGCGTGTGGCTGCCTAGGAGAAAAACATTCACGGGCTCTGAGAGAGGAGCTGAAGTGGAAGGAGAAGGGTCCGAGAACCTAGAGGTAATGGAGGACTCAGTGTGCAGGGCCCTGCCCACCATTGTAAGGCCTTTCACGTTTTTTTCCCAAAACCGAGTTGGTTTTATTGCAAGAATAGAATTGTGCACTGCCCTCAAAGCTTTGGATTTACTCTGAAACCTCTGTGGAGTTTGGGCCCCAAGGGAGCGGATCTGACTAGAGGTTAGAAGGATCCCTCTGACTGTAGCGGGGAATGCTGATGCTGAGGGAAAGCGTGCAGCCGAGGGACCCGGAGGAGGCTTCCTCAATGGCCCAGGGGACCACAGGACCTGGACAGAGGAGAGGTGCAGTGAGCTCCAGCAGGATTCGGGATCTGTTTTGAAGGTGGCACCAGAGCACTTGCTACTGGATTGGCTGTGGGGTGGGAGAGAAAGAGAGGTGTCAAAATTTGGAGCCTGAACACCCGGAAGGATGGAGCTGCCTTTTACTGGGATACAGGGTGAAGGAGGTTCTTTTGTGGCATTTGGGGATGGTCGGAGTTGGATACTGGGCATGCAGGAATGCAGGGTTGAGCTGCCCAGTGTGCATTCTAGGCGGAGTTCTAGGTACAGCAGCTGGCCAGGCCAGTGGTGAGTGAAGGGAGAGAGAGGTTCCGGCTGAGACGTCACTCGGGTCACACTCCTGTCAGAGCAGGATGGACTCTTAGGGATTGCCGAGAGAGCAGAGCAGCGAGCTATCAGGCCACACAGTTGGTGAACGGCAAGGCGGGGGCTGCAATCCCGGGCTGTTCCCAGATGCTCCTGTCTCCTGCAGCCGCTGCTTGCCACCCACAGCCACATCAGGAGGAGCGGCTGGGGCCGACTCGGTCCACCACCCCCTTTACCAGAGGAGGGAACTAGGCCGATGTGATTGCCTGGGTGCACACCGAGGACGAGCTGCAGAGCTGAAACCCGGGCCTCCCTGACTTGGGGTTCAGAGATTTTGCATGACAAGATAGCACTCGTGAAGACGCCCTGACAGGTCTGGAATCTGGGAGTGAGTGTGCTGGTGATGATTATTGTGTCCCATTGGCTGGCCAGGGGTGCATTTTGGCAGGATTGCTCTCTTACCCAGTGAGCGCTGGGGACCGGCTCACGTTCTTCCTGCTGGGAGAGGCCCAGGCCCCTGGGTGGGGGCCCCACACTCAGTCCCTGCCTTCCTGATTCATCCTAGCTCTCTTGGAGGCCTGAGTCACTTTATTTCCAGGTGAGAGCTGCCTGTTTGGCAAATTCCTGGATTCCAGGGGGAGAAATAGGAACTCCTGCCCAGGGTTGGTCCTGTGCACCGGAAAGGCAGGCAGCAACCCACACCTGCCCCAAATCCCTGCCCTGGCCTGGAATTCACTCACTTGTCTATCTATCCATGGGGCCAGCCATTCCTGAGTAACGATCTCCATTCTGATATTCAGTATTTTGCAGTTTGCAAGTAACTTTCAAATACAGGCAGTCCTATTTTGTGGATGAGAAGACTGAGGCTCAGAGAAGAGAAAGGCTGTTTCAAGAGTACCCAGCTGGGAAACAGGGAGCCAGAGTGCAGCCCCAGGCTTGTCTGATGCAGGAGCGCTTCCATTTACAGTCACTACTGTCCCCACATCTGGTCACCGTTTGCAACTCTTTGCTCCAATTCTCTGTGCTAGGGAAGGAAGCTGTGACCTTTGAGAAGTTTGTTGATTCCCTTTGATTCCCTTTGCCCTGTGGGTTAACAGGAGAAGGAGGAGGGATGGACACTGAAGAACAGCCTAGGGGACGACTGCACAGCCGGTCTGGAGAACGGCCGTGGGAGAAGCCTTGAGTGGGTTGGCTGCCCAGCAGCAGCTCCGTGGAGGCTATCACAGGAATATCAAAGAAGCGAGGTGGGTAGGAGGCGTTCTGGGCAGGGAAGCAGCCAGCGGAATGGGATGAACTTGTATTCAGGGGCCAGGAACGTAGGGTGTGTGTATGGCTGGGTGGGAGGGTCAGGTTGCTGAAGTTTCAGAATGTCTATGGAATGTTCAGGGCAGTACTGGTGAGGGGCCCAGGGCTGCTGCCTCTTCCCCCAGGAAGCCTTCCTGCGCTAACTCCTCTGGTTCCTCAGCCCCAGCCGGCTCTTCTTACCCAGGCACAGCCTGTTCTTAGAGACTTCCTGGGTCATGTCCTCTCTCCCAGAGAACAGGGCATGAGGCCCTCGCAGGAAACCTACCTTACTGATAGAGACCGTGGGAAGTTAGGGAGCCAGAGTCTTTCTCAAGAAGGATCCAGGCTTGGAAGGAGGGCCAACCCCACAGACAGGTGGAATGTGTATTCCTCAAGGAGTATGCAGAAGTCTCGTCTCCATAGAGCCCCTGATTGCATGCTGTAGTGCTAGAGTTCCACTTTCGGACAGGGCATATGCCCCCATTACAGATACATTTCCTTGAAAGGGTATTGCTGTACCCATCACTGTAAATGATACAAGCAGTTTCTTTGCTGGGTAGGGGACTGGGGGAAGGGGGAGCAGGGAAGAGGGTGACCTGAGAACCTCAAGGGAAGATAAAGTAGCAGAGACACCTTGGGCCACTTCATACCTGTGCTATAGGAAGACTGTGTCTATTTGGAGCCTCCACAATAATCCATCCCTTTACCAATGCCCCAAAAGCCAGTTCAAATTTGCCCTCTTTCAATCAAATTCCTGGTGGGTCTTGGGCTTCTTAGTATAGGGGGTGCAGGGGCTGATTCAGGGCACCATGAAGAGGGTTTTTGAAAACCAGTTTCCCTTGGCAGGAAGAACCTAATTCAGGGAAAGGCAACCTGGGCACCTGTCAGGTAGCCAGTCTGTAGTGGGCACAAAGAGTTCAAGCTGGAAATATGATGCTACCTAACTCAGGTTTCACTGTGACCACGTCTCTGTAATTGACAAAATGCAAATGAGCTTCACTCCCACTGAAGCAGACAATGCCCTGGAGTAGAACTAAAAAGGAAATTGTGCCAAGCTATCCTGATTGTGTATTTCTGCAATAAGAATGCACATGTGGCATGGCGCGATTATATGCCACGCCTCTCACCTGGGACCCAGAGTCAAAGCTGCGATCAAATAACGCCTGGTACGTATGGCTCTGCTTTTTGAGAAGGAGTGATACAAAGTGAAGGTCTTTTACATGACTCTCAGAAACAGATCCAGTTCAGGAAAACAAGGACCAAGATCTTTAGGCGGGCTGGGCATGGCAGCTCATACCTGTAATCCTAACACCATTGGAGGCCAAGGCAGGAGGATCCCTTGAGCCTAGGGGTTGGAGACCAGCCTGGGCAACATAGTGAGATGCTGTCTCTACAAAAAATAGCCAGGAGTGGTGGTGTGCACCTGTAGTGCTAGCTACTCAGGAGGCTGAGCTGGGAGGATTGCTTGAAACTGGGAGGTCAGGTCAAGGCTTTGAGCCATGATTATGCCACTGCACTCCAGCCTGGGCAATGGAGTGAGACCCTGTCAAAAAAGAAAAAAACCAACTTGAGGCGTTGGCAGTGAGTGACCATGATCCAGAATAAAACAATTTCTAAATGTGCTGTAAATAAGCTTAGTAACGATATGTATATAAGTTAGAGGATGTGGCTAAAATGGGAAGGTTATGAAATGAAGACAATTTCAAATAAAAATATATTACATCACTTCAAGTTGTTAATTCCTTATTCTTAACATAAAAACATATGTAATTTACATTGTTGGAAAACCTGTTTCTTTCAATTTTTCCTGAATAAAAGATAAGCCAAAAAATTTTAATGGTTTATTGAGATCACCAAATGATTAGCCGTCATGGGTTGACCAGCTGCCTTGTTCCTCTCTGATAAGAATGGCGGGTGGAATGGAGGCTGCTTGTGGGGTGTGGAAAAACCATCATGTGGGGACAACTCAGCTTCTGTGCTATGGCAGCACATGTGCTTCTCATTAGTGACTGGTATCACAAGACCTAGCAGCGGGTCCAGGAGTTTTTGTAATAATTTTAGCATTGGGATGAGCATTTCTGATATTTCAAGATGTCTGCTCAATTGTAATGATATGAATATATCTGATTTCTATTGCTAACAAAGTCACAGGTCCTTTTACGTGCTTTTGTGGCTTGTGGTCTCCAAACATAATTGAAAGAAAGTTGAGCTGGGGTTGGTGAAAATAATGGTGTCATTTTCTCTGCATTCAGTCCCCAAATCCTCCACATTCTCTCCTTGGACTTCCTTGGATCTTCCCACAGGGCAGATGCCTGGAGTGAGAGGCTCTGGGGTTAAACTCCCCATGGAGGCCTCTGTCCCTCTGCCCCACTCTTAAGTGCTCCCTGCCTCCCTCTGAAATAGACAATGCCCTGCGTCTTGTGTCCTCACACTCTCCCCTGGCACCTGCTCCTTGGTGGCTCCTGACTGTCCGCTCCTGCCCACCTTCATGCCCCTCTGAGTCAGGGCCCTGGGCCTGGGCTACTTCAGAGCTCCGCCATGGTCTCCCAGCTCTGCTCTGGTGGCCTCCCATTGATTCCCCACAAGGTAACCAGAGGGAAGTTAAGTTTTAAAGTTCATCATGTCACTCGCTGCTTAAAATCCTTCAATGGCTCCCAGTACCCTTAGGGTAGGAATAAGAACCAGACTTTTGCCCCCAAGGCTGGCCCAGGCTGCCTCCCATCTCCGCTAGGCCCCTCTGTAGCACCCCGGCCAGCTTACACTTCCTGGCTCATGCCATGTGCCTCTCTGCGGGCCCTTGGCACTCACCATTCCCTCTGTCTGGGGCTCCCCCTGTTCCGCCCCATACCTTATGAACTCAGCTCTCTTGCAGACTTTCTCTAGAAGCCGCCCCTACTCCCTGTGGAGTCTCCATTCCACACCTGCTGCTCTGTTCAAGGCTGGTTTGTTAGAACTTTCGTTTTGTTGTTCACATTGGGGATGTCTGGAAGCCATTTGATGCTACAAAAGGGCATGGGTGGGGGCACCAGGAACATCCTGCTGCCTGGGAGGACCACCCAGCTTGGGGACCGCTCTGGATCGAGGTTTGTGCTGACTTCAGGAGCTTGGAGGGCCTGAAAGGCGACGCTAACACAGTGCTGGGAACCCAGGCCCAAGGGCCTGTGGTGTGGGACAGAGGCAGGCTAGGCTGACCTCCAGGTGTGGAGCAGAGCAAGCACTGCCTGTGCTGGCTGTCCCGGAATCGTGAACTTTTGGTTGAAATCCCCTGATATCATTGCAGTTTTACCTTTCTTTGATTAATAACATCTCCCCATTAGACTATAAGTTCCAAGGAGGCAAAGATGGCATTGGCGTCCGGCATCTAGCACGTGCCTGCATGCAGTGGGAGTGTGACACTTGCTATTGATGGGAGATCGGAGTTCCCTCTTCGACACTCATAGAAAAGCCTTCCAGCTCCTTCTGTCCCTCTCTGTTTCCCCCTGCCTCTTCAGAGCCTGCACACCTTTGGCTGGGTTTTTTGGGTATTTCCCCATTAACTGGCTAAGTCGTCCCTTACTCGTTTTGCAGGAGGGCTGCTGGTGACTCAGACCCGGTGTGGCTGGGCCTGGCTCTGAGGGAGCTCCCAAGAGCATGAGTAGGCGTTCAACAAACATGTGCCGAGTTGAACGTCAGCCAAGCTTGGAGGCAGGGGGGTGAACAGGATGACTTGGTTACAAGAGAGTGAGTCCTTGGAGGAGGGAACAGACAGGTCAGGTGCCTGAGAACAGGGTTCGATTCCCAGTCAGGTGACTCTGAGGGAAGGTGCTGGGGTGTCTAGGGAGTCTCACACCCCATGATCTGGGCTGGGTGCTCCAGATAGGATCCTGGCACATCCCCGGCGACCTGCCCCCACCTGCTCCTGGGGCGGGGGCAGCAGGTGGGGCCCATGTATTGCCAACCAGGCCAGCAGGTGGAGCCAGCCTGGCCCGGGGGAGATGGCAATCACGCAGGCACTCCTCAGTGGAAAATCACCACACCACACGGCCTCCTCCTGGGAATGGGAACAGAAGGGACTGGGAGACATGGGCCAAAGGCTGCCTCCGAGTGCGTGAGCCCATGTAAGGGGCTCAGGCTCCCCTCAAACTGGGGACGCAGATGGGCCTTCCCTCTATAGTGTCACATGTGGGCAGTTCTTAGGCTGGGTCAGGGTAAGCTGAGGGTCAGTCCTCAGCCCCATGGATCTAGGCCCTCCAGGCCTTAGAAAGCAACCGCAGCCTCCTTTCAGGCTCTTGAGATTTCAAATTACCTCTAATCACAACTGGCTGGCCTGGACCTACTCCACATGTGATCCCATAAGGTCTACTGGACTCCCAGCTTGGGTGTAGCAGTGTCCTTGGCAAGGGCCAGCCTGAGGGTTGAGGGCACTGAATACTTTTTTATGGTGATGGTGGCTACTGGCCCCGTGACCGTCAAGGTGTGCAGACTGAGAAGTATCCATAACACTTGCTAATTGCTTTGCTCAAACATGAAGACTTGCACACAAGAAATATGTGCACATACTCAGAGCATACTCTGCATGTGTTTTTGCACCTATGTCCACACATGAAGACATTTTCTCACATAACCACAGGCAAAACTGGGCCTCAGTATACACTGATGCACAGAGTCCCACGTGGAAATACACGTCCGTGCCTCGGACACCTCACAGTCTCGGTATGCAGGCTGAGCAACACCATCTTGTCCTGGAGCTGGGGAGTCATTGCCTCTTTCCTTCCAGTCCCTTTTCTATGCACTTACGAAGCACACTTGCATGTGAATTGTTTGTACAATTTTGTGTGTTGTGTCATGAAACACTCTCTGTAAACATCATTTTAAATCATTGTGTAATCTACCATCATATGGGTGGACCATAATTTATTTGACCAACGCTGCGTAAATCTTTATCCACCTCTCTGATAATTTCCTTGGGCAATACTGGGTCAAAGGGTAAGACTGTTTTGAAGGCCTTGGACTCATATTGCTGAATTCACTGAGACGCTCAACTGATACTCTTACCAAGAGTGCTCATTTTCATGTTCCTTGCCAAGCCTGAATACTCTTTATTTTAAAAACTATTAATTTCACATGCTAAATTATTGTCATTTTTTATTTGTATTTGTAAATTATTAACGATTATGAACAATTTTACTTTTTTGTTAGCCATTTATATTTCCACTATTTCTATTTAAGTCTTTTTATTACTTATCTATTTTGATCCTAGGATTTTTTTTTTCATATTGATTTGTAAGAATTCTTTGTATATTAAGGAGATTAACTCTTCCTTTACTAGCCATGTTTGTTTCAAATATTGCTTCCATGTTTCCTATTTGATTTTATATTAAGCTTTTTATTTTTTGACATAGAGAAAACTTACATTTCAGGCATTTACATTGAAAATATTTTTCTTCACATCTTCTCTGTTCACATTTAAGTTCATTCAGAAAGCTCTTCTTTGTTCTAGTTGTTGAAAATTACCTCTTCCTGTGTGTGTATCTTTATTTTATGTTCAGTTTTGTAATCCTCGGGGAAGTAAGGAAGGTAAGATATTATTCCTGCCCTCAAGGAGCTTTCAGGAAAAGGCAGAGGGAGCAGAAAGTGACAATTATCACTGCTCCCATTGTGAGCCAGAGATAAGATGTGCAGATAGGGGTTCACTGAAAGGAGAAGGAGGCTGCATGGAGGAGACGGGACTTCTTTAATGGAGTGCTCAAGGTGGCACTGGGCTGTAAGAGGTTTTCTTTCTTTAACAAACATGTACATAGGCAGATTATGTGGCAGGCATTGCTTTACATGCGTTATAAATACGAACTCATTTAATCCCCATATAACTTACTGAGTTATTATCCTGTTCTCATTATCCCCATCCCACAGATGAGGAAACTGGGGCACGAAGAAAACAAATAACTTACTTGCGGTGGCAAATAAAAAGGCCAGGACTTGAGCCCGGGAAGTGCGGTTTGGTTGGGGGCTGGGTTGAAGTGTGGTTGGCAGGGGTGCTTTTGGTTAAGGGAGTTGAATGTTCAAAGGAAGAGTTTAGACCAGAAGCCAGCAAATCTTTTCCTGTAAAGAGCAAAACAGTAAATATTTTGGACTTTGAAGGACAGGAGGAAAAACCAAGGATATTATAGGCACTTATATAAAAAGAGAGAAACCATGTTTCTACAATTTTTTAGTGAAGAAATTTAAATATAACAATACAGTACATTAAGAAAATAACAGGCCTACAAATGTGAAGGATACACTTTTGGAGAGGGAAGGTGTACTATTTTGCTTAACTGGGGTAAAGTTAGTGATGCCTACCATTACACTGACGGCAAACCTTTACCTGTGAAAGCCAGGGAGCTTGTGGGGTCCTGGGGAGACAGGCCGCAGGCTGGATTCGGCCTGGGGGCCTCCCAGAGCCTGCCTACCGCTGATTTAGACCTACTCTTGTAGGGAATGACACCCTTGAAGCTCTGTGGCACCATGTGGAGAAGAGGTAGAAAGTTGCTGCCGAGGTCCAGGAGAGAGGGGAGAACAGCCCACAGCAGGGCCAGGGCGGTGCGGCTGGAGAGGCGGGAAGGATTTGCCAGGTTTTTCTGAGGCTGATGATTATGTGTGGGGTGGGGACGACCTGGCGCATGGAAGCACCGTCGGCCTGCCCGCTGAGTCAGCAGCACCCTGCATGCTTGCCTTTCTCTCAAGGGGGCGCCCATTTGGAGGCTTTGGCAAGGGGCCAAGGCATTAAAGAAGAGAAAGCGATTGCTGCCATGGTTTGGTTGGGCTTTCCTTTTACGCAGCACCGGGAAGACTCTCATGGGGTGGTGCCCGCCACCCCATGAGAGGGCCATTCTCTCTTGGGCATAAGCATTGCCCCCTTCAGGCTCCTTTCGCAGAGTCGCAGGACATTCAGACCTTCCCTTTTGGGGTGCACGAAGGGATTAGGCTGAAACAGTGGCAGGGACAAGAGGAGGCGGAGGGCGGTGGACATGGAAGGGACAGCGAGAGGCACCAACACCTGAGAAACGGAGCCACGTGGTCACGGTTTCACCAAGACTGACTGCACTCCCAGGCTGTGCTATTGGGAAATGCCTCTTGATTTCTCTTGCTGATACTTCCTAGTGGAGCACACACCGGCCCCCCTTCTCTGTCCCCTGTGGGGGTGGAAGGTGGCCACTTGCTGCAGCTGGGCTCTGTAATTAAGTCTGTAGCAATGGGTGGGGAATTGGATGGGTCTTGTCTCAAAGTTGTTTTTGCTGCCAGTGGGCTTAAACCCAGGCAGGTGGCTTATGAAATGTTCCCAGGGACATCCTCCTGGGTGAGCCCAAGGCACGCAAGGTGCAAATGGGCCTGAGGGACAAATTCAGGGCACCTCTGAGGGGCAGAAGAGAGTGAGTTAGAGGGCTGTGTGGGCTGGGTAGGGGGCTGATCCCCACCACCATGGCCTACATGGGGCTGAAGGGTATCACTCCACCTCACAGTCCCTTGACCCTGACCTCCGGGTGACCCTGTTCTAGCTTCAGACTAAACCTTAACCCTGACCTCAGAGCTTTAAGCCCCGCTAACAGGCTGACCTTGAAACCCTACTCATCATTCCACAAGATAAGCATTCCTTCTTCCAAGGGACATTGGACCCAGCAGTAGAGGCAGCTTAGTGAGGGTCTGGAGGCACCAGCTCCCAGCCTGAGCATAAATGCCAGAAAGGCAGGCCATGGAAGGGCAGTAGGAGGTCACCGGATTGAGGATGGGGCACAGGCTTCTCACCTGACTGCTACTCAGCTGGGTGACTGGGCCACTCTCTTAACCAAGTGAGGTTTCGGTGCTCAGAGAGATTTATTCATCTGCCCAATGGGTATAATGATACCTAAGTGCCTGCCCTGCCCGTCTTTTAAAATAGGTGTAAGAGTTCAATGGGGAGGTGCAGAAGAAATTTGGAAACTGTGTGGCATTATTATCCAAATTTATAGTATTAAAATGAGAAGAGCTGCGCACGGATGGTCTGTCAATCAGCCTGCACGCTGTGAGTCCAAATGTTGCCACACATGGCAATTTGGTGACAGTTTCCCCCTCCCTACACTCTTCTGCTCACTTTGTTTTTTTCTTTTAATTTTCATTGAAAAATATTTCAAAAGTACTCAATAGCAGAGAATAGTTTAATGAACCTCCATGTGACCACCCAGAGAGCATGCTTTGCGGACCTCCTGCGGCGGGGTCCAGTGCTGAGGATTCGGTCTTCACCCTGACTGTGCAGAGGCTGCATCTCCCCAGGGCTGAACCATGCCAGTGTGGCAGGGATCCTAAGGCAGGCCCCTTCATGGGAGCTGTGGAACCCTCTGTCAGAGACTTTCACTCAAGGGCGTTCCCAGGATTTGCTCAACTGTCCATAGTCTCAGGAGGCTGCCCTGCTGTCTAGGGTGCACCTACCCAGCCTCCTCTCCCTCCCTCCTTCATTCAGGGTCAGACTAGCCTTTAGAATGATGGTGAGCACTCCCAGCCTTTCTGGCTCCTTCTCTATTTCCTTCCCCAAAGGCATTTCCCCTAATAAAATAACACCTTTCATCCCACCGTGCTTCCTGCTTCTTAGAGGAGCTGAAGCAACAGACCCCCAATCCCATGTACCCATCATGACTGTCCATAAGTAGCAATATCCTCCAACGTTTGCTTCATCTATCCTTTCCTCATGCTTTTTGTTTCTTCCCCCGCCGAAGTGATTAGAAGCAAATCCTAGACACTATGCCGTTTTATTGTTAAATCAGTCCATCCTCACTCTTCACGGTTCTGTATTTGCACAACTGCCAATTTAAAAAATTCATTTGGAATGCAAACATCAACACTCATGGTGCCCTCTTGGTCATTCGCAGACATGAGCAGATTGGTGAAAAATGCATCACCGGATGCATAGGTTCCCAGATGAGGCCAAACAACGTGACGCTCTGCCTCCAGTTTCTGCTCTCATACTCTAAACAAGTGTCCTTTTCACGGTCTCTTCAGTGCCATGTTTTTCACACTCCTGTGCTTTTGTTGGTGACTTTTTTGTTTAAAGTGGTCCCCAAGCACAATGCTGTCTGATATTCTTAAGCACAAGAAAGCTGTGATGTGCCTTACAGAGGAAATATGAGTGTTAGGTAAGCTTCATCTAGTCTTGAGGTACAGTGCTATTGGCCGTGAGCTTGCTGTTAATGAATCAACAATACATATTAAACAAGGTGCCTTTAAACAGAAACTCACATACAACAAGGTTATGTATTGATCAGCTGAGGAAAACATCGTGATCAGAGGCTTATAGGAACCTAACCCTCTATTTCCTCTGGGAGCAATGATTCAGCATTTGCTAATTCAGTGTTTCGATGACTTTACAAAACAAAATAACAAAACCACTGTGAACAAGAATCAACTACACTTCAGTATTACAAACGTTTCCTTACAGGACAACAATGTCATTATCACACCTAACAAAATGAACACCAGTTCCTTGGTATCACTGAATACCCAACCTATTGTCAAACCATCGCTGCTGTCTAAAAGTGTCTTTTTGTGGTTGGTTTATTCAAACAGGGCAGGATGCAAACAGAAGCCATATTTTATATCTGGTTGTTATAATTCTTAAATTTCTGAGTCTAGAGAATCTCTCTCCTCTTTTATTTCATGATTGCCCTGTTGCAGAAACCAGGTCAGTTGCCCAGTGAAATGTCCCCCATTCTGGATTTGTCTGTTTGCCTCATTCTGTTTTTCCCTTTATCTCATATTTTCTAGCAATGGAATTTATCTCTAGAGGATTCTAGTACTTGGGGAGTGTGTCAAAGTTTAAAGGGTGAGTTGGGAGGGCGGTGCTAAGAGTTGGAGATGAAGTGAGGGTTACAGGAGGGTGGCATCAGGGTTGGGATGGGGTTTAATTCAGGACAGAGATAAATGCATTTGGTGGGATGATCTGAGAGTTGAAAGTTAAGACCCAGGAACCAGGATTTCTAGGTTCAAACCACAGCTTTACCACTTATTAGCTGTTGATCTCTAACAAGCTATGTAACCTTCTTCTACCTTAGTTTCCTCATATGTAAAATGAGAATAAACAAGAATCCTTACTTCATAGGGTTGTTGTGAGGTTTAAATAAGATAATGTATGTAAAGCATTTGGGCTGGTGCCTGACACATGGTAATTGACATATATAATGTAAGTGTTTGTTATTCTATTGTTAGACTAGGGGTTGGGGCTGGGTTAGCTGCAGGGTAAGGGTAACTCTAGGTCATGATTCCACCCATTACTGAAGTTTCTGCCTCATGGTCAGAGAGGGTCTGGGGATGGAGAGTGCCCAGATTATCCCTCCCTTGAAGTGACCTCTTGCTTCCTCTCTAGAGACCGGGTAGGGATGGATGGAAGCAGGAGCTCTGTGTCTCTTTCTCTTGGAAGCTCCTCCATTCTTGACTCTCCAGTTTTGACTCTGACCTTTCCCCTTCCTTGTTCATATGCCCAAGGGGCTGCGGAAGTTCTCTGATACAACCACAATCCTGGGTGGGATTTTAGAAGAGTGGGGGGAAATGGGCCTTGGCCTCATAACTACTGAGAAGAAGATTTTTGCTGGGCAAGGACACCTGGGTGGACATTTGGATCAGTTGCATGAGCTAGAATGGAGAAGGGCTGATACAGTTCCAACCAAAGAATAGGGCAAACCATATAGTGGTCACTAGAGATGCTGGTGGGTGTGGATGCAGTGTTCTTTTATCTGTCCATATGCCATCCATCTGTCCATCCATCTATCCATCTGCTTTTTCATCTCTTCACTTATCAATCACCCCAGGAAATACCAAGCACCCCTTCTGAGTCAGGTCACACCATCCCTGCTTGAAGTAGGTCATTATCTAGTGAAGGAGGTACATATTTAATTATTACACACTGTACTAGTAGAGGAATGTACAATATGTGATGAGAGTTCTGGAGAGGGTGGAACCATTTACGGCTGGGGCTAGGGGCTGAAAAGAGGCCTCTCTCAACCTTCCTTGGGTCTGACTCTTCCATCCTGATGAACACCTGTCCTAGGGTTGGGTCCAGGGTCAGGCTGATTTTTTAGTTTCCTGTTTCTAAATCACCAGGTTCAACTTGAGAAGAGACCTGTTCCTTCTGGGAAGGAATTCTGGAGTTACCAAATAGCCCCACCACACTGGTCCAGGCACCCTGAGGTCACGGACAAGTTCTCTGGAGATGGGCTGTCATCCTCACGAAGACTCCCTTGGGGAGATGTGGGCACAGAGAGTCTAGGCACCTTCATGCCAGGTCAACAAGATGCATGGACATGGCATTGCTGTCCCAGTGTGCAGCTGTCTCCTCTCCCCCTTGTGTGGGGCTGTGGACAATGGACCAGAAGCCTCTCTAATATGGCCCTACTCTGCTTCCTCCTACCCACATCCCACTTCCTGCCCCTTGGTTCAGGTCTCTTGACTCTCTATGTCAGATATCCTGATGGGGAGTATTTTGCCTCTCTAACGAATTGCAGGCTCCAAAAGTCAGTGTGTAGTAAGTGTGACCCCTAAATAAGACCAGACTCTTTGAGGCTGCTGGATGGTGGGGACTGCTTTCGCCAACAGCCCAGGGGTCAGACAGCAGGGGCTGAGAGGCATGGTCCTCACCCTCTGTCTCTCCCCAGCCCCAGATCAGGAAGGAGCCCGTGGGCTGACTCAGGCTGGCATGTTGACAGGAGAACCTGGCCAGGGCCCGAGGTGGTTTCAGCACACTCTCCCTCCCTCCATCTGTCTGACTAATAGCCCCATCTGCAAGCCCCACGTGAGACACAACAGCGTCTCTGCTGCTGCCTTGCGAGTGATCGGCTGTGTTTGCAGCGTAACTGCCTGATGGTATCTCCAAGGGTGGTGTGGGTGAGCTGTCTCTTGGGAGTGTCTGCCTATTTGCCTCAGCCCCCACCTGCCCCCACCCCAGCTCCTGCCTGGACTCACTGCATTATTCATAGAACTCTAGGACCAGCTCCCCTTCCCCTGGCACTGTGAGAGACACCTGCCTGGCTGATGCAGGGGGTGGAGGGTATGAGAGTGTGTGTATTTCAAGGGAGGGGGTTCTTTCTGCACTCCTTCTTGAACTAACCCCCATGACTTCTTCTCTGACACATTCCTAGGTAAAAGCCTTGAAGACATGATTGCTGCCAGGGTGTCTCCAGAGATACGAGGCCCAGTTTCCATCTTCTGGCTCACAAGGAATCCAAGCAAGAGTCCCTGAGTGCTGCTCTCCGCTTCCAGTTGCTCCTGCTAATACTCATTTCTGCCTCGATGGGCTCCTACCTCCTCATTCTGCACAATTTCCTTTTTGCGCCTGCCAGCTGATGAGGGCCTTCTCCTGGGCCCAGGTCACTCCTATGGTAAGAGAAAAGCAAGTTGCTTCCCAGCCAGGCCTGACCTCTCCCGCCACCAGCCCACCCCTCCCACTGTGCCTTCATTTTCTAAGCTGTAGAATGGGAATCACAGTACGAAGGGTCCTTGTGGGACGAAAAGAGGTCATATATGTGAAAGTTTGAGGGAACACAGGAGCTCAGTGTCTGCCTTCTTCCTCCTGACCCTGTCCCCTCAACCTTAGATTCCCCAAGACAGCAACCACAGAGAGAGTATATAAAAGGAGAGGTAAAAACTCAAGAAAGAAGAAAAGCCCCTCCCTTTGAGATCCTCTGAGCTGATGAGAGTGATACAGTCTGCCTTGGGGAGCTCCCAGTGTGTTTGTGTTTAGGTTTGTGTGTCTGTGGTGGTGGAAGGGTCGTGTTTCCTAACCAGAGGGGAGAGCCCAGGTGTGTGTCCTGGGCCTAGAACAACTCTCGTGGTGTCTTTTTAGCAGATAGGAACAATCAACACATTCATTAATATGTTTACACATCTATTGTCAAAGCTAATAATTTGATTTAACTAAGCTGATTACCTTCATTAAAAACCATTAGTTCCCATAAGCAAATGTTCCTCTGTCTGCATTTTCATAATCATGTTGACATTTCACAACTCGCATTTCAAGGGAGGCCTGTACTCAATCTCCCTCTTGTCCACCCCAGCCCACAGGGCTCTCTCTGTGCTGCCGTCCAGCCCAGGCCTTTGCTAGGTGTCAGGGACCACGGGGAACAAGACAGGCCTGGGGGCCTTTGCCTGCAAGCAGTGCTTCCTGCCTCCTCTGGTGTCCCTGTGCTTGGATGGCATTATGAGCTGTCCATGGAAAGGCTGCCTTCAGGGAAGGAGAAGGGACCAGTGTTTGTCGAGTGCCCACAGGTGCCAGCTGCCGGCACAGGGGTTGGCTCTTTAGTCCTTCCAGGAACATATCAGCATCTCCGTTTTGCCGATGCTGAAACTGAGACTCAAGAAGTTTAAGTAACTTACCCAAGTTCACACGGACCTCCTGAAGCCTGGATTGAGAGCCCACCGACAGGCTGAAGCCTACCACCTGCCCTTCCTCCTCTCCTGCCAGTGCTCCAGTAGGTGTTCCCAGACACCCATTTTCCTGAAATAAGAGCTAGGGTCTGGGCCTAGGGAAGTGTGGAGGCGGCACACCCTGGGAGGGATCCAAATGAGCAGAGGAGTCCATGCTTGGCAGTGACATCCATGGCTGATATTTACGGAGCAGTGGCTGGCCCAGGGTCTGTTCGGAGCACTTTGCCACTGCAGGCAGGAAGAATTTGCCTCTCGGAGCCTCAGTCTTCCCATCTATAGAATGGGTGGAAGAATCCCTGCCCCACCCACCTCTCAAGGGTGCTTTCACCCTCATGGCACCCGTTGGGGAAGTGCATGGGAAGGTGCTGACACAGGGGGCTTTGTGCTGGATTCTCAAAACAATGGGCATGCCCTCCCTTCCTCCTTCCTCCTGGATTGTGATGGATGGGGAGCTGTGTTGCTGGTCACTAAGGAGGGGGACGTTGGAGCTTGGAGGAAGGAAGGACCCTTTCACAAAGATGAGGCAGGGTCAGGGGGCCTGTGGGGACCCCAGGGACCCCTGGGGCAGCCCATAGAGGCAGGTTTTCTCACCCTCTTCCATTCCTCCTGTGTCCCTGGCTTCCTGGGGAGGAAGACCCCACCGCGGTCTCTGCTCACCCACCCTCTCTCCTGCTTCTCCCTGACCTGAGCCAGGGGAAGCCTTGCTGTGGGAGCTGTTTCCAAGGACAACCCTGGCAGCCCAGGGTACAGGAAGCCAGTCCCTCCCCTGGATCCTTGTACAGCACTGTCCCTTCCCGGGGACCTTGTGGTCCTCTCCATCCATGATTCTTTCTCTTGCCTCTTTCTATTCCTCCTCCCCTCTCTTCCTTTGCCCCCTCCTCCCCGCCTTCTCCCCTCTTACTCCAGAGGCTGCCTTCCGGATGGTAAACACCCCTCGGTTCCTTTCTCTTCTCCTCTCCATCATCTCACACTCCCGCTAGCTCTCTCCCTCCTCCTCACCCTCCTGAAATTCAGCTTGTTTCCCTTCCTCCCCGCCTCTGCCTTAGACCCTCTTCTGGACTCTGGACGCCTGTGCACATGCACCTCCACCCCAAACTGAGACAGAGGAACCCTCTACACCTGGAGGAGACAGAAACTTCTGGAATCCATGTGGGTAAAAACTGAGGGCCCGGACCAGGTAGGTCAGCAGCTGATGGTCTTGACCATGCAGAGAAGCCAAGTGAGCCAACCAGAGGAAGCAATGTTGCTCGGAAACCCAAGAGAGCCCGCGAGACCTTCTTTGGAATGTGTTCCTGTGTAAATCTTCCTTCCTGCCCCAATTGGAGGACACAATTGACCTTTTAAAAAGAAGCCCATTACCAGGCATGGTGGCATGAGCCTGCGGTCCCAGCTACTCTGGGGGCGGAGGCAGAAGGATCGCTAAGCCCAGGAGTTTGAGGCTGCAGTAAGCTATGATTACCTCACTGCACTCTAGCCTCAGTAACAGAGCAAGATCCCACCTTTAAATAAAATAAAATAAATTTTAGAAGCCCAACATTATTGTAATCCTGAAGGTGCATAAGGTTAGTTGGACAAGAGGATGACTCGGGGTAGGAAGATGAGCCTGACAGTAAAGGAGCGTTGTGCTTTTGGGTGCCTTGTCCGTCCAGGCACCTCCATGAGAATCTGTTGAGTGTCAAGCACAAAACACCAGCTCTGGGAGGGTCGGGAGCCCCAGCCAGACCCGCCTGTCCTCCAAAGCTCATGTCCAGTGGACTGACTCACTGGAGGGCTTCTAGATATGAGGGAGAAATTCAGTCACCACTCTAGGGTATGGGAAGTCTTTTCGAAAGGGTTGTCTGCTACTGGAGCATGAAGAATTGGGCGTTTGGTGTAAAGGTGCTGAGAGCATGCCTGGCCCTCTGTGTTTGAATTCACACGCCACCGCTTTCTAGCTGCATAACCCTGAACACATGACTTTCTGGGGCTTGGTTTTCTCATTTTTAAAATGGGGATAATGTTCAGACTAATTTCATAGTGTTAACATGAGGCTTCAATGACTGAGTCCCAAAGGACTCAATAGGAAGGACATTTCTAAAAAACGTTCCATTTCAAAAACATTTTTCAGCGAAGCGTGAACCACCACCTAAGTGATTGCACAGAAATCTATTTTTTGGTATCCCAGAGTGAGAGTGCTGGATTCCAGCTTGTCTTTGCCACTCACAGCTGTGTGCCCCCAGGCAAAGCATCCGCCTCTCTGAGCCTTAGTATCTGCTTCCGTAAGATGAACAGAATTTATAGATATAATAGATATTTCCAAAGTTTCTGCAGGTTTGACATAGAGACCCAAGTGGGAGAACTCTGTTAACTTCTAGAAAGGAAACAGGGTCCGTGCATGTACTGGAGCCCCAAACTGCGTGTCCACAGGCTTCTGCTGCTTGGGTGTGGCAGGGTTGAGTCACTCAGCAGAGGAAAAAATTGGGAAAACATTTCCCTTGTCCTCCTCCCTTCTCCTCCTGGTGCTCACGAGCAGGGAGGCTGAGCAGGATCAAAGCTGTCCATGCCTCCCCATGTTGGCATGTTCAACCACCTGGGTGAGCTGGGGGAATGCCGCCGTGGGATGGAACAGCGTGGGCACTTGAACACCCATGCACACACGTGCTTCCTACCACTACCTTGCGGTGGCTTTAATGAACCCCTTGCACAGCTACAGCCCTTTAAACAGGATTGCATCCATCCACGTCGGAAGAGGAGCATTCATAATTTGCCCTGGGCACCCAGTAATGACTGTGAGTAACAGTGAGCCAGGGTACACCAGGCCACTGCAACTTGAAAGAACATTTCCCAAAGGGAGGTGAT
This sequence comes from Sapajus apella, assembly GCF_009761245.1. Lineage (NCBI taxonomy): Eukaryota > Metazoa > Chordata > Mammalia > Primates > Cebidae > Sapajus > Sapajus apella. Next base: position 1,683,194 of record NW_022436966.1, read on the forward strand.
AGGTCTTGATAATTGTTATTAATAACAGCTCAGTGGGCCTGGGTTGGTTCCTTTCATCCCGTGAGGTCATAAATGGCTTTCTCCACCGGAGAAAGGACAGGGCCTCCACCCACCACAAACACCCTCTCGCCTGTGTTCATCCAGCTGGGGATTTGCCCAGCTGTGATTTCTGAGCTGGGGAAACTTCAGGATCATTAAACAAGGTGAGCTAATCACGCCTGTGTGTGCCATTCTCCCAGGATGGGAGTGGAAATTCCATTTGTCAAGTAGGTTCTGGAATGCTTTGCCAGGACGCCGGTTCCAATGCATTGGCCTAGTTTCCCTTCACTGTCCTGCACACAAGCTTGTAGTCTGTAGTGTAGTTTGTGCTTTATTTGCTGTGTGAGTGACCACCAGGGCATGGTGATTGCTTTTATTCTTCTTTTCAAGTGTGTTTATATTTAAAAAGTTGACAGTTGTGTCTTGAGAGTAGAAGCCTTAACACCCCTCTGACTTTCTAAAAAGACCAGCAACTGAAGGATGGATGGGAATCAGGGTGACAACAATGAACCCCCAGACATTGTCCAGATCGTGCACTGATTGAAGGATCTGTCCTCTACCTGTTTCCTTTAAGTAGGGCTGAGATGGCACAATCACAAGAGCACGGGCCATGGTGCTAACCTGAGACCACGCTACCATGGTGCCCCTCTTCCCCCCTGCCCGGCAAATTCTCCTGCAGCAGAAGAGATGGCCACATTCAGGGTCACCTGGTTTGTCGGACAATAGCGCTCATCTCCACTTTGCCCCTGCTGCTGCCCCTGTTTGAAGCTGCCTGGCTTAGAGCCAGTGTCCTCCACGCCCTCGGGTCTGGCAGGGGTCTCCTCCTCGCCCCTCCACAGAGACGCCCCTGAGGTCTGCAGTCTCAGACCACTGCCCTCGCTGCGCAGCCAGTCTTCCCTGTGAGCCTAGTGCAAACCCCACCCCTAGCTTTCCTGTAAATCTTGCTGTTCTACGCACAACTGTTTGTCAGATGCTGGGCTCACGTTTAGAATTGGAAAAAATGGCCCCTTGATTTTATTCCATGCCAGCCTTTATAACATACAGAGAGGCCTTGCAGCATTCAGACATTCATGAAATTGCTGAAGCCTTGATTTTTTTCATGTTGGTTCTGCTCTGTCCGATACACAGACCTGGGAGTATGGAGGACTCGTGGGAAATGCTGTGAGAGCAAAGAGGAGGATATTCAAAGACACACAGATTTGTAGGGAGCGTAGGAACATGGGTTCAGGTCTCAACACTACTGTTTACTTGCCAAGTGATTTGGGGCAAGTGATTTGCCTTTGCTTCTCAGGTTCTTCAACTGTAGAAAGGGGAGAATAGTACCTCATAAGATTGTGCGAAGATTAAATGGATTGATGCACTTAGAACACTTTGAAAAGTGACTAGAACACAGAACGTCAGCTGCTGCTGTAACTACAGTGATTTTTTATTGTTGTGAAAGTGGCAGAGAGGCCAAACTCTGACCTTTCCAAGTCCCAGTCCCTGGGAAGTAAGGGTCTGCAATTCACAGGTGGGGAGTGGGATCCAGCAGTTATCGGACAAGGGTCTGTCTAAAAGCCTTCAGGGCAAAGGATTCTAAGATCATCCTTAGCTCTTATGAGATTTTCACACTTTCCCAGTCAGGAAGTTCCCCCTTAGGTCAGACTCGTAGCCTGCATATTGCAGCCAAATCACACACCTCGTGCCTCCCTTATGCTTAATGCAGAGGAGGATGGTCTGCTGTCCCACTTGAGACAACTCAAGGTGTCTCAGTGACCACAAGGAGAGATGTGGTCCTGAAGGAGAGCTGCCTGGGAAGTTCCTGGGCATGCCACCTCCTAGTGTGCTACTGATTTGTATCCCCATGCTATCTCCCCACCCCAGAGCAGCCTCTGACTGCAGGGCCATGCAGCTGTTCTTCCAACGTGGCTTTCATCCTACCACCTATGGCTCAAGCACACATGTCTCCCCTACCCCAATTCATGGCCCCTGCAGGTGCCACTACAGAGGGTGTCTTCTTTTCTCTGTGTCAACTCCTATCCACCCTTCAAGGCCCAAAAAACATGCCACCTCCACCAGGATGGTTATCTGGCCTTTCCAGTCCATGCAGCTCTCTGAATTCCTCTGGCCCTTGGTGTGAATATGAAGTAGGCCCAAGATTGATTAGGGTCCGTCCCCATTCCCCCATGATTGCTGAGGTCTGGTCAGAGTGAGGTGACAGTGTGACAAAGTCTCTTCAGAGGCCATGAGACAGACCTGCTTTGCTGCCTGTGGAGCTCAGGGGCCTCCCTGGTGGAAGGCTGTGATGGAGCCTGAGCCACACTTGCTTCTGGAGGGGTGGGAGGGGTTGTTGGACCTTGCTTTGAACTTGCCATGGGACGCTCACAGGATTTGATATTCAAGAGGGGGATAGGACAGGAGAGGAGAGGAGAGGCTGGCCTCTTTGCATTGGATTTGGAGGTCAAGGGGCAGGAGAAAGCTATTTGGGAAACATGGGTGTCTCAGTTAAGACTACTCTGTGGCTGACGCATCCCACCTGCCTCCCCAAATCTCTTTGGATCTCTCTTTGCCCCGCTTCTGTCTCGTAGTCTCTGGGCCGTGATTTCTTTGCTTTCTGCTAAAGGCAGACTCCCAAAGACTCCTAGATGAACTATTCCCTGGTATTAACCTGATGCGAGTGTAGACACGGCTTGGCACTAAAAGCGTTCTGCCATCCCATGCCGTCAGCTTTCACTGAGGACTGCATCAGCTCAGCGCCCAGTGCCACGGGCTAACCCCTGCCCGCGTCAGCCATAAACTCCACCTGGAGATGCCAACTTGTCTCCGTTCCCTCGAATTCTGGATTACGCCATACATAATGAAGCATCCAGGCTCAGAGGTTATTATTTTTTTTTTGGTCAGGGATTATCCATATTATAAACAAAAAAGAGAAAATAGCTGCCCCCCAGAAGAGGAAAGTCGGGGGTCCAAGATGAGCCATGACTGTGTCCCTCTTCAAGGGTGGCAGAGACTCCAGCCAGGATGTCGTCTGATTCCCCAGGCACCAGCAGAGTAAAGCAGCCATGTTAGGGTGCCCCAGAGTGGTGGGGCAGCAGGGGGGAAGAAATTTCCCAGGGTCTTAGCACCCGGTAAACTGAAGGCCAAAGGCCAGGGGAGGCGTGTCCAGGTCCGGACAGCGCCACAGTCCAGGGAAGGCTCTGTTCCCAGACCCTGGCACCTCCTATTTGCTTCTTGGCTGGACACACCTCACCTCTCTCTCTGGGGATCGGCCTTCTGCCCCAGGAGTTTTCACACACAATGGTTGGCAGGCTTTGGCATTTATTTTCATCACCGTTTTGAAGGTAAATGACATTTGTCACATTCCTTCCTGGCTGGCTTTGATGTGGGGTGAATTCCCACTCCCTAATGACAGGTGAGGCGCTGGCCAGTAACACCCAGCACCCCTGGGCGGCTGTGCTCCCCCTGCCAGGCCTGGTTCCCACAGCTGCTGCTTGTTTTGGGTGTCTATTTCAGGGACCTTAATTAAGATCGTCTTTAATGATGGAGAGGAACCTCTCCAGTGATTACCGCCTCACTTTTACAGCTCTCTCAGGCTCTTTCTCTCTCCCTCCTCCTCCTTGACTCCCACAGTCTCCAGCCCTCACCTGGATAGAGTCAGGCAGAGGCTACAGCTTCTCAGGAGGGGATGGGAGTTCAGGTTCAGAGCTTCCCCGCAGACAGTCCAGCAATGCTCGAGGGCACCACAGTGATAACATGTGAAAGCCCGTTCCCTAAACACACTGTGAAACTCCGGAGTACAGTGCCCGGCACACAAAAGGAACTCAATTTGTGTTTGCTTGATGAGTGAAATGAATAAAAAGATTAGCATGTGGGTGAGTTGAGTGTGGAACATTAAATACTGATGTTTAGGGCAGGACACTTCTGATTTTCTGGCTGGGAGCAGTCTTGGATTCCCAGACTCTTCTTATGAGCTACACATTTGTGTTCATCAATCCAGAGACATGGGATCTGGTCGTGACGGGTATGCTGGGGCCCAGAGCTACGCAGAGGACAGAGCACTGGCCAGACCCTGCAACTCCCGCGCTGCTGTCGTTCTGCTCCGACCTTACTTATCTGGCCCCAGTTTTCTTGTCTGCAAAATAGGAATATAAATCCCCAGGCACAGGTAGGTTGTGGAGCAGCAAGGAGATCCTGTGTGTCAGAGTCTGGCCAGGGCCATTCAAAGTTGACATGAGTTAAAGGCGGCCTTGGCTTTTCCAGCTGGGGAATGAAGGGACTGGATGTCCTAGGACTTCAGGGCCCTGGGCTGGACTGCAGCCTCATGGAGCCCCAAATGGGCCAGAAGCTGCTCTTCGCCCTCTCCCTTTGCCCAGGGTACCTGCTCTTCCTCTTCCTCAGAGCCTTACCCCTCTTGCCTTCTTCTAGGCAGGCTTCCTGCCTCCACCTCCAGCCTCCATCCAGCTGTCACCCCTCCAGTTCTGCCCTCCATGGTTTCCCACCTCACTGGCCACAGCTGGTCCTTTCAAGGAGAGTATTCCTTTCTTGAAGGAAGTCCTGGAATTCTAGAATAAACATTAAGCCAGAGTCTGATAAGCTTCTTGAAGTCAAGCCCTTTGTGGGAAAGGCTGAGAAGAGGCTCCTAAAGTTTAAAGAAAAGGCTCAAGGCCACCCAGAGGGTCAGCCAAGACTGGGGCCAGAAGGAAGAGCTACTGGTGTGCAGTCCCATGCTCTTTCCAGAAGAACTCACCGCCAGGCCTTGTCAGGGTGGCTTAGAAGAACTCAAGGGGCTGGGGGAGGTGTGTGCATGGTGTGTGGCCAAGTGAGAGTCTGGTTCCCCCATTGCTCACCTATGGGTGCTGGTGTCCAGCTCCCATCATGGAGTGGGCACTCTACTGAGGAGCCCTCCCACTCCCTGAGCCTGTTTCCACATCTGTAAAGGGAAGAGTTGTAATGGGGAAACTCGTGGATTCCCTCTGGCTGGGTCATCCCCTAGTACCATGAAACAGGAGCTATGGATGTGATGGAACTCCAGAGAGCCCTCCCCAACTCCTGGTCTCTGCCCCTCACACACACCTGCCTACTGTGCACTCCAGTTGCCCTCACGGGGCAAGGATGACTCCTCCTGGATCCGGTGGCTGGTTTTGGGGATAGAGATGTGTGTAGCAACTCATAGGCCAGAAGTCTGGAGCTGTGAGCTCTGCTCCCTCCCTGGACACAGTGGGGTCTGGCTGTGGGAAAACCATGGGATGATTCTGAGCATGTTTCTTTATTTGTAAAATTGAGATAATAATTAGCCTCCAACCACCCACCTTCTTGTGGTTGTGGGGCAGATCTAAGGTGACCCTGCCTTGCTAACATGAGGGGTTATTATGACTAACCCCAGAGAACAAGCAAGAGGGTGCAAACGTGGAGAGGGGCAGCCAGACGAAAGCTCAGGGGACCAGGGAGGCCGGGGGGTGTAGTCCACAGGGTTAGGACTGAGCTCTCTCCATAGACAGGCCAATTCTGCTGCTGGCATCAGTGAGGAGAAAGAAAGAGGTATGAGGGGTACAGGGCGGCTGGGAGGTCGAGAGTTGGTTCACAGAGCGAGGAAGCTGCTAGGTGGCCAGGAGGGAGGCAGGGCACTTCTTGGGGACATTGATGGACTGGACTTTGGTAGTCGAATGTGCTCAGTACTTGTGGATTTGACAGGATGTTTTAATCTGTGTCACGAAGCATTTAGGGAAGATACTCAGAAAAGCTGCCAACCCATTTCTTTGACTTGGTCATGGAGCTGAGATCCTACTTTCAGGAGTCAGGGCTCTGAGCCCTCCTTGAAGTTCCAGTCTTCCAGCTGCTCTTTGTCCCATGCCATGTTTCTTATTTGCCTAGCACTTTCTCTCCCAGGATCTCAGAGGAGGGGCACTTTGCTATCTTGGAGACTTTCAACACCCCAGGGAGGCAGGGAGGTGGCTGGGATCCTTATCAGGGGTGGGGAGCGGGTCTGGGGAGGGGCCACACCTGCTCTGCTCTGTCTCCCACAGGCCTGCAGTCTGGATTTTCTGGGGCAGCTTGATTTCAGTATTCAATCCCAGGACACAGCTCGCCCTGTTATTTAATTATTGCCAGAAAGAAGGATTCAGATCAAATACTCTATCAGCAAAGCCATTATTTTTGATGGTTGTCCTTTGGCTTTTAACGACAGTTAATTATCCTACACAGGGCTCCACTCAGTTAACTTGGCGTGTGTTCACAAATGGTTTATCTTGGAAGGTACAGCAGGAAGGAGACTTTACTGACACACAAATTAGGTAGGTGTTTGTCTGGGTCTGCTTTAAAATGCTCCCAGGTTGAAGGCACTTGCACTCTATTGCACTGGGCTCATCATTATTTTCTGGGAAGAATCTTGCTCTTGTTTGAATCTTGGTCTTGTTTTCTGGGAAGAATCTTGCTCATCTTGAGAGAGGGAACAAGTCCTTGTTAGGCCTGCTTCATTTTTACTAGAGGATGTCCAACCTCTTTGCAGTCTGACTTCTAGTGGGTCTCAAACAAAGCTTTGTCACCTAGCCTTGTCATGTTCTTATGATAGTAAGGGTGCCAGTCATGAGAACTCACAGTCCCCCAGCATCTGCCTGAAGCTTGGTCTAAAGAATCTCCCCTTAGACAGCATTACTCGAGCTGGGTGCAGTGGCTCATGCCTGTAATTCCAGCACTTCGGGAGGCCGAGGCGGGTGTATCACTTGAGGTCAGGAGTTCGAGACTAGCCTGGCTAATATGAAATCCTGTCTCTACAAAAAAAAAAAAAAAAAGTGGCATGAGCCTGTAGTCCCAGCTACGCTACTTGGGGGACTAAGGCATGAGAATCACTTGAATCCAGGAGGTGGAGGCTGCAGTGAGCCGAGATTGCATCATTGCACTCCAGCCTGGGTAACAGAGTAAGACTCCATCTGAAAGAAAGAAAGAAAAAGGAAGAAAGGAAGAAAGGAAGAAAGGAAGAAAGAAAGAAAGAGAAAGAAAGAAAGAGAAATTACTCAAGGGATTTGTAGATTATATCCCACCAGTTGCTTGGGCACACCTATGGCTGGACCACACCTTGTGTCCCTAGCCCACCAAATAACTGCATTTCACATTAGTCAGACTCCCATAAGTTTGGCTAAGATATGTAAGAAACACAGCTCATGGCTGTGTCTGATGCAAAAACACCTCTGAGCACATTGCTTGCTGTCTTATCCCTTGTCATCTCTGGGAGGGTTAAGGAGCCACTTCTTTCTGTTCTCTTGGACATCAGGAATGCGAGTGTTTCTCCTGGGCTAGTGGTTTGCTTTAATCTTGAGGATCCTGGGAATTGTGGAGTTGATCATGTTTCATCTTGGCACTGACTGTTAGAAATTTTAGAGCCAAATTTGTGGCCCACCCCTAGCAAATGGATCAAAGTTTATGGTATGTTTATTTTGTATTAGTCCCATCCTTGGCTCCATTTTATGGCTTTGCCCTTGCTTTTACATTTTTTTCTTTCTCACCTGCTTCTAATTTATGTTGTCTTGCTGAATTTTTTGCATCTTTTTAAACTGCCTTAAATCCTTTTGTGAAACAAAGAGGTGTATACACAAACAGACAAATAAATGCATATTCTTTCTCATTACTAGACAACATATCATAGTTTATGGCTTGGGAAATAGGGTCCACACTGCTGCTGATATCCTCCCGGGCCACTGTTCTTCTACAAGAGCATAAAACAGATAAACTGCAAGCAAAGCCAATCATCTACTTTCCCAGGGGTGGGAAGACAAACAGCAAGCCAATAACTACACAGCAATGTAAGTGCTATTGAGGGCTGTGATGAAAATAAAGCAAGGAGGAGCAGGCGTGGCCGTGCTGGCCAGGCAGGAGCTCCCTGTATTTGAACAGAGCCCAGCGAAGAGAGAGAGTTGGTCAAGGAGTAAATGGTGGAAGGAAATTCCAGGTAAAGTTGTGAGGCAGGTTGAGAGTGCAGGAAGAAGCCAAGGAGGCCAGTGTGGCTGGAGCCATGTGAGTGAAGGGGAGCATAGCAGGCAACAGGGAGTGGGGACTGGACCCAGTAGGGCCTCGGAGGCCACAGGAAAGACTTGATGTCCTTCTGAGATGAGAGACCTTTAATGGGTTTGGCCAGAGGCATGATACGATCTGACTGAAGTTTCAGCACAGTCATTGTGACCATGGGGGCAAGGTCGAGGCAGGGACGAGTCAGGAGGCTGCTGTCGTACTGCAGACAGGAGCCTGTGGGGGTGTGAACTGCAATAGTGGCAGTAGAAGATGTAAGAAGTGTCAGAATCTGAATCTTTCTCCATACTGTGTCACCAAACTAGAAGTCTGTTTGTCCACTCTTGTTGCCTACATTTCCCTGTCCTTTTCACACCTCAAACAGCGCAGCCTGGCAGCTTCCCACACCTCTTCATCCACAACGCTTCTGCATGACGTAGCCCTTGTGAAACCTTGGCCGCTGTCTCTCCTATGATCCAACCCTCCAGTATTGCCTCCAACCTGGCACAGGCTTCCATGGTAATCTCCCTGGCTTCTTTGGCACTGCCCACCCCTTTGAGCTTGGGGCTTCAGAGTTTGTCTTTGTCCTTCTCACACTCAGAAACTGCCACAAAATTAGCAGGGCTCAGTGCAAAATGAAACTGTGGGTCTATGGTTCAACAATTATTAAGAAATTTGAGATAGTGACAGCAGAGCATTAAACCAAGCATGGGCCCTCTGAGCACGGGTCCTGTGTGGTCCACTGCCCATGCAGCAGCCAGCCTTTCTCATTCTACATGTTCTTGAGATAATCTCATGCACATTGGCCTTAACTACCACACACAGCAATGACTCCCAGGCTCATCTTTTTCTTGAGCCCCAGACCCAACTGGTGGCCCCATAAACTGACACTAACACTTTGTCATTTTTGCAGGCAACTCGAAAGCAGTGAGTTAAGACTGGACATGTTATCTTCTCCCACACCTGCTTTTTCTCGTGTGGTCGCCTATCTTTATACCTAATACATAGAAAAAAATCCTTTTTGAATACCTGTAAATTATTTACAAAAATTGACCTTGTACAACTACATAAATAAATTCTCAAGGTATTTCAAAAACTATTGCAGTCCAATAAAACTAGAAATAATAAACAAAAATAAATGGTTTTCTAAAAATAAAATTATTGATAACCATTTTAAAAGTTACTATTTAAAAATTAATAATAAAAAAGATATATCAAGGCTTATGGGGTGAAGCCAAAGCTACACTCAGAGTAGAATTCATTGTTTAATTATTTTATTATAAATAAAAGTTTGAAAAGAACTGACTGAGAGTTTTATTCTGGAAACTAGAAGATAAACAACAAAACATCGAAATAAAGTAGAAGAAAAAATGGAGCAGTAGAGCAAAAAAAATAGGACACAGAAAATCAAAACAAGTTTCTATTGATTTACCTTGACAATAAATATTTATTGTGTGCCTATGTCTAGGTACTGCACAAGAGGATGCTAAGATGAACAAAATAGATGTGACTTTTGTACTTGTGGAATTGTTTTGAAAAGATTTTTAAAAAATAGATAAATTTTTTAAAGACTGGCAGAAAAAAGGAGTAAAAAAGAATACAAATACATAATTTTCTTAATAAGAAAGCAGATATGTATTAGTCCATTTTCATGCTGCTGATAAAGATGTATCTGAGATTGGGTAATTTATAAAGAGAAGAGGTTTAATGAAGTCACGCTTCCACATGGGACCATGGTGGAAACTGAAAGACACATCGTACATAGAGGCAGGCAAGAAAGCATGAGAATCAAGTGGAAGGGGAAATCCTTTATAAAACTGTCAGACCTCATGAGACTGATTCACTAAGAGAACAGTAAGGGGAAAACTGCCCCCATGATTCAATTACCTCCCACTAGGTCCCTCCCACAGCATATGGGAATTATGGGAGCTGCAATTCAAGATGAGACTTCGGTAGGAACACAGCCAAATGTTATCAAGATATAACTACTTATGTAGAGGGAATTTAAAAAAAATTAATATCACATACTTATTTCGGTAAAGTTGAAATTCTAGATGAAATGACCACTAATATAAGTATGAATAGCAAAAATGGCTGAAGAAATGGCAGAAGATCTGAAAGAACAATAATCACAGAAGAAAGGGCAAAGATAATAAGATACTTAACACCCTGAATACCTCAGGGCAGATGGTTTTATAAGTGAGATCTGTCACATCTCCATAGAGCAAATATTTGTTATCTATACTTAAAGATGAAGTCCTTCCTGAGCAATTTTATGAGACGAATTTAACCCTGATGCTAAAATCTGACAAAGATGGTGCCAATAATTTATGAAAGAGTAAAAATCCAAAATAAATTATTGAAAATTTCAGTAAAATGATGTATTAAAAGATAAAAAATCATGAATAAGCATTTTAGAAGCTCAAGTCTGGTTCAGTAGTAGATATCCATACATTTATATTAATAGTTAAAGAAAAAAATGGTGATCTTTTCAACAGATTGACAAAATCTTATTTGGCACAATTCAAATTCTGTTCTTGATAAATCTTCTAGTAAATCATGAGAATAAGGAGAGTTTATTAAATAGACAAAAGTATCATAAAATCATTGAACTTCATCCTTAATGGTGAAACACTAGAAACACCATTAAAATAAAGAATAAGACAAAGATGCTCACCATCACTGCTATTGTTTATCATTGTTCTGAAGGTTCTAGCCAAAACAATGAAAAAGTCAAATAAAGAACTACATAAAGTAAATTAAAAAGGAAAAATCATCATTATTGTGGATAATGTGAATAAATGACATATCCAAGAGAATCAGTCAAGTATGTAAACAGTGAGTTCTGTGAAGCATCAAGATTAAATTTATATTAAAAAAACAAAAATCCATAGACTTCCTACTTACCAACAAAAACCTGTTAGAAAATAAAAATTTTAATAAAATCCTTCAAAGAGCATGCTTAACTACAAAATAACTAGTAATATATTTTAAAAATGTATAAGATATATATAACAATTAAACAGTTTTCTTCAAAGATATAGAATATTTGAGTTAGTAAGTGAATGGACACCAGTTCTTGGATGGGTAGATTGAATTGTATAAAAATATTAATTATTCCCAAATTGCTCCATTAATTTAATTACATCCCAAGGAAAAATCAATTCTATTTTTTGTAAAAGAAGCAAATTAAGAGGGAAATTATTCTATGAGCAATCAAAAAGCACCATAAAACCACAGTATTGAAAATTGTATGATAGAGGTACAGAAAAAGAAAAGTGGCTGAATGGAAGATAATTGAAAATGTAAGACTAGATGCACATAACAAATGGGAAGTAAACAGGTAAATAAGTGGCAATTATAATAAAAGAGGGTTTTTAAAAAAATAAATAGGGCAAGAACATTTAGATATTCATTAAAAAAATAAGGTACATAATAAATTGACACTGCATTTAAAAATTCATACTAATTAAGAAATATAAAACATCATATCATAAAAGTATTAGAGAATATCTGCATAATCTTTCCATTTGAAATAGCTTTTTAAGCATAACTTAAAACCTAAAATTTATAACATAAAACATTGTCAGATTTTATTAAAACTTTTCTCAAGCAAAAGATCTAAATAGATCTAAGAAGGCATATTCAAAATTAGAAATAACATTTGAATATATATACACCTGAACAAGTCAGTAATATCCACAATATATAAAGAACTTTTACAAAATACTGATAACTCATAGAAAAATGGACAAAGATTATGAAGAGGGGCAATTCATAGAAATCAATGTTTAACTAATAATTCACAATATTAACTAATAATCAAAGAAGTAAAAATTTAAATACAAATTTTTCAGTTTGACATAAATGACTGAGTGCAATTGTCCAGTATTGGTGTGGGTAAATTAATGCAAATCATTAAGGGAGATTAAGTTTGAAATGTCTATCCCTTTTACTCAACAATTCCATTCCTGGGAACTTAACCCATAAAAATATTTACACAAGTGCCCCAAAGTAATATATAAGAATGTTTATTGCAGTATGGTTTGTAATAATGAAAAATTGGAAACACTCTAAAGGTTCACTAGTTGGGGGCTGATTAAATTAATTATGGTAAAATCAAGTGCCAAATCGTGCAAACGTGTACAAGGAGGGTGAGGAAATGAGAAGAAAAACTTGGCAGCAACATCAAACTCTTACTTTTGTAGCCCAGAGACTATAATCCACTGGGATAGCAGGAAATAACTTAGAGATCTTCTAGGTTTAACTCTTTCATTTGATGGATGAGGGATCTGATCGCTGACCAATGGTGGTCCATCTTCTACTTGAAACCATTGGATGTGAAACTTCCTTTATTGTGTAGAGCAAATCTGACACTGAAACCTATTTGTCGTAAGAGAGCAGCTAAGGAGACAGGGAATGACGGATGAAAGCCAGAGGAGGCAGAGTTCAATGTAACGTGAAACACTCCAGCATCACCTAAAGATCACAGGATTGCCGCTTTGCTGAAGGTGTGGTGGCGGGGTAGCTGCTGTGGAAGTACTGTAAAAGGGATGTTTGAAAAACGGGTTTGATTCATTGACCACCAACGTCACTTCCAGCCATATCTCATGAGTCTGTGATTTCACTCATTGGACCCAGTTTTGCCCTTTGGAGAAACACAGATTTAGTCTGGTCTCTATCCCCTTAAGATCCTTCATATACTTGGAGATAATGCTCCAGTTCACTTTTAGTGTTTCTTCACGGGCTCTAGTTCCTTCCCTTCTCCACACACACTTCTCATATATTATGACTCCTTGACTCTTCTTCCTCCAGTCCAATTTTATTTGGTCACTTAAAAAAAATTCTTCAACTATGAAACCAAGAATTTATCAAGAATTCCAGCTGTGGTGTGACCAATGGAGGATATGGTGAGATTTTGACCTTCCTTACTCGGGACATATAGTTCCTGTTGGTAAAGTCCTAAGCGACTTCTTTGACAGCCATTTTATATACCTGGATCATGTTAGACTCACAGAAGGGATGCTATAAATTATTGTGAGGTTATGTGTGGCACAACTCTAGGGGGCTCTGTTTACAATCTGTTGTAGATTTACGTATTTCCTTCAGTAATTTTCCAGTAGATGGCAGTAAAGTTGCTGAGGAAGGTGGGTGCCTTTTCTGAATCATACAAAGATCTTCTCTGGGCTGGCAGTGACCCTGGCTCATAATCGATTAAAAAATATGTTTAATATGAATGTAGTATCTTTATGACAGGCTCCCCAATGTCCATCCCTCCCTCCTTCCTTCCTAACAATTCCCAGTTTTGCTCAGCTATCCACCCTTCCCCCAGGTGACTTCAGGGAAGCTTCCAGGCAGTAGATCTGGATTACTGTAAATTAGGGCTTCTCGGTCTTAAACTACTGACATTTTGGGCCAGGTATTTCTTTGCTGTGGGAGTTATCCTGCACATTATAGGATGTTTAACAGCATCCATGGCATCTCCTTGATCCACTAAATGCCAGTAGCATACTCCCACCTTATCAGTTGTGACAACCAAAAATGTCTCTAGGTATAGTCAAATGTCCCCTGGGGGTAGAACTGCTCTGGTGGACAACTGCTAGCCTGGAGTATCTCAGAGAAGTAAAGCTTTCACACCAACGGTTGCTTTTCCTGTCTCTTTATTACAGGAGATGATAAATTGCCTTATCCATCTCGAATCAGATATTTTTGTTACTTGCAGCCAAAGGTATCCCCAACTAATGCAAGGGATTACTGCTAACTCACATCTATTCTTCCTGTGCTTATACAATTTCCTTTTTTACACCCGAAGGAAAAACTCCACACTATCTCCATTCACTTTGTTGTTGTCAGCTTTAATCCAAGTTCTGGTCTAGCAAAATACTTTAGAATCCTAACTTTGTCAGTCATTCAAATTATTAGCTATCCCTTGCAATTTGGCATCATTTGTAAATGACGATAAGCATGTCATAAATACTTTTGTGAGTTGTTGATTAAAAAATATTTTATCAATGTTCTTTAGGTATAGTTGTTCAGCCAGTTACAAATCCACCTAATTAACCAGTAGCCAACTCACATTTTTCCATCTTATCTACTAAGATTTCAAAAGAAACTTCTTCAAATCTCACTGTCTTCAGGAGGAGCCACACCCCTAGTACTTCCTGATCCTTGACTCTAATAAGCAAGTAGAAACAGACTAGGTCATTTGGCATGAGCTATTCCTCGAGAACCCATGTAATGTGCAGAAACTGTCTACTCAGTAGTCAGTCCATTCTGGTATCTTATTGGTAAGAGATGTCACACTCATCAGTTTGCAATTTCCACATGCCATCCATCTCACCTTTGTGAAAAACATTTGTCAATCTTTTGTTTTGTGGACCGTCTCTTGTTCTCTATGACCTCAAAAACATTATCAACAATGGTTCAATAATCACATTTGCAATGATATTTGATGCTCTAAGAATTCATCCAAAACCTGAATTCATTTAAAGCCACCTCTTGTGTAAAATAATTTAAATAAAGGGGCCTATACACTTACTCAATCAGATACCATGGATGCAAAGGAATGTCTGCTAAACACAGGGCTTATGATTCTGGATTAGGAAACACCACAAAGAGTTCTCAGACTCCACCTCTGCATCCAACATAAATAGCCAGGATGATCAGCAAACTAAGGGGGAAAGGCAACCCTGGGAGAGCCCTATGCACACAGGAAGTGACTCTAATGAGAAAGAAAAATAGAGAGAACTGAGTTAAGCTAGCAACCTCCATTAGTTTGGAATACAGTTCCTCCTCTTCCCTCTGACCAATCCCTTCTCTCTACTTAGTCCTGTAGCCTCCAATCAGATACTTTATTGATATGGAACCCCAGGAAGGAGCCTGCAGTGATGTCAGCGCCCACTGAGTTGAGTGAGCATCTATAGCAGATGTCAGCCTGGGGAGGTGAGCTGGGATCAACAGAAATTATAATGTCAAGAAGAGAACCAGCCTATAATCCCAGCACTTTGGGAGATGGAGGCAGGAGGATCACTTGAGCTCAGGAGTTCGAGACTAGCCTGGGCAACGTGGCAAAACTCCATCTCTACAAAAAATTAAAAAATTAGCCAGGTGTGGTGGCATACACCTGTAGTCCCAGCTACTTGGGAGGCTTAAGTGGGAGGATCACCTGAGCTCAGGAGGTTAAGGTTGCAGTGAGCTGTGATCACGCCATTGCACTCCAGCCTGGGTGACAGAGAGACCCTGTCTCACAAAAAAAAGAAAAAAAAGAAGAAGAAGAAGAAGAAAAAGAAGAAGAAGGAAGAAGAAGAAGAAGAAGAAGAAGAAGAAGAAGAAGAAGAGGAAGAGGAAGA
>NW_022436966.1:1698658-1826602 GCF_009761245.1 Sapajus apella
TTGACTGTGGGGAAGTGGAGTCTGCATCCAGGCCCACATTCTCCTCCAGGTTTAGCATGGAGGCAGGGGAAGGATTTTGCAGGTTCAGGCTGATTAGGTTTCAGTGTCTCTGTCATCTAAATACTGGATATTGGCTACATACGCCATGGAAGGATACTGACCTCAATCCACACCAAGAGAATGCCGCAGTACCCACAGTCTGCTGTAGAGGGGAGATGGGTCTGCAATTCTTCCCATTCCCAGACTGGACTCTCATTCCCCACCTGAAAAGTGGTTAAGACAGCTGAAACCAGATCCAGACTGATTGGGTTCAAATACTGGTTCTCTCAGTTATTAGCTATAGAATGGTTAGGAAAACCACTCAACCTCTCTGAGTTTTATTCTCCTTGCTGGAAAACAAGATAGAATGTGTGAAGTGTGCTTGGTGCGATGTTTGCTACTGTTCCTCTTAAACTACCTGCTTTGGAAATCACCTTGCAGAGGCTGTTGAAAGAACAAAAAGTCAAGGCAATCTGAACTTGGTCCTCAAAAGAAAACTTTGTCCTGGGGTTTATATAGTCCTAATGAGGAGGGTTGAAGCTGAAACAGAGCCATGATTTCAAAGGTTCAAGTAATTTCCTTTGTTGCTGAAGGTGGGTTCTTGGATTCACTCTTGGGCAATGACCCTTCTGACTAAGCAAAGCAAAGGCAATGGATTTCCAAAGAGCTGAGTTTCTCTGCATAACAATGTTAACAGGTTATCATGAATGAGGGTGGTGGAGGTGGAGAGGGGTGGACAGAATTGCATTCTGTAGACAGATTTACTTCCTTTAAAGAAATGCCTCTTTCACAACGACCGGATTAGGCTGTCTTACTTGGTATCATACTGCTTGTTCTCAGGAGGTATTTCTATGTTACTCTTCAAGCATTTGGTCCCAGATTTTGGAGAGGACCTTGAAGATGACAGAAAGCCTGTGCGGGCCTGGCCAACAGGGTTCGTGGAGGAAAAATGAAAAAGAAAGGGTTTTGGCTTGGCCCAGACTATTAACAGGTCACAGAAGATGTTTTTCAAGACTAAATAATCTAGAATTTGGGAAATGTCTGGACTTGAACCTTTCTGTTTAGATATCCTTTAAGGGCTGAAGGGCAAGACTGTATTCCCACAGATGTAGTTGGGGTTTTCTTGAAGGAAGCTGATCAGGCTGGAGTGCAGTGGTGCGATCTCGGTTCATTGCAACCTCCTCCTCCCTGGTTCAAGTGATTCTCCTGTCTCAGCCTCCTAAGTAGCTGGGATTACAGGCACCCACCACCAAGCCCAGCTAATTTTTTGTGCTTTTAGTGGAGATGGGGTTTCACCGTGTCAGCCAGGATGTTCTCGATCTCCTGACCTCTTGATCCACCCACCTCAGCCTCTCAAAGTGCTGGGATTACAGGTGTGAGCCACTGCACTCACCTGGAATCTGTTTTTCCATTGTCAATCATGCTTAGGGAGGGTTAATCATAGGGCTGGAAAATAAAGACTTTGACGGTGGACCTTAGCATTAAGGGAGGGAAACTGCCTTCTGTCGGTAGGACTTGGGATATGACTCAACTCGATCTTGCCTTGGCTGTCACACTCAAGGACACTTCCTTCGGTGTGGCCTTAGTGACAAGTAGCAGCCTGGGGCAGGGCATGCGGGTCAACCTCTACTCCAGCAAGGCAGGCTGGAATCCAGGAAAAGAGGAGGGCAGCAGAGGGTCCCCATGAAGGAGACTGGGCCCATAGACTCTGAGGGAAGCCATCGATAATGCTCAATGTAAACCTCTTGGGTGGTAATCCCACCTGTCATAGCCAACCTTTCAGCCAGCTTGTGTTAAATTCTACATCTCAATCTCATTTCAGCAGAGGAATGGCAGGAGGGTGCTATTCCCACATTTGGGAAAGAGTTGGTACAAGGAGAGTGGGAGTATCTAGAGGGAAGCTGATCTTGAGCCTACAGATGGCAATGTGTTGAACAAGCATTGTTCCAGAGCCAGATGATGCCTGGGGTGCGAAGAACACAGGAGGCAATGAGTGAACATGCTAACATTCCTCAGGATGTCCAAACAGAGTGGGCAAGGGACAGGAGCTCTGACTTCTATGATTTGGGAATTAAAGGGAAGTGCAGCTTCATAAATTACCTGAGTGTCAGGGTATGGACCTGTGTCACCTTCTGGCTGCATGGTTTTGTGCAAGTTACTTATTCTTCCAAGTCTCAGTTTCTCCATCTGGGAAGTGCGGCTAATAATAGTGACTGCCTCATAGAATTTTTGTGAAGATTAAATGAGCCATGGTAATAACCCAATATATTATTACTATTGATACTATCATTACTAATCCCAAGAGTGCTGGAAAAGGGGAATTAGTGCACTAAGCAAAAAACTGTTATATTATACCTAATTGCCAGAATTCACATGAGATGTATAGATAGGGCTGCTGTATAAAGAAGAGGAGTTAGCTCATCACTGACTCAGGCGTGGGAAGACAATCCCACCAGAAGCTTTCAGGCTGCCTCTTCCTCTGCAAACCCATAGGACTAAGTCCTGCGGCAGCATCTCAAAGCTTTGCGTCTCACCTTCCCTAGAGACCTACTGGCAGAAATCCATTTGCAGAAGCCCAGAGATGACTGAGATGAGAGGGCTGACCCAGCAAACTGTGGGAAACAAGGTGCTAAGCTGCCTTGACCCATTCACCTCCAACTTGACATTAGTAGAGACAACAGAACAATATTTTGACTGTAATTCGATCTGGATTCCTCAGTAGACGATCACACCTGTGCTACTTGACCCTGAGCATCATGCTGACCTGGAAGCCATTCGCCACCCTTCCTGCCTGCTTTCCTCCAGCTCATTCCAACCAGGTGGCCTGCGGGATTCCTTCGGGCATCCTGGCTCCTGCCATGTGGCCGTGCTGGTTGTCCCTAGAGCCACCCTGGCTTCCCTCACAGGGTAAAGTTTCTGCATACCTGCACCCCCAAATAGTGTGACTAAAGGGCCCCTCCTCGGTACTCCGTGAATACATTATGCTTACTTTTATCATATCATTCTGAACAATCACTGACTTTCAAGGTCTTTTCTCCTACTGGAACATACACTGTTTGGGAGGAATGGACCATGTCTTCTACCTTCATTTACTCCTGTTTCTAACTCAGTATTTAGACTTCTTTAAACATGTGTTAAACAAATTCATAAGTGAAATGAACTCAAGTATAGAGAAGTGGAAATAGAAAATGTATTCATTCACGAATTCATTCAAGCATTGACTGAGCACCTACTGTCTGCCAGACACCCCTCCAGGCACTGTAGACACAGCGGTAAACAATAGACCCAGTTCCTGCCTGGCGCACGCGCATTCCGGTGTGGAGGACAGGAGGAAAATGAGCATATGGCAAGATCTCAGTTGGCAATGTGTGTTATGAAAAAAATAAAGCAAGAAAAGATGAGGCAAGCTATAATTGCTTCACTGAACATTTTAAAGACTTGTTTTAAAGTAAAAATGTTGTAAATGTTAAATAAAGTACAAGAAAAAAGAAAAACAACAGCTCAGTTATTAATATGTTTTGAAAGCAAATAATGGGGTTGAAAATTCTGGATTAAATTTTTTTTTTAATGTCTGAAATGATCAGAAAGATAGAAGCAAAAACATTAAATTATTTAATCTTCCATAAGAGGACTACAAAATCGTTATTTGATCTTTGTCTTTTAAAGTTATTTAATTTGTTTATGTGCATAAAAAGATAGTTTTACATAAAGAAATAAAGGTTTCTTTTGTTTTTTGTGTAGCATCTTTTCCCCCTTTTCTTCTCCCCTCCTTCTTTGCTTCTTTAATAGCACATGAACTCGTGATAGTGAACTAGTATATAAAGGGAATCCAGTATGTTACCTTCCATATTTTTCTCCATACTGAGGTGATCATTTACATCGCACATACACGTGAGCGCGCACACACACACACTCTCTCTCTCTCTCTCTCTCTCTCTCTTTCTGCATAATGAATTTTCTGTTTCTCTGTTGTTTTTGTAAAAATATAAAGAGCGAATATTATATACTCTTTTCCACACCTTGTTCAATAAAACCTCAGGTAAATCCCTCTAGGCTGAAAGGTAAATTTCTAGTCTCATTTTTAAAAAACAACTGTGTAATATTCCATGGTATGGCTGAAGCATATTTTCTCAGCCATCTCCTTATTTATAGGCATTAATTTTACTTCCAGGTTTTAATTTTGTTGCCACAATAACAACGCTGCAATAAATGTCTTTAAATATATATCCTTATATACTAGTGCTCTTAATGTTATGGCTAGATTCCCAGAAGTGAAATTATTAGGTTATAGGCATATATATGTAAATTTTATAGGTACTTGCAGATTGCTTTTCATAAAACCATAACATTTCACATTGCCACCAACAATGTTAGAGTTCTTTGCCTCCACGTCTTCTCCAGAAGTAGGTATTGTTGAATAAAGTAACATTTTCTTATTACTTGTATCTGTATTTCTCTATTTACTAGTGATTTAGATTTTGTTCTTGGGTTTTAGTAATTTGATGGATATAACTTTTAAGTAAACTTATAATTTGTTTTTTTGTTTGCATCTATCTTCATAAAGCTAGCTGGGAAGTGCTTACTCATTTCTTATTCTTTGGAAAAGTTTGTGTAACGATGTTATTTCTTCCTTAAATGTTTGGTGAAAACTCCTGGATTAGAGCTTTCTTTGTTGGAAGGCTTCAAATCATAGATTCAATGTTTAAGACATATGTAGTACTATTTGGATGTTCTGTTTCTTCTTATGTCCTCTTTGGTCAGTTAGATTATCTAGCAAATTGTTCATTTAAGTGATTTTTTTTGGCATAAAGTTGTTCATAATGTGATTTTATTATCTTTCCAATGCCATTAGGATTTGTGCCCAGACTCCCCTTAAAGGGGTTATAGTGAAGCTATAATAAAGTACCCTTTTAATTACTGAATTAAGAGTCTCATGCTCTACTGACTGAGCTAGCCAGGCAGCCTAATTACTGAATTAATAATTTCTATTTCTCAATTTTTTTCTAAATAAGCTTTGGTAGAGACTTCTTAATTTTCTCTGGACTTTCAGAGGCTAAACTCTTATTTATTTTCTCTACCATATGTTTACTTTCTCCTTCATTGATTTCTGCTCTCATCTTTATACTTCTTTCCTTCTACCCTTTATGTATTTAATTTTCACTTCTTTTCCTAAATTCTTAAGATGGATACTTATTTAATATTCAGCTTTTCAGTTTAAATATATGCATTAAAACTGTCCATTTCCCTTAAAATATAATTGCAGTTGCATTTCATAAATTGTGATATATTGTATCTTCATTATACAGTTAATTTTTTTTCTAATTTTTGTTATTACTTCTCTTTTGGTCCATGAATTATTTAGATACATGTATCTTAATTTGCCCACATTTAGGGTTTTTTCCTATTTACCTTTTTGTTATTGGTTTTTCACCTTATTATGATCAAGCACATGATCTGTTTTGTTATATTTTCATAAATTCATTGATGCCTGCTTTATGGCCCAGCATTTTTGGAAAATATTCCATATGATTCTTAAAAACTTTGGCTTTTGAAATTCTTTGGTACAGTGAACTTCACTATTAATTAGGTCAAAGTTGTTAATCACATTTTAAAAATTTTCTAAAATCGTACTGATTTTTGTCTTCTTGTTCCATCAGTTGCCGAGAGATGTGTTAAAATTTCCAACTCACAGTTGGAATTTTTTATTTCTTATTGTGGTTTAGCCCATTCCTCTCTTATATATTTTGAAGGTAATTATTAGATGTTCACAAATTTAGAATTGTTATGTCTTACTATTGTATTGACTATTATTGTGAACTGTCTAGTAATTTTTTGCCTTGAAATCTATTTTCTTACTGTTATTAATATAGCTAAGCCAATTTTCTTTTAGTTAACTTGCATGGTATATCATTTCCCATCTTTTTACTTTCAATATTCTTTTGTTCTTGTTTTAAGGTCTGTTTCTTGTAAGAACCATATTGTTATTGCTGCTGCTATTGTTTTAATCTAGCCTTACAATCTTTGACTTTTGATTAAAGGTTCTAGTTCACTTACATCTAATTTAATATATTGGGGTATGTATTTACCATCTTAGTGTTTGTTTTTTATTCAAACTAATTGTTCAGCTTTTATTTACTTAACTTTATTGCTTTCTTTTGCATTAAACAAGTACCTTCTAAGATTCCATTTTCTCTTTTTCAGCCTATTTGTTACAGATTCTTTTATTATTATCTTAGTAGACAGAAAATCAGCAAGGATATAGAAGATTACCACATATATTAACCACTAGAGATTATTGTAAATATTATTGATCTATTTCAGGCAATGTAAGGGCCCTAAAGGCCTCCCATCCTGGCTTTGTCTTATTGTTCCCATGTGTTTTAATTTCAGATATGTTTTATACACCACAAGACCTTATTATAACTGTTACATAGAGTCAATATTTACTTAGATTAATCCTGCTGTTTGCTTCTCTGAAGGTAATTTGTCATTCTACCCTGGATCTTTTAGACTTTTTTCCTTTGTTTTCATTCTTAGCAGTTTTACTATGAAGTATGTTAAGTGTGTTTCTTCCTTGCAGTTATCATTCTTAGAGTTTATAGTGATTATTGACTCATTTGTGTTCTTAAAATATTGCTTCTGCTCCATCTCTTTCTCCTCTCCTTCTGGGTCTCTAATTACATGCATGTTATATCTCTTCACCAGGTTCCATATGTCTCTTACGCTCTTTTCTGCATTTCCTATCTTCTTTTTTCTCTCTTCATGATTCAGTCCAGACGTTTCCACTCATATATCTTTCAATATACTAATCCTCTTTTCAGCTTGGCTCAATTTACTTGTAAAGATATCTATTGAATTTTAAATTTCAGTCATTGTGCTTTTCCACTAATAGGATCTTTAATGTATGTAAGTGAAATAACTAAAACAAAAGGGGAAGGGCAAAGAGGCCTAATATAATGGCAATGTTTCTCCATTCCACTTGAAATGGTAGTATACTGATTTTAAGAACACTGAAATTCCAGTTAAGCATGTTTATTGTAACCCTATAGCAACCACTAAAGGAACAGCACAAAAAATATGTTTAAACACAATAAGTACATTAAAGTGGAGTCATTTTAAAAGTTCAAATAACTCAGAAGAAGGCAGGAAAGAAAAAATAGAACAAAAATGAGAGAACAAACAAAACAAGTAAATGTTAAATCCCAAGATATTAGTAATTATATTAAAAGTGAATGGTCTCAATGTGCCAACGAAATCACAGAGATTGTAAAAATGGATTATAAAGTATATGCTGTCTACAAAATATTCACTTCAAGGATAATAATATAAGTAGGTTAAAAATAGAAAGATGAATATGATATACTATTCAAACATCAATCAAAAGACAGTGGAAATGGCTTTAATAATATCAGATATAAGAGACTTCAGAGCAAAAAAAGTTACCAGGGGATTATATAATGATAAATGTTCAATTAATCAGGAAGACATACCAATCCTAAGTGTATATACATTTAACATCATAGCTTCAAAATATATGAAGCAAAAACTAATGTAATTACAAGGAGAATCAGATAAATTCAAAATTACAGTTAGAGATATTGACATTTTTCTCTGAGAAATTGATAGAACTTGTAGATAGAAAAACCATTAAGGATATAGAAAAACTGAACAAGATCATCAACTGACTGCATCGAATTAACATTTACAGGACACTCACTTAACAATAGCAGCATTCACATTCTTTTCAAGTGCTCATGGATTATTTGCCTAGATAGACCTATCCTGAGTCAAATAATAAAGCTTAATTAAAGAGTTGAAATTATACAAAGTATGTTGTTTAGCAGTATGGAATTTATTAGAAGTCAGTACTAGAAGATAAATGGAAAATTTCCAAATACATAGAAATTAATATACTTCTAACTAATATTTGGATAAAGAAAAACTCTCAAGGGATATTTAAAAATTTTGAAATAAACAAAAATAAAAATATCTAAAAATTTAGAATACAGCTAAAACAATGTTTAGAGGGGAATTCATTGCCTCATATTCCTATATTACAAAAGAAGAAAGGTTTCAAATCAATAATCTAAATTCACACATTTAAGAAACCAGAAAATTAGGAACAAAATAAACTTAGTATAAGCAGAAATAAAGACCTAATAAAGATCATCATCAATGAAATTTAAAATAAAAAAAATCAAACAAGCCAAACCTGATTCTTTAAAAGATCAATAAAAGCCCGGGCACAGTGTCTCATGCCTGTGATCCCAGCACTTTGGGAGGTGAAGCCTCCACCTGAGCTCAGGAGTTCGAGACCATACTGGGCAACATGGTGAAATCTTGTCTTTACTAAAAAATTAGCCAGGCGTGGTGTCAAGTGCCTGTAGTCCGAGATACTTAGGAGGCTGAGGAATAAGAATTGCTTGAGCCTGTGAGGCGGAGGTTGCAGCGAGCCAAGATAGCGCCACTGTACTCCAGCTTGGGCTACAGTGAGAATCCGTTTCAAAAAAAAAAAAAAAATCAATAAAAATAAAATTAATGTTGTCAGCAAGACTGACAGAAAAAAAGAGGCGATATCCAAATTACCAATGTCAGTGCTGAAAGGGTATAATACTACAGAACTTGGAGTCATTAAAAGGATAATAAGGAGGTAACTCTAAATACATAATTCCACAACTTTAATGAAATGAACAAAATCCTTGAAAAATAAAAACTGCCAAAATTCAACCAAGATTAAGTAGATAATCTGAAGATTTCTATGGCTGTTAAATAAATTGAATTTAGTTAAAAAGCATCTCAAAAGGAAGTCTTCAGCTCTAAATCATTTTACTAATGAATTTGAAAAGTTTAAAGAAGAAATAAT
The DNA here is from genome assembly GCF_009761245.1 of Sapajus apella. Lineage (NCBI taxonomy): Eukaryota > Metazoa > Chordata > Mammalia > Primates > Cebidae > Sapajus > Sapajus apella. Next base: position 1,707,561 of record NW_022436966.1, read on the forward strand.
ATATATAATATTACATTATATGTATAATTCAGTATAGATAACACATATTAAATTATAATAATATATAACTGAATATATAATGTGTATTATGTATATTGAATTTTATAATTATAAATCTATATAATTTATATTGAGTTATGTAATAATTATATATCTATAATTTTGATAGCTTTGGGGGTACAGGTGATTTTTGGTTACATGGATGAATTATATAGTGATGAATTCTGAGATTTTAGTGCACCCATCACCCAAGCAGTGTATATTGTACCTAATACATGGTTTCTTATCCCACACTCCTCTCACACCCTCCCCCTTCGGAGTCTTTAAAGTCCATTATATTACTGTGTATGCCTTTGCATACTCACAGCTTAGCTCACTTGCATACTCACTTGTAAGTGAGAGCATATGCTATTTGGTTTTCCATTCCTGAGTTACTTCACTTAGGATAATGGCCTCCAGCTCCATTCAAGTTGCTGCACAATACATTATTTTGTACTTTTTTATGGCTGAGTAGAATTCCATGGTGTCTATATATCACATTATCTTTATCCACTCATTGGTCAATGGGCACGGAGGTTGGTTCCATGTCTTTGCAATTGTTAATTGTGCTGCAATAAATGTACGTGTGCATGCGTCTTTCCCACATAATGACTTCTTTTCCTTTGGGCAGATGCACAGTAGTGGGATTGCTATATCAATTAGTATATCTACTTTTAGTTCTTTAAGGAATCTCCATATTGTTTTCCACAGAGGCTGTGCTAATTTACATTTCCACCAGCAATGTATGAGCATTCCCCTTTCACCACATTCATGCCAACATCTATTGTTTTTTGACTTTTTAATAATGAACATTCTGGCAGGAGTAAGGTGATATCTCATTGTGGTTTTAGTTTGCATTTCCCTGGTGATTAGGGATGTTGAGAATTTTTCCATATGTTTATTGGCCATTTGTATATCTTCTTTTGAGAAATTCTATTCATGTAATTTGCCCACTTTTTGATAGAATTATTTTTTTTCTTGCTGATTTGAGTTCCTTGAAGATTCTGGATACTAGTCCTTTGTCAGATGCAGAGTTTGCAAATATTTTCTTCCATTCTGTGGGTTGTCTGCTTACTCTGCTGATTGTTTCTTTTGCTGTGCAGAAGCTTTTCAGTTTAATCAGGTCCCACTTATTTTTTGTTATTGTTGCTGCATTTTCTTTGGGGCTTTAGTCATGAATTCTTTGCCTAGACCAAGGTCCAGAAGAGTTTTCCCAAGATTATCTTCTAGAATTTATGTCTTAAATTTAAATTATGGTTTTATGCCTTAGATTTAAGTTTTTGATCCATCTTGAGTTGAATTTTGTATAAGGCGAGAGATAGGGATCCAATTTAATTCTTCTGCATGTAGCTAGCTAGTTTTCCCAGCACCATTTGTCCTTTCTCCCAGTTTATGATTTTGTATGCTTTGTTGAAGATCAATTGGTTGTAAGTATTTGGCTTTATTTCTGGGTTCTTTATTCTGTTCCATTAATTTGTGTGCCTGCTTTTATACCAGTACTATGCTGTTTTGGTAACTGTAGCCTTACAGTATAACTTGAAGTCTGGTAATGTAATGCTTCCAGCTTTATTCTTATTGGTAGGATTGTTTTGGTTATTTGGGCTCTTTTTTGGTTCCATACAAATTTTAGGATTGTTTTTTCTAATTCTGTGAAAAAATGACATTGGTATTTTGATAAGAATTGCATTGAATCTATAGATTGCTTTGGGCAGTATGGTAATTTTCACAACACTGATTCTTTTATCCATGAGCATGGGATGTGTTGCCATTTGCTTGTGTCATCTATGATTTCTTTCAGCAGTGTTTTGTAGTTCTCCTTGTAAAGATCTTACACTTTCTTGGTTAAAAATATTCCCAGGTGCATATATATATATATATATATATATATATATATATATTTGTGGGAATATGTGTGTGTGTGTGTGTGTGTGCACGTATGTATATTTTGCAGCTGTTGTAAAAATGATTGAGTTCTTGATTTGATTCTCCACTTTGTTGTTGTTGGTATACACCAGTGTTACTGATTTGTGTATATTGATTTTGTAACTTGAGACTTTACTGAATTCTTTTATCAAAGCTAGGAATCTTTTGGAGGAGTCTTTAGTGTTTTCTAGGTAGACAGTCATATCATTGGTGAACAGTGATTGTTTGACTTCCTCTTTTCCAATGTGGATACCCTTTATTTCTTTCTCTTGTCTGATTTCTCTGGCTGGGACTTCCAGCACTATGCTGAATAGAAGTGATGAAAGTGGGCATCTTTGTCTTGCTCCTGTTCTCATGGGGAATGCTTTCAACTTTTCCCCATTCAGTATGATGATGGCTGTGGGTTTGTCATATATGGCTTTTATTAATATGAGTCCCTTCTATACTTAGTTTGTTGAAGGTTTCTATCATAAAGGGAGGCCAGATTTGATGCAATGCTTTTTCTGCATCTATTGAGATTATCATATGGCTTTTGTTTTTAATTCTGTTTATGTGATGTATCACATTTATTGACTCATATATGTTAAACCATCCTGGCATCCCTGAGATGAAAGCCACTTGATCATCGTATATTCTACTTTTGATGTGCTATTGGATTTGGTTATCCAGTATTTTGTTGAAGATTTTTGCATCTACATTCATCAGGGATATCAGCCTCTACTTTTATTTTCTTCTTCTTTTTTTTGGTATATCCTTTCCTGGTTTTGGTATTAGGGTGATACTGGCTTCATAGAATGATGTAGGCAGGATTCCTTCTTTCTCAATCTTTGGAATAGTTTCAGTAAGATCAGTACCAATTATTCTTTGAATATCTGGTAAAATTCAGCTGTGAATTCATCTGGTTCTGGGCTTTTTGTTGGCTTTTTCTTTTTTTTCTTTACTACTGATTCAATCTTTCCTCTTGTTATCAGTCTGTTAGGGTTTCTATTTCTTCCTGATTTGACGGAGGAGGGCTGTATTCTAGGAATTTATCCATTTCTTCTAGGTTTTCTAGTTTGTTTGCATAAAGGTGTTCATAGTAGTCCCATATGGTCTTTTGTGATTCTGTGATGTCGGGTGTAATGTCTCCAGTTTCATTTCTAATTGAGCTTAGTTGATTCTTCTCTCTTAATCAATCTAACAGTCTATCAATTTTGTTTATCTTTTTGAAAAACAAGGTTTTTGTTTCATTGGTCTTTTGCACTTTTTTTGTTTCAATTTCATTTAGTTCTGCTTTGATTTTTGTTATTTCTTCTGCTAGCTTTGCATTTAGTTTGTTCTCGTTTCTCTAGTTCTTTGAGGTATGACATTAGGTTGTCAATTTGTGATTTTCCAAACTTTTTGATGTAGGTGTTTAGTACTATAAGCTTTCCTCTTAGCATGGCTTTTGCTGTATCCTAGAGATTTTGATAACTTGTGTCACTATTATCATTTTTTTCAAAGCATTTTAAATTTCAACCTTGATTTCACTGTTAACCCAAAAATCATTCAAGAGCAGATTATTTAATTTCCATGTATTTGTATAGTTTTGGGGGTTTCTTTTGAAGTTTATTTTTAGTTTTATTCCACTGTGGTCTGAGAAGATACTTAATGTGATTTGTTTTTAAAAACTTATTGAGGCTTGTTTTGTGTCCTAATATATGGTCTTTCTTGGAGAATGTTCCATGTGCTTATGGGAAGAATGTATATTCTGCAGTTACTGGGTAGAATGCCCTGTAAATATCTGTTAGGTACATTTGTTGTAGGGTATTGTTTAACCTATTGTTTCTTTGTTGACTTTCTGTCTTGATGATTGGTAGAGTATTGAAGTCCCCCACTATTATTATGTTGCTGTTTATCTCATTTCTTAAGTCTGGTAATAATTGGTTTATGAACCTGGGAGCTTCATAGTAAGGTACATATATATTTAGTTAGTCTCTTGGAGACACCGGATACTTGGTTTGTGATTCTTTATCCATTCTATCAATCTGTGTCTTTTAAGTGGAGCATTTAAGTCCCTTATATTCAGTGTTAATATTGATATGTAAGGTACTGTTCCATTCATCATGTTAATGTTACTGAGATACTTTGTTTTTTTTTTTTCATTGTATTATAGAAGTAACACCAATTTTAAACAATCAATTTCAAAAGAAATTAGAAGAGAAGATAATACATTTCAGCTTATTTTATGAGGTTAGCAGTATCATGATACTAAAGCCAAAGAACAAAGAAGAAAGCTACAGATCAATATTCCTCATGAACATAGAAGCAAAAATCTTTAAAAAAATATTAGTAAAACGAGTCCAACAACATATAACAAGAATAATACACCATGATCCAATGTGCTTTATCTCAGGGAATGCAGATTGATTCAATACTATCTGAAAATTAAGCAATGTAATCTACCGTATTAACAGTCTAAATAAGAAAAATCTTATGATTACATTAATTGATGCAGAAAAAGCATTTGATAGAATTCAACACCTTTTCATGATAAAAACTCATCAAAGTAGGCACAGAAGTGAACTTTCTCAATATGATAAAAGGTCTCTACAAAAAAATTAACAGCCAAAATCACACCTAATGCTAAAAGATGGAATGCTTTCCCCCTTGTTGCCTTTCCCTGAACTAGGCAAAAAGATTCAGTCTTACCACTCCTTCTCTTTATTGCATTAGAAGTGTGATATTTCAATTAAAACAGATAAAAATCATAAAGATTGAAAAGGAAGAAATAAAAGTCTCCCTACTTATAGATGACATAGAAAATTCCAAGAAATCTGAAGAAAAACTCCTGGAACTAATAGGCAAGTTAGCAAGAATGAAAGATATAAGGCAAACACACAAAATTATTCATTTTTCTTATATACTAGCAATAAATATAAACTGTTAGAACTAGAATTTTTAAAAAAATACTATTTACAATAGTTCCAAAACATATTGCAGTATAAATCTTACAAAACATACATAGAATCTGAAAACTATAAAACTCTAATGAAAGAAATAAAAAAGACCTTAGAAAATAAAGAGGTATACATATTCATGGATTGGGAGACCCAACAAATTAAAGATTTGATTTTCCCCAAATTAATTTATAGACAATGTAATTCCAGGCAAAGTCCCACCAAGATATTTTTGTAGATATACACAAGCTAGTTCTAAAATTTTTTATGAACTTCATACTATATATAAAATTTAACCAAAAATTGATCAAAGACCTAAGAGGTAAAGCTATAAAACTCTTAGAAGAAAATATAGCAGTATATTTGTATGACCTTGCATTTGACAAGAGTCTTGGCAATGACACCAAAAGCATAAGCAACAAAAGAAAAAAAAAACAGATTATTTGAACTCAACGAAATTAAAACCTTAAGGTGTACAAGTCATTGGTATTCAGTACTTTCACAAAGTTGTACAGCCACATCACTATCTAGTTCCAGAACTACATAACCCTTTTTTGTTTTTGTCTTTTTGAGATGGGCTCTCATGATGTTGTCCAGGCTGGTCTCAAGCTCCTGGGCTCAAGCTATATTCTCACCCTAGTCTCCCAAGTAACTGGGATTATAGGAACACACCACTGTGAAGCAGAACATTTTTATCATCCAAAAAGAAAACACTGCACATATTAAAGCAATCATTCCACATTTGCCTCTCCCCTTACCCTCTGGCAACCACTAACCTGATTTCTGTCTCTATGGATTTGCCTATTTTTCATATTTCATATAAATGCAATTATACAATATATTGCTTAAGTGTCTGGCTTTTGTCACTTAGCATACTCTTTTCAAGGTTTATTAATGTTGTAACACGTATCAGTATTTCATTTCTTTTTATGCCTGAATAATATACCATTGTATGTATATACCATATTTTGTTGGTCCATTTTTCAGTCAATGGACATGTGGATTGTTTCCATCTTTGACTACTGTGAGTAATGTTGCCTTGAACCTTTGAGTACAATTTTTTTTGTTGTTTGAATACTTGCTTTCAATTCTTTTGGATATATATATAGAAGTAGAATTGCTGGGTCACATGGTAACTCTGTATTTAACTTATTGAAGAACTGTCAAACTGTTTCTAAAGTAGCTATACCACTTTACATTTCCACCAGTAGTGAATGAAGATTCTTATTTTTTCCCGTTCTCACCAACACTTGTTCTTATAGGACTAGACATTCCAGTGGGTGTGAAGTGATATCACATCATGGTTTCAATTTGTCTTTCCCTAATGACTAGTACTGCTAAGCATATTTTTATGTGTTTACTGGCTATTTGTAAAACTTTCTTACAGAAATATGTATTTAGATAATTTTTCCATTTTAAAATTTATTTATTTGTCTTTTTATTATTATGTCGTGAGAGTTTTTAATATATTCTGCACACTAGACCCTTATTCTGAGAGAAGGACTTACTCTGTCGTCAAGACGGGAGTGCAGCATCATCATTATGGAAGCCTTGACTTTCTAGTCTCAAGTGATCCTCCTGTTTCAGCCTCCTAAGTACCTGAGTCCATAGGCACATGTCACCACACCTTGTTAATTTTTTCTATTTTTCATAGAGATGGGGTCTCAATATGTTGCCTAGGCCATATTTTCATCCATTCAGTGTGCTGTCTTTTGACCTCCCTGATTATGTTCTTTGATGCACAAAAGGGTTTAATTTTGTTAAAGTACAACTTATCTATTTTTCTTCTATTGCTCACATTTTTGTTGTCATATCTAGAAACCAAGGTCATGAAGATTTACACCTAGGTTGACTACTATAATTTCCATAATTTTAGCATTTATATTTAGGTCTTTGGCCCATTTTGAATTAATTTTTGTATATGGTGTAAGCTTGGTCAATTGATTTTTGACAAAGGTGCAAAAGCAGCTCAATAAAAATAAGACTTTTCAATTAATGATGTTGTGACAACTGAATATTCATATTAAAAAACTGAACCTATACTTCACACTTATACCTTAGAAGAGAGAAGTCAACATGCTAGTTTAAAGAAAAACATGAAGAGAATACTACCATTCAGAGTTGTTTGGGGCCAAATGGCAAATAGATGGAGAAAGGGTCATTCTCTTCCTTTTCACATAGAACCCAGCCAAACTGTTATCTGAGTGACTGGAAGCTTTAGCAGCACATGGAATATGCACCTTGGAATGAGTAATGAGGGCTCATGCTAGTGACAACTTGACTATTTTTAGAGATGGGCTAACTTCATAGCATATCCCACCAAGTGCTGGTCCAAAGCAGCCATCTGCAAGAGAGCCCAGGAAAGTACAAATGTGGAGCTCTTATTAAATAATAATGATGACCCAATGCTATCTAGGAACTGGACACATTCCCTAACCCAATTCATTTTCTTACTACCCTTGAGAAATATAAAAACCACCCAATGCTTCTACAGATACTTTCTCCTGTTGCCTGGTCATCGATATACAAATAAAAGAAATAGAATCAGAGTAGGGAATGTTACATTTTTTGAATCAAGAGCACTATTAGGATGGAGCTGACAATGGTATATAGTCATAAATATTTAACTTTGTGCATGATCTATCTTAGTCTTTCTAAATCTCCCTCTTTGACACAGGAGGCTTGAGTTCTTGCATTTCCCATTACTCAAAATTCCCTGAGTTGAGGGCTCTTGGCCATTCCCAAGCTGAAGAATAAATCTGAGTTGTAAACAGTAGCTGCTATAATGAGAAGGTATTATGGCTTATCTACTTGTTTCTCAAAAGTACACTGGTTCTAGAGAATATGATATGATTAAGGCATGAACATAAGCTTTTCTTGGCCCAGCTGGGAGTCTCATTCATCTTCAGGCAATCAGGAGGACAGAAAGGAAAACTTGGCTTTGGAGTCAGACAGATACATCCTGGTCAAACCCCAGTGTAGTCAGGTTATAGCTATGTGACTATGAGAAAGTTTCTTAAGATAACTGAGCCTCAGTCTCAAGAGTAACAATGGGAATTAGAGTGCTCAGAAAATGTTACTCTCCATTCCCTTTTCCCATTTAAATGAATGGCTGAAATTTTGCCTCTTGATAACTATTTTTAGTTAGGAAATAGGCTTGGCTTGGTGTAACACCCAAAATAACAGGGACTTAGAAATAAGAAGTTTCTTTCTATCTCTTCTAGTGTCTGAAGATTAACAATCCAGGTGGCCCAGGGACCCCATTGCTCTGCCATCCCTATGGTCCAGGATGACTCTCCACTACATTCACGCTCCACACAGGGTAGAGGAAGGGGAAAGAAGGCTCATGCACCATCCTTCAGGGAAACGATGAATATTGCCTACATCACTTCCCTCCACATCCTCTTCCAGATCTTAGTCTCATGGCTACCCTAGCTATAAGAAAGGCTGGGAAATGTAGTCTGTAGTCGTTAGTCTGAACAGCTCTGTGCCCAGATGATGATTGAGGGTTCCATTCCTACAGAGGAGAGGGAAATGGTTATTAGCAGACAACTTGTAGCTTCTGCCCAGTGTCTGCATTTTTCCCTTCCCGTTAGCTTGCAGCTGAAATCCTCGAATGTAAGTGCAAACTATACATAATAATTAAAACCAAATTAATCAAACTATTAAATAATGCATATGTTAAGTTATATTAGAAAAACATGTAAGAAATCAGAAAAAGCAGAATCAGAGTATCACAAAAAGTCAGCTTCTACTGGTAAGAGTTAAAATGCACAGGGACTTCTTAACAGGATGGAGTCTGCACTGAACGCCTTCCATGTTCTCCTCCTGATCCACCCCTCCTCCATCTCCTTATTGCTCACTCCATCTCCTCAGGAAGCTGACTTGGAGGGGCCACATTGACATCTCTCTCACCCTTTGCTTCCACTTGGGTTTTGCCAATAGGAAGCATCAGCAGGAAACTGAAGAGAGATTGAAGGTGGGGCTGGGGCATTTAGTTCCCCAGCTGTCCCGCAGTGTGGCCGCAGGTTGGCTGTTCTTTACCTGAGGTCAGTTCCCATAGAGAAGCACTTCCTTTTGGCCCTCTTGTTTCCAGGTTTCCACATCTGCTTTCACTCCTTTCTCTCTCCAGCATAAGGAAAGTGATGGTCCTCTGCCACTTCTAGCTCCAGGTATGATTACCATATTACCACTTGTGGTTTCTCTGCACCTGAACCACACTTTGGCATATAGAATCTCTTCACATTACCCACTTAGAATAAGCCATCAATTTCCTTCCAGGATGAAATCCATGCTTGATGTTCCAAACACTAAAGCATCAGGATACACAGAGCGAAACCCATTAGACTTGTACGAAGAGATTTAAAAAGCAAAATTTCTTGAGACATTTTTAACCAGTCATTGTTTATCAAAACAGTGTAAGTGGTAATGTAAAAAATTTGCATCCTAGATAAAAAGAATAGGTACTATTTTCAAATGTCCATGGACAATTTAGAACATTGAACAATATCTCCAACACATATGGCAAAAAATAATGTTCTTAACATATTAAGAACTTTGAAACAAAGTTATGAGAACAACATTTGCAGTAGAAAAGTTAACACATTAAAAAATTAATTACTGGCAATCAAAATATGCAAATTAAAGCAGCAGTAAGTTACCTTTTTTCACCTATCAAATTAACAAAGATTTAGAAAATAGCGGTAGCAAGAGTGATATGACAGTGTTGTACACAGCTAGTGAGAGTATGAACTGATTAAAAAAACTTTCTAGAAACAAATTTGTTCTCTATGTGTCAAGAAACATCTGAAAATTTATACTCTTTCAATCAGTAAATCCACTTGTAGTAATTTATTAAAAATAAATAATAATAATGTAGACGTATTTAAGGATGAGTAGTACACATTTATATAGCAAAGTGGAAATAGTCTAGATAATCAACAATAGTTGATGGTTACGCTATGGTATATCATCATGGTATATCAATCTATTAAAAAAATACAGACATTAAAATAGGGTTTTCAAAAAATTAAATGAAATGGGACAATATTCCCCAAATATTAACTTCTTGTAGCAGCATATAAAACTATAGAAAATATTTGATTCTTAGGTTAAAATGTGCATAGAAAATTTTATTAACAGTGTTCATATGAGTAGCAAACTACAGATAATTTTTATGTCTTTTTAGACTTTTTTGTATTTTCCAAATGTTTTACACTGGTACATAGTTTTGTAAAACAATGTATTTTTTTTTAAAAAGCAGCAACAATCTGAAAGCCCCAAGTTGCCTAAGAAGTAAGTCATTTTCACGAAATTGTGTAGTTTCAGAAGCACAGGTGATCCTAATATAAGACATACCTTTCCCACCTTCCAGGCCTCCATACCCAGTACATCATTCTGACAGAAAAAAAAATTTTTCCTTTCTACTCTCACATACCACCCAACACAACACTTTGACACCATGCATGTGTGGGTTTCTCCCCACACACCAAGAAATTCTCCAGTGGACACCAGGTAGGCGTCCTATAATTAAATGTATTTATGAGACAATCTACCTGGAGATGGTGTCAGATTCCACAGGTCAAGGGCTTAGTCCCACAAGACTGCCCTCACTTTGGATGCCAATTGCAAGCCCCAGGTTGTGGCCTGTGCTTTTGACTGACCTGCTATAATATAAATAGGGCTTCCCAAAAACCCCCTTCTGGGGTTCAATTAATTTACCAGAGCTGCTCACAGAACTCAGGAAAACTTTACTTACATTTACCCATTTATTATATAGGATATTGCAAAGCATACAGATGAAAAGCCAGATGGAAGATTTGCGTAGGGCAATAAATGTGGGAAGGGGCATGGAGCTGCCATGTTCTCTACAGGCATGCCATCCCCCAGGCACCTCCACATGTTCAGCTATCCAGAAGCTGTCTGTACTTCTGGGGTTTTATGGAAGCTTTCTTATGTAGGCATGATTGATTACATCAAGAGCCACTGGAGATTAATTTAACCTTCACTCCTCTCCCATCCCCAGAAGTTCGGGGATGGAGCACCATGACAGTGTACAAATGCTATGGCAATGTCTGAAAGGGGGAGGAACCTCAGTTCTGGGAACTCCATGCCCCTTTCCTAGAAAATTCATGAATAATCCACCCCTTGCTTAGCATATAGTCAGGAAATAACCATAGGCATAGTCAATCAAGCAGCCCACACTGCTGCTCTGCCTATGGGGTGATCACTTGTATTCCTTTACTTTTTAATAAACTTGCTTTCACTTAAAAACAAAAAAACAGGGAATTTGGAGGGGTGGAAGTGGGGCTGAAAGCCCCAACCTTCTAATCATGCTTGGTCTTTCCAATGATCATCTCCTGTTGTGAAACTAGCAAGGGTGTCCCAGCCACCAATCATCTCATCAGCATTCAAAAGTCATTCTTATCACTCTGGAGATTCCAAGGGTTTTGGGAACTGCATGCCATAAAACAGGAACAAAGTCCAAATCTACATTTCACAATATCATAATTTTCTTGGATAAGTCTTCTTACTCCAAAAGAGATTTTGAGCTATCTCAATACAGTTAGAAATAAGCACATTGGTTGCCACGGTGAATCATTTTTAGAAAGCTATGAATTCAAAAAGTTAAAAATGTAATAGGTGGTGGACTTCCTATAAGACTTGCTATAAAATAACAGTAATTAAGGCAGTATTATAGTGTCATCAGGATGAACATGTACATCAATGGCATGGAATAAAGAGTTCTGTAATAGACCCACATGTATGTTGCCAATTGACTTACAAGAAAGAGGACAAGATAATTTAGTGGGAGAAATGACAGTCTTTACAACAAATGATGCTGGATCAAGTGGATAGTTAAGTGAATTTTCACGTGAAAAAATAAATGAACTTTGACCCTTACCTCACACCATACACAAAACAATATTCACAATGGATCAGGGAACTAAGTGTAAAAGCTAAAGCAACAAAACTTCTTGAAGAAATCATAGATAATTTTCATAATTTCAAGGTATGCAAATCTTTTTTAAATTTGAGCATAAAAACATGATCCTAAGAAGAAAAACTAAAAAAATTAAACTTCATCACAATTAAAAACTTCCATTCTTTAAAAAAAATCATTAAGAACATAAAAAAAATTAGTCACAGCCTGGATGAGGGTGTGTGTGTAAATATTTGCAATACATATATCTGATAAAGACTTATAAAAGAATACATAAAGAATTCTTAGAACCTATTGATAAAAGGTAAAATAACCCAATAAAAACCTATAAAATACAGCATTTTTCCTTTGCTCGTCATCTGCTTCCCAAATATTTGAAAAGAGATCCTTATAACATATATCCAATACTAGACAAACACGGCAATAGATGGAAAGGAATGTTGCTAGCAAAATAACAACAACAACAAAAAAAGGCACAACATATTTACATTCCCATGGGAATTGCATGTCCAAATTTTATTCTGAGTCCTAAGTTAAGGATTATGTGTATAATGATTAGCTATAGTAAATTATAAGAAACTGAATATTGCCGAAATGGCCCCAGTAAGGAATTGGTTAAATAAATCATGATACATGCATACAATAAAAGTATATGCAGCCAGTAAAAATATTGTAGAAATATAAGCATTGGCATGAAAAGATATTTATATTATATTGTTAAGGGAAAAAGCAAATTATAAAAAATATGTACAGTAAAATTCAGTTTTAGTAAAGAAAAGTTTATTTATGTAAACCAATTGTCTGAAATGCAATAGTGTTACCTCTGGGAGTGATTACAGGTTGTTTTTATTTTTGCAACTTTATATCTTCCTCATGTTACTAATCACTAGCCTAGTATCTTAGTCCATTTTGTGTTGCTATAACAGAATATCTGAGACTGGGCAGTTTATAAAAAACAGAAATTAATTTTCTCACTGTTCTGAAACCTAGGAAGTCCATGATCAAGGTACCAGATTCTCACATGGTGAAAGGCTCAAGGGCCAGAGGAGATCAACTCTCTCCATCAAGCCCCTTCATAATGACATCTAATTCCTTTCGTGAAGAAGTATCCCTCATAGCCTAATCACCTCCCAAAGGCCCTACCTCTTGACACTACCATGGCCTCATCTCAATATTGGAGGGGACACATTCAAACCATAGCACCTAGTAACCCTATCGATGACTCATACTTTTATGGGTCCTAAGATTATTGCTATTTGCTGGAGAAGTTAATCCACAGGCTTCGCTTCTGGCTCCTCTCCCTAGCTTCCCCAGCCTTTATGACTACCCTTACAGGCAGGTATGGGCCCCTCTCCATGTTCTCCTACCCTTAAGGAACAACCAGCTCTTTCTGGCTGTTTTCTAAGCATGGCTTTTGGATTTAGCATGAACTGCATTCCATGTGGTGCCCAACATGCTAATTTGTTCCTCTCCTGTTCTCTTCCACTCTGTGCATCGAATCCTTTCCTATTTTCCTTTCCTTCTTTGTCATCTTTTGCAGATAGATACTTGGTTTGGTTTCCAGAATCTCAACTTACAAATCACTTAACAGTACCCAGAGCCCTCACTTATTCAACTCTCCTATGTTGCTTATCCCTGGATGTTCAGACTTTGGTCTGTGTTTAAAGCTTTTGTTGAGTACAGTAGAGGGTCTATTGTTTCTTTCTGCTCAGCTTCTTTTTCCTACACCTCTCTTCCAGTGCAAAATAATTTCTTGGCCACAGCCATGTGGTGTCTTCTGGATCATAGCAGTTTGGTCAGGCATTGGGATATGATGCCAGCTGGCCAATCAAATCCCCTCCCTCTTGGGACAAAAGCTGTAAGGAGGAGAGTCCTAGAGTCTGCTTGTGAGCTTGTCCCCCATCATGCATGAGAACCAGTTTGACAGAATCAAGTTCACATGCAGATAAGGGAGATGGATGAAGAAAACAGTCCATATGGTATTTGTTCCCTCGATCCAGCTAGCCCCGAGGCCAGTTCCATTCCTACTCTTGCTATGGACTGATTACATTTGTCAATAAATGCCCTGTCCAGTGCTTTGAGTTAGTTTGAAAAAAAAATTCTGTCACTTGTAACCAAGTGTTCTAATAATTTCAGATCTCTCAGAGCCATAACTTAGTGTCACAGTGGCTCTTTGCACTCTTCCCTCAGAAAGTTGTCTTATCTGTCTTCATACTCTCAGCACCCACCTCTGGGCAGGCAACAGGAGTTTGGGAGTGGGCGTAGACAGACATGGGTTCCACTTCTGGTTCTGTTAGCAAAGGCTATGTGAGTGAGGGGAGAGCCTTTATCCAGGTGTCAACTTTCTCATATACAAAAGGAGGGCATTTAATTAGGCAGGTTCTAAAATTCCTGCCAGCTCTAACATATGTTGGTTTTCTGATTCCAAATTCGACATCTGCAGGCTGACTTAATGAGAACTCTGATGCCATAGTTGATTGTTCAGCATTTCCAGTTGCGTGTCTCACCATCATCGCAAACTCAACAACTCTGGAACCAGCCATAATTTCCCCATACAGCCTTGTCTTTCGTGTTTCCGTCAATGGGGCCCCTGTTTTTCCAGACACCAAGACTCGAATATTTGAAATCATTTTTAACCGCTTACAAGCTCTTATCACATATACTTAAGTGGTCATCAATGCTATTATCTCTCCCTTAAAAAATTCTAAAAGTCATCCTGGTTTGGGCTTTTGTTATTGTATGCTAAGCTCTATTTAGATCTGACTATATCTATCTCTGTCTCTCATATGTATCTATATTGATATCTTGTCTGTATCTGCATCTTCATCTGTATCTACACCTCTATCTATATCTGTACTTATATCTATATCCATATCTAAATCTTCTCTATACCCATTCGCTATCCCAAGTACCAGGCCCATATCCTCAAACATATATTGAAAATTCCTATCTGGATGCCTGTGTTAGTTTATTCTTGCATTGCTATAAAGAAATACCTGAGGCTGGGTAATTTATAAAAAAAAAGAGAGAGATTAAATTAACTCACAGTTCTACAGACGATATAGGAGGCATAGAACCGGCATCTGCTGGGCTTCTGGGGAGGCCTCAGGGAGTTTTACTCATGGTGGAAGGTGAAGTGGGAGCAGGCACATCACATGGCGGGGGCAGGAGCAAGACAGAGAGTTGATGAGGGAGAGAAGCCACACTTTACAGCAACCAGATCTCCTGAGAACTCACTCACTGTCCTGAGGACAGCACCAAGCCATTCATGAGGGATCCATCCCCATGACCCGATCACCCCCCACTAGGCTCTATCTCCAACATTAGGCATGACATTTCAACATGAGATTGAGGTAGGGACAAATATCCAACTATGTCAGTGCTTTTCAGATATCTCAAATTCATTATCATTTGTTCAAATACCTATTTCTCCCATGTTACAGGTTTGGAGTAATCACCATGTAATTTACTTCCCAGGCTATAAATCTTGGATACAAACTTAACTCCTCCTCTGCTCTAATCATCCCCCTCTAACCCTATAAACTCTCCCTTAGAAATGGCTCTCAAACCTTCCCCTACTCCCTTGGATCCATCTCCTCAAATTGCCCTAGTTCAGGCTTTTGTTGTGTCTCACTGAACTGCTGCAATGACCTCTGGCAACTCTCCCTGCCTCAAATCTCAGCCAACCCTACCCATTCTTTCTATTGATGCTAGACTGTTCTTTCCAGGGCACTAAACGAACAAAGTCTATCTACTGAAGGTCAATTTTCAAGGGTCACCCTTTTGCTGCAGGATCAAGTCCAAATGCCCTAGCATGGCCTGAAATGATAAAAATGATAACAGGAAGGTGCCTTAAGAACAACAGGAGGTATTCAGAAATTATCTCAAATGGTTTCATACAGAGCTTCCCAGGGAATTCTCTGAGGAGCACAGCTACAATAAGAAATACGCAAAGATGGCTGGACACAGTGGCTCACGCCTGTAATCCTAGCACTTTGGGAAGACGAGGCGGGCGGATCATGAGGTCAGGAGTTCGAGAACAGCCTGGACAACATGGTGAAACCTGGTCTCTACTAAAGACACAAAAAATTAGCCGGGTATGGTGGTGCGCAATCCTATACCTATAATCCTAGCTACTCGGGAGGCTGAGGCAGGAAAATCGCTTGAATCTGGGAGGCTGAGGTTGCAATGAGCTGAGATCACGCCATTACACTCCAGCCTGGGCTACAAAAAAAGGAAAAAAAGAAGCAAAGATGAAGAGTGGTGTATTTCAAGAAAATAAGATTTCAAAATGAGCTCAGGCTTGGGAAAAATGCAAAAGTCATCTTAGGTATTGGTCTCTAGTGGGAGGATCAGGCTGCCACTAGAGAGAATTTGCTCAAGGTGATAATGAAGATGCTCAATTTCAAAGTTCAGTCCTCGATGCCAGAGGTGTGGTCTGCTTTCTCTCCTGGATTCAGTCTCTGGCAAGTTGGGTAAATCTGGTAGATGCTCCCACTGCTGGAGTGGGCCTCCCAGTTCACTGCTCTTCTGGGTTTTAGGGATAACACTCTTCATCACGTACCCTCATCTTCTCCCCAGGATTGCCCTTCCTCACTTGGCAAGAGCACCAGGGTCTGAGACTGGGCTCACTTAGAGAAGAGAAGATGGCACAGCATGTCCAAGGGAGACCTGGTTCACTTCTGCACTGGGCCTTGGGGCAAAGTGCCGGCTGGGAACAAGGGACCCCTTTGCTTTATTTCGTCTTTTGTGCTTATATTTCCTTTCGGAATTCTGGGGAATGCTTGTCATTGCAAGCAGGATCTGGGAGCCCACACCTGGGCCATTTGTGAGTCTATAAATATCCATCAGTAGGCTGTTCTGATACAACTTAAAACCCCATGATTACTTTTGTCATACAAAGCAAGAAGAATGAGGGAGGATGGGAACACGTTTTCTGGCAGATGGTATCTGGGAACAGATGACAAAGAGAAGACAGGTCAGTCAACTCCTACTGAAAGGAAAAATTTGGCTTTCTCTGTCCAAGACAGAGATCTTCATTCTAGGAAGTACAGAACAAATGTGGTTACAAAGGAATGTGAATGTAAAAATAGGATTGGGTGGTAAGAGAGCAATTTATTGCTTTTGAAAAAAAATTTAATGGTTAAATTTTTTTAACTTTAAAGAGCAATATGAAAGTAAAATGTAGAAGGAAAAGTTCCTCATAGCTCCACTAGCAGAGGTAAACCTTCACAGTTTCATCTAGTTCCTTCCACCCCTCTCTTTTGTTTTACTGTACACGTATTTTTCTTCTATTTATTTTTCAAATCAGAATCTTACAATACACAAAATTTATATTCTGCTTTTCACATGAATATCACGGAATAATTATATTTGTGATTTCTTGCACAGCTCTTATGAACCTTTGTTAATTCAGCAAATATTTATCCAGCACCTACAGTGCCCCAGGTATGGATGCTTTCCTCCGGGCGTTTGCAGTCAGTGAAGCACATGGACAAGCGAGCCCACAGGTACCCGGCTCTAAGGACCAAGAGAGGACATTTGGGATCTGGGGGAGCATGTGGGAAGGGCCCAGATGTGTGTGGGGTGGGTGTCACAGAAGCTTCCTACAGGAGGAGGAGTCTAAGCTGAGCTCTGTAGGATGAGTGAGAATTGGCCAGGAAAAGAATGTGAGAGGACAAAGGGTGTCCTGAGGTCTGGATGAGAGTGAGAGTGTGAGAAGCTGAAGTAAGTTCTTTCTACCGAGGATCTGAACAGCTGAAGTGAATGCAGACGGGGGCAGTGATATTAGAGGCAGAAGCCAAGGGGGAGGTTGAGTGGGAGGCAGGGTCATGATGGGCCCATCAGCCACGCAAGCCTTGTAGAGGAGTCTGAGCGTGCCTTGAAGGTTATAGGAGCAGAAGGGTTTTAAGAAAGGGCCTGGCATGGTTAGGTCTGCATTTCAGAAAGATTGTTCCGGCTGTGCTGAGAAGGACACATTGGAAGGGGATAAAAGTAATGTCATGGAGACCCCTTAGCAAACTGCCGTAATCCTGTTGAGCTGAAGGATCCCTGAGCTGCTCTGTGCTTTCAGCCCTGCAGCACCAGGTATAGAGGAAACACCCTTCCACAGACTTGCCTTCCTCAGCTCCATTCCTGGCTGGGCATGTCTGGCTTCAGGAGGGCTGATGAGTGACATTTTTCTGATCGTCTAACTCACCATGTAGGACCTTTGATCCCCAGGAGTTCCCCACAATTGCATACTGTCTTATTTCTAACCTATGTCCCCTGCCTTTCAACACCCACAGTGGGTCTGCTTCCTGCTTTAAGCCCAACTGATGCAGGCTTCTTGGCCCCCACTCAAACTAGTCTATCACTCTGGTGGGACTTACCTTGCACGGGGAGATCTTATGTTCTTATGTATTGTTTGTCTCCACTACATTGTTTGGGACTAGATCTGCTTGTCTCTGAGAACAGTGCCTGGCAGATGGTAAGGGCTCAGTCTGTTCAGTGAGTGAGTGAATAAATGATTGAATGAATGAAAGAATGAATATATATACAGGTCCAAAGCTCGGGAGAGAGGTCTGGGCTGTAGATAAAGATTCTCGAGTCACTGAAGCCATGGATGTGGCTGAGATCACCTGAGGAGAGTACAGAGTAAGAAGGAAAAAGAGGAGAGTGAGTCAAACATGGAATTCTGAAGAGGGCCCACGGTAGAGAAGGAGAAGGGGTGGCCAGAGGGTAGGATCCAGCTCCAGGTGGGCTGCGTGGAGAAGCTAGAAGAAGGAGCATTTCAAGATGGAGAGGCAGGGCTGGGCATGGTGGCACATGCCTGTAATCCCAGCTCTCTGGGAGGCCCACATGAGAGAAGGGCTTGAGGCCAGGAGTTCAAGAACAGCCTGGGCAACATAGTGAGACTCCCTCTCTACAAAAAAATATAAACAAAGATGAAGAGACAGAATCATACACTGCGGAACTCAGAGTTAGCAATAAAAAGAGGTCTTTGGAGTCCTTTGAGAGAGCTGTTTCTGGAAAGTGGTGGGGACAGAAGCCATGCTACCACGGACTGAGGAGAAAGTAAGGGAGAGGAAGGAAAGAGCCAGTGTGTGCGCTTCCAAGCAGTTGGCTGTGGATGGGGAGGGAGCGAAGGCAGGAGCTGGAGCTGCAGTTTTAACACGGCAGAGCAAGTAAATGGTGATGGGAGCGGCAGATAGAGAGCAAGAGACTGAATAACTAACAGGGGCAGGAGCGCTAACCACAAGAGGGATGTCCCTGAGAAGGCAGGAGGAGATGCCTATGTGACCCTCCTTGGGGATGGAGTCCAGAGGGAGGGCAGAGGCTTACAGCAGACAGCACAGCTCCCCTGATGTCAACCTGAGGGGAGGGACTGAGGTCACATGGGCCAGGCATAAGGAGCCTTGTGTATCTAGGGTCAGAAGATCCAGGAACTTACACTCCACCAGGTCCCTCCTCACCAGGCGGTGGGAGGCAAGGCTCTGCTGGGAGGACTGGGAGTGTTTGGCTGGACTAAGGTCCCATTAGTACACAGAACTCCTACTAAGGAGTTGTCAGGACTGCTGCCCAGGGCCAGAACTTGGTGGATTGCTTCAGCTAGGTCCTGAAAGTGTTAATTCCCATCTGGAGTTTTCAGCCAGGAGGAATTTCCCTCTTTTTAGGAAAAGACCATTTCTTAAGCTCTTCTGAACCTCCTCCTACCCTTCCTCCTGAAGAAGCGGAGGGGCCTGGTGCCTGCCTTTCCCTGCCGGGCTCAACCCCTAAAGAGGGCAGTATTTTCACAGGTGGGCCCTGCTTTAAGAAGCCCCATTATAAGAAGATTCTGGCTTTTTAAACTGGGGCCAATAAAAGAATTTGCCAAGAGGGTCTTTGAAGTAATGACCTCCCTAGTTAGTGCCTTGAAACATATTTTTCCATCGTGGAGGAGAGATTATGAGCTGGGGGGCCTGAGAAATGTGGGAGGCAAAAGACCCCGAGGGTGGCAGAGTCCTGGCTCCCGTCCAGAGGCCCCACCAGGGGAGCAGAGGCAGCGACTCAGGAAGGAGGAGCCTGGGGTCTGGGGAAATCAGATGCACAAAATTCTGTGTCAAAGCCCAGTTCTTGGGCACAGTAAGGCTTGTCTGGATTAGGACTGTTTATTCTCCACAAACCCAGGCCCAGCCAGTCTTGGTGTGAGGTCCGGGCCAGCTGAAGCCATGTAGAGCAGCCCACTCTCCTGTGTCCAGTGAGGATGAGCAGCTCTTCCCGAGAGGAAGAGCTCTCGGGAGCAGGGAGTGCAGCCGGTAGGAAGCAGAAGACCAGGATAGCTGCATGCAGACAGCAGAGGCAGGGTTGGTGGGCAGGGGCAGGGATAAGGTTAGGGAGGTTGGCTGGGGCCAGGTCATGCAGGGCCTCCTGGTATTCGGGGTGTAAATAGGAAGTCTTTGGCTGCAATTCTGCAGCTGGCAGAGGTTTGGGTGTGAAATTCCCTCCTGGCAGTGATCAAGTGGCACTGGTAATCAGAAAACGGAAACGCAGTCAGTGCCCCTCACTTCTCGTCCCCCTTTCACTCAATTGCTGTCCACCTAGAAATCCTTCTCAGAGAACAGCTAGAAACAGAGAGGAACCCCTGCCTTCTCCCTGCTCTCTGGGCTTTCAGGCTTCCCCGCAGGACCCCACTGCTGAATCCTGACACTGCCTGCAGGAGGACATCTCATGCAGCATAGGGGCCACCCTCTCCGAGGCCTCCTAGTCCAACCCTCTCATTTTAGGAATGTGCATACTGAGGTGGGAGGGAGGAGTGAGCTCTTCAGCTCCCACAGAGCATTCTAGATGCCAAAAACGCTTTACCCCAGAGGCCTCAAATGCCTCCCACCTGCCATCTTTACTGAGTCCTTGCTGTGACCTAGATGCTATAGGAGAGAAAAAAGTAGGCAAGATGTGTATATAAAAAGAGGATCAGAACTTTCAGTTTCCAAATCCACTTGTAAGGAGCTTGGAAGTTGCCATTCTATCCTAGCAAAAAGCAAAAGCCTGAACAGACTGAAAAATCAACAACTATTCTTGGATCCCTAAGAGAGATGAGGCCACAGAGCAGCCACTGTCCCCCAGATCAAAGAGCCAGACAAGCAAATACAGGAAGTCACAGCTTATGGAGCAGAGACTCAGGAACAGAAACCTCCAAGGAAACCAGGGCCAGGGTATGAAAACCTGCACTGTAATTAATGAATTGTTTGAGGTTCACAGTTTAAAACTCCCAGGGGACCCAGTTATAGGGGACTCCCACACTTTCGTGAGTTTTACCACCAGGAGCTTAACCAGGTTGTCAGAGTAAATGTTAGGGGAAAAAAATTCCTTCATGTTTCTGGCATGGGGTGGGGGGAAATGAACTGTTTTGAAATGCACCACAGCATTCTGGTCTTCTTAACAAGGCCTGCCCTCAGGAGAAACCATTTAATAAGAGGCTGACCTGCTAAGGTTTTATCAGAGTCTAACTGACCTGCAGGAAGGAAAATATCCAACTCCAGTTCACTGTAGTCACACTTTCCCATCTAAGGAGGTTGGGGGTTGGAGACTTGGAAGCACTTGTGAATCACAGCCTCACTGAAAGACTAAGACCTAATCATACTGGTACCTTGATCTTGGACTTCCCAGTTTTCAGAACTGTGAGCAATAAATCTCTGTTGTGTATAAGTTACCCACTGTGATGCATTTTGTTATAGCAGCACAAACCAATTGAGACAGGTGTAAATGTGTATTTCAAACTCTAGGGTAACCACTAAAAATAGTTTAAAAAGGAAACATAACTGATATGCTAAGAAAGGAAAGAAAATAGAATCATGAAATGTTGAATTAAACCCAGAAAAGACAGAAAATGAGCAGAAGACAAAGGAACAAAGAACAAGTGCATCAAATAGAAAATAGCAATAAATATGGTAGGTATTAATTCAATTATATCAATAATGAATTTGAATGTCAATGGTTTAAATGTGCCAACTGAAAGACGCTGTCAGAGCAGATCAAAAAACAAGACACAACTATATGTTCTCTACAGAAACCCGCTTGAAATATAAAGACACATATGGATTAAAAGTAAATGGATGGAGAAAATATACCATACTAAAACTAATTGAAAGAAAACGGAAACAGCTATATCAATTTCGGACAGAGGAGATTTGCAAAGCAAGAAAAATTATAAGGGAAAAAAGGTGTAACATAATGATAAAGGGGTCAACTCTCCAAGAAGACGTAATAATCTTTAACACATATGCATTTAATAACAGAGGATCACAAGGCAAAAACTGACAGAACTATAAGGAGAAGTGGATAAATTCACTATTATAGTTGGAGACTTAAACACCCTTCTAATAGAGATGTACAGATTCAGCAGGCAGAACATCAGTAAGGACACAGTTGAACTCAACAATATCATCAATCACCTGGACATAATTGAAATCTATGGATTACTTTAACAACAACAGAATATATGTTCTTTTCAAGCTCATATGGAATATTCTAGGCCATAAAACACACATTACCAAATTTAAAAGAACAGTAATTATACAATATTTGCTCTCAGATCACAATGAAATTAAGCTACAGATGAATAGCAGAAAGATAACTGGAGAATCTCAAAATACATGGAGATTAAACAACACATTTCTGTATAACACATCATTGATAGAAGAAATAACAAGAAAAATTTAAAAATATTTTGAACTAACTGAAAATGAAAACACAACTTATCAAAATTGGTGGGATGCAGCAAAAGAAATGCTTAGTGGAAAATGTATTTATTTCATATTTTCTTGTTTTTTATTTTAGATTCAGGGAGCACATGCACATGCTTATTAGCGTATACTATGTAACGCTGAGATTTGGGGTACAAATAATCGCATCATCCTGGTAGTGAGTACAGTACCCAATAGTTTTTTAACCCTTGACCCTCTCCCTTCCTACCCTTCTAGTTCCTCATTTCTGTTGCTTTCTTTTTGTCTATGAATATCCAATGTTTAGCTCCCACTTATAATTAAGAACATACGGTATTTGGTTTTCTGTGTTAATTTACTTAGGATGATGGACTCCAGCTGCAACCATGTTGCTGCAAAGAACATAATTTCATTTTTTTATGACTGCATAGTATTCCAGGGTGTATGTGTACCACATTTTCTTTATCTAATTTACCATTGATGGGTATCTAGGTTGATTCCATGTTTTTACTATTGTTAATAGTGCTGTGATGAACATGCAAGTTCATGTGTCTTTTTGGTAGAGTGATTTGTTTTCTTTTGGATATATACCCAAATATTGGATATATTCCAGTAATGGAATTGCAGGGTCCTTCTATTTTTAGTCATTTGGGTAATCTCCAAACTGCTCTCCACAGTGGCTGAAGTAACTTACATTGCTAGCAATGTTGTATAAGTGTTCCCTTTTCTCAGCAGCCTTGCCAGTATCTGTTGCCTTTTGACTTTTTAGTAATAGACATTCTGACTGGTGTGAGATGGTATTTCACTGTGGTTATGATTTTCATTTCTCTGATGATTAGAGATGTTGAGCATTTTTGCATGTTTGTTGGCTGCTACATGTCTTCTTTTGAGAAGTGCCTATTCATGCCTTCTGTCCATTTCTAAATAGGGTTATTTGTTTTTTGCATCTTCAATTGTTTAAGTTCCTTATAGATTCTGGATATTACACCTCTGTTGGATGCATAGTTTGCAAATATTTTCTCCTATCCTGTAGGTTGTCTGTTTATTGATGGTTTCTTTTGCTGTGCAGAAGCTGTTTAATTTAATTTGGTCCCACTTGTCAATTTTTGCTTGTTTGTTTGTTTGAAATTGCTTTTGAGAACTTAGTCATAAGTTGTTTTGCAAGGCCAATGTCCATAATGGTGCTTCTTAGGTTTTCTTCTAGAATTCTTATAACTTGAGGTCTTACATTTATATCTCTAATCTATCTTGAGTTAATTTTTGTGTATGGTAAAAGGTAGGGGTCCATTTTTATTCTTCTTCATATGGCTAGCCAGTTATCCCAGCACCATTTACTGAATGGGGAGTTCTTTCTTCATTGCTTATTTTTGTCAACTTTGTTGAAGACTAGATGGCTGTAGATGTGCAGCTTTATTTCTGGGATCTCTAGCCTGTTCCACTGGTCTATGTACCTGTTTTTGTAACAGTGCTATGCTGTTTTGGTTACTGCAACCTTACAGTACAGTTTAAAGTCAAGTAATGTGATACGTCTGGCTTTGCTCTTTTTGCTTATGATTGCTTTGGCTATTGGGCTGTTTTTTGGCTCCATATCAGTTTTGGAAGTTTTTTCAAGTTCTGTGAAAAATAACAGTAGTTTGATAGAAATAATGTTGAATCTGTAAAGTGCTTTGGGCAGTGTGGTCATTTTGACAATATTGGTTCTTCCAATTCATGAGCATTGAATGTTTTTCTATTTGTGTCATTTATGATTTCTTTTAGTGGTGTTTTTTAGTTCTCCTTGTAGAGCTCTTTAACCTCCTTGGTTAGATGTGCTCGTAGCTATTTTATTTTTTATATGGCTATTGTAAATGGGATTGAGTTCTTGATTTGGCTCTCAGCTTGAACATTATTGATGTATAAAAATGCTAATGATATTTATACATTGATCTTGTATCCTGAAACTTTACAGAAGTCATATTTTCAGGTCCAGGGGCCTTTTGGCAGAGTCTTCAGGGTTTTCTGGGTATAGAATCATAACATCTGTGAAGAGAGAAAGTTTGACTTTTTCTTTTCCTATTTTAATATGTTTTATTTTTCCTGATTGCTCTGGATAGCACTTTCAGTCTATGTTGAATAGAGTCAGCATACTTGTCTTGTTCCAGTTCTCCAAGAGAATGCTTCCAGTTTTTGCCCATTCAGTATGATGTTGGCTGTAGGACTGTCTTAGATGGCTCTTATTATTTTGAGGTATAATACTTCAGTGCCTAGTTTCTTGAGAGTTTTCATTCTGAGGGGATATTGGATTTTATCGAAAGCTTTTTCCATGCCTATTTAGATGCTCATGTGGTTTTTGTTTTTAATTCTGTTTATGTGGCAAATCACATTTATTGATTTGTGTATGTTGAACCAAATTTGCTTTCCAGGAATGAAGTTCTATTTGAACATGGTGAACTAACTTTTTGATATGCTGTTGGTTTTGATTTGCTAGTATTTTGTTGAAAATTTTTGTGGCTCTGTTGATCAGGGATGTTGGCCTACAGTTTTCTTTTGTTGTTGTGTTATTACCAGATTTTGGTATCAGGGTGATGCTGGCTTCACAGAATTAGTTAAGAAGTCCTTCCTCCTTAATTTTTTGGAATAGTTCCTGTAGAATTGGTACCAGCTATTCTTTGTATGTCTAGTCAAAATTGGCTATAAATGCAACTGGTCCAGGCTTTTTATTTGTTTGTTTCTGGGTTTTTTAAATTACTTATTCAACTTCAGAACTTGATATAATCTGTTGAAGGTTTCTATTCTCCTGACTCAATCTTGGGAGATTGCATGTTTACAGAAATTTATCCATTTTCTCTAAATTTGTTTGCATAGAAATGCCCTTATAGTTTCTGAGGATCTTTTGTATTTTTGTGGGATTGGTTTTAATGTCACCTTCTTTATTTCTGATTGTTGTTAATTTGGATATTCTGTATTTTTTTCTTTGTTAATCTAGTGAGTGGTTTGTCAATCTTCTTTATCCTTTCAAACAACAAACTTTTGGTTTCACTGATTCTTTATACAGAGTTTTAGATCTTAATGTTAGTCAGTTCTGCTCTAGTTTTAGTTATTTCTTTTCTTCTACCAGCTTTGCAGTTAGTTTGTTCTTGTATTTCTAGTTCCTAGTTTCTTGTATTTCTAGTTCCTCTAGTTGTCATGTTAGATCATTCATTTGAGATCTCTCTAACTTTTTGAGGTAGGCTTTTAGTGTTATAAGTTTTCCTCTTAAGACTGCACTTGCTGCATCCTTGCTTGGGATTTTGGTTAGATTTTTATATGTTGTGTCTGTTTTCATTTGCCTCAAAGAATTTTTTTTATTTCTGCTGTAATTTTATTATTTATTCCAAAGTCATTTAGGAACAAATTGTTTAATTTCCATGTAATAGTGTGGTTTTGAGATACCTTCTTGGTATTGATTTCTATTTCTCTTCCACTGTGGTCTGAAACTATGATTGGCATAATTTCATTTTTTTTAATTTACTGAGACTTGCTTTGTGGCTTAGCATGTGGTCAATCTTGAGGTATGTAGCATGAGCAGATGAGAAGAATGTATGTTCTGTAGTTGATGAGTGGAGTGTCTATTTGTTCTAATTGGTCTAGTGTCAGAAGGAAAGTTAAAACATTGATTGCATGTTTTAGGAAGCAAGAAAGACCTAAAATTATTCATCTAAGTTTTCACCTTATAAAACTAGAAAATAAAGCAAATTAAAACCAAAGTAAGCAGAAGAAAAGAAATAATAAAAGTTACAGCATAAATTAATGAAATTGAAAATAAGAAATCAATAGAAATAAATCAATGAAACAAAAAATTGCTTCTTTGAAAAGACTAGTAAAAATGATAAGCCACTAGGCAGGCTAACTGAGAGAGAGAGAGAGAGAGAGAGAGCGCAAGAGCACAATATCAGAAATGAAAAAAGGAACATCACTATAGACCCCATAGACATTACAAGGATCATAAAGGAGTACTATGAACAATTCTATGCTCACAAATTTGATATCCTAGATAAACTGAACACATATCTTGAAAACACAGTCTGCCAAAACTCACACAAGATAAAATAGACTATCTGGAAGGCCTATACCTATCAAAGAAATTGAAGCAATAATTACTAACCTAAAACAGAAAGCACCAGGCACAGATAGGGTCACTGTTGAATGTCACCAAATATTTATGGAGGAAATTATAACAATTTTCTACAATCTCTTAAAGAAGATAGAAGCAGAGGAATATTTTCTAACCCCATATTGCCAGCATTGCCCTAGTACCAAAACCAGATAAAGATATTACAAGAAAAAAAAAACTATAGAACAATATTTTTCATAAACATAGATGCAAAATCCTCAACAAAATATTAGTAAGGAATCCAACAATGTATGAAAAGAATTAGACACCATGACCAAGTAGGATTTATCCTAGGTTTGCTGGTGTCATTCAATATGTGAAAAGCAATTAACCTAATTATGATATGAACAGGTTAAGAAAGAAAAATTATTTGATAAAAATTTAACATCCATTTATGATAAAACTTTCAGTAAACTAAAAATAGAAGGGAAAGAGTATCCACAAAAAACCCTACAGCTTACATCATACTTAATGATGAGAAACTAGAAGCTTTCCCATTAAGATCAAGAACAAGGCAAGGCCATCCCATTTCATCATTCCTTTCCAAGATGGTACTGGAAGTCCTAGCTAATGCACAAAAACAACAAAAGGAAATGAAAAACATATAGATTGAGAAGGAAAATATAAATCTGTTTTTGTTCAAAGAGTACACGATTGCCTATGTAGAAAATTTAACAGAATTGACAAAAAAAAAAAAACCCTTGTGAAACTAATAAGCTATTATAGCAAGGTTTCAGGATACAAAATTAATATACAGAAGTTAATCACTTTCCTATATACCAGCAATGAACAAATGGCATTTAAAATCAAAACTGTAAGACCATTTATATTTTCACCAAAAAATAGGTATAAATATAATAAAATATGTAAAAGATCTTTATGAGGAAAACCACAAAACTCTGAAAACAGAAACCAAAGAACTAAATAAATGGAGAAGCATTCTATGTTCATGAATAAAAGGACTCAATATTGTCCAGATGTCAGTTATTCCCAACTTGGTCTGTATATTCAATGCAATCCCAATCAAAATTCCATTAAGTTATTTTGTGGGTATTGAAAAACTGATTCTGAAGACATGGAAAGGTAAGAGACCCAGAATAATCAACACAATACTGAGGAAGAACAAAATAGGGAAACTGATGCTACCTAACTTGAAGACTTACTATAAAGCTGTAGTGATCTAGAGTGCTTTATTAGTGAAGGAACAGGAAAATCGATCAGTAGAACAAACCAGAAAGCACAGAAACAGATCCACATAAATAGAGCTAACTGATCTTTGACAAACGTGCAAAGGCAATACAATAGAGGAAAGATAGTCTTTTTAGCAAATGGTTCTGGAACAACTGGACATCCATATATATATATATATATATATATATATATATAAAATGAATCTAGACACCTACACCTTTCACGTAAATGAACTAAAACTGGACCATAGACCTAAAAGTAAAATGTAAAACTAAAATACTCCTAAAAGGTAGCATAGGAGAAAACCTGCATAACCTTAGGAATGATAATGACTTTTTAGGTACAACATCAAATGTATGAACATTAAAGAAATAATTGATAAGCTGCACTTTACTGAAATTAAATACCTCTGCTATGTGAAAGAAAATGTTAAGGAAATAAGAAGAGAAGCCACAGAATAAATAAATATTTGCAAAGACACATCTGATAAAGTACTGTTACCCAAAATATGCAAAGAACTATTAAAAAATCAACAATAAGAAACCAAACTACTCAATTAAAAAATGGACTAAAGATCTTTAACAGACACCTCACCAAATAAGATGAACAGATGGTAAATAAGCACATGAAAAGATGCACCACTTCATATGTTATCAGAGAAATACAAAGTAAAACAACAATCAGATCCCACGGCATACCTCTTAGAATGGCGGAAATCCCAAACACTGGCAATACCAAATGCTGGAGAGGATGTGGAGCGACAGGAACTCTCATTCATTGCTAATGGGAATGAAAAATAAGGCAGCCATGTTGGAAGACATCTGGCATTTTCTTACAGAACTAAACACACTCTTAACATACGATCCAGCAACTGTGCTCCTTGGTATTTACCCAAATGAGTTAAAAACGTATGTCCACACAAAAACCTGGACACAGATGTTTATAGCAGCTCTATTCATAATTGCCTGGAAGCAACCAAGGTATTCTAGGTAAGTGCATAAACTGTGGCACATCCAGACAATGGAACATTATACAGCACTAATAGGGATTGAGCTATCAAGCCATGAAAAGACATGGAGAAATGTTAAATGCATATGACTAAGTGAAAGAAGCCAATCCAAAAAGGCCACATACGCTATGATTCCAACTATATAACATTCTGGAAAAGGGAGAACTATTAAAGCAGTAAAAAGGTCATTGGTTGCCTGGGGAAACAGCGGGAGAGAGGATAAACAGGTGTAACAGAGGATTTTTAGGGCAGTGAAACTACTCTGTGTGATACTATAATGGTGGACACACATCACACACGTATCCAAACCTGTAGAACTTATAACACGAAGTGTAAACCCTAATGTGAACTATGGACTCTGAGTGATGATGATGTGTCAGTGTAGGTTCATCAGTTGTAACAAATGTACCTCTCTGGTGGGGGATGTTAATAATGGGGGAGGCAATGTATTTGTAGGGGAAGGGGGCACATGGGAAATTCCTATACGCAATTGTGAGTGAAGCTAAAACTGCTCTTAAAAAATTAAGTCTTAAAAAAAAGAAAGCGTCAGACGTGAAACATGATCACTGCCATCTGTGTATTGCTTCAAGGTTCACAAAGCGATTTTCCAGACTTTGGCTACTCTGTGAAGTTCATACAATTTTCACTTAAGAGATGAGGAGTCTGTGGTTCAGAGAGGTTAAGTGACTCCCCTAAGGTCAGACAGGCAGCACGTGGAGAAGCTGGCCCCAGCCTTCAGACCTTGTGTCTGCTTCTTTGAACGTCACAGCGACAGTAGGAGAAAGGTGACAGGACAAGAGAACCACCAGGAAGGGTTTCCTGGGACATGAGGAGTCTGATAGGAGTGAGGGATAGAGGGAGCAATGAAGAGATCTGTTTGGCAGGAGTGAGGATTGTTTTTGTTTTTGTTTTTGTTTTTTTTTGCAAAGGAGTAGTAAGAAATCAGGTTGAATCAGCAAGCAGAGGTTTTGAATGCCAGGCTGAGGAGATTGGATTTCTTTGGAGATCCCCTGAAGGCTTTTGCACAGAGGCGTGACCCAGGCAAACATCCCCTTGCTTGGAATGCAGGATAGGTGGGAAGGAGTGAAGTTAGGAGACAGGGCCTGCAGTCCAGAGGCTGCTGTGTTCTGGGAGAAAAACAGTCAGTTGTAACATAGGGGTGTCAGAGAAGGTAGGGCAGGAGTAGACACTGGGCATTGCTGGAAGAGGCCCCAGTGGGACTTGTTGAGTGTGTCTGTGTGGTTGGGTGAATCCCCGAGGATACTAAGGCCACAGCCATGTGCTTGGATTGCTATGACCTTTGGTGCCAGATTGTGGGGGAGGATGGCGTGTTATCCAGGCAGGGAGTGAGGTGTTGAGAGGACGCTCAGCTGGGGAAGCCAAGCGGAGGACTGGAAAGTTGAGCCTACAACTTGGAAGGGAGGATCTCCGGGTTAACTAGCTTCTGGTATGAATTAATCACCAATTAACTGATCATTCCTAAGCAGAATGCTGCCTCTGTGAATTTCCAGTCAAACTCTGCAACCCCAGTTATTGAATTTGGGCCTGTCATTCCTGAGGTCAGCCCCACCCTTGACTATCATTGACGACAATATTAGCTCACCCTTCCTTCTCTACATTCTCTACTCCTCATTTTTGGCCAATTCTGGGTAGAAACATAAAGGGAAACTCACCTCTCAGTTTCCATCTGACTTACCTCCAAAGCTTCCCTAAGATTCCCTTATATCCCAGGGAAAATGACTTGGCCCAGTCTCTTCCTGTTCTCACCAACTCTTTTGCTCATGTGTTTTACTCTCCTGGTGTTCCCGCTGGAATGGCTGCCCTTCTCCTTGACCTATCTCAGCTTTCCCAGGTGGGCCGCCAAAAATTCTTGTAGGTTGAAAACCACAAGCCTATGCAAACCCTGCCCATTTTCCACAGCCCATTCGTATTTCATCTCTAGGAGCTCTCCCCTGATTATACTTCAGCCAGCTCCCCCAACAAAGCCAGCAAGGTGTTGACTCGGTGTTACATGGACTGTTTGGATTGCCTGTGGCATTTGCCCAACAAGCTAGAACTTGGTCCTCTTTTGCCTGTTTTTGCTGCTCCCTGTTTGTTTCATGCAGGTAGGCTCTGCTAGTCAGGATAGGCTGGGCTTTGCAGAAACAACAACCCCACTCTGAATGCGAGTTTCTTTCTTGTTCAAGCTACATGGATGCTGTGCTGTGGGCAGGCAGAAGGCTCTGCTCCTTAGGCTTGCGTATGGACCCACGAAGCTGGGTGTGACATCTTGCAGCTTCACCATCTGGAGCAATGCTGTCTGATAGGACTTTCGGCAACGATGGAGATGTTCTGTATCTGTGCCGTGTGCTATGGTAGCTACTGGTCATGTGTGGCTACGGAGAAATTGAAATATGGCTAGTATGATTAAGGAATGGAATTTTACATTTTATTTCATTTGAATTTATTTAAACTGCTACATGTAGCTGGTTGCTACCATATTGTAAAGTGCAGATCTGTAATATGAGGTCCCTTGTGTACTTCCCAGGTGTCAGGAGAGGACAGAGTGAGGAGAACTCTTGCCTTGCTTTCCTAGCCAAGAGAAAATCATTGGTCAGAACTTGTCACCAGGCCCCACTAACTGCAAGGGGTTGGAAAGTGTAAGGGGGCACATGAGCATTCAAGGAACAAAAAATGCTTTGCCACAGAGCTCTTCCTAATGCAGCCAAATCTTCCTGAGGCTAAGATGCCTGAGGTTCTGGGGAAGTGTGGGGGCAGATTGATATGTCTGGCTAGAGAGAAGGGCGGGGATGGAGTAAGAGCAGAGGGCTTGGAGCTTAGCGGTGCAGAGACAGGCCCAGAGAGGGCAAGGAGCATAGTCACTACCACACAGCCAGGCTGGGCCTGGACTCCTCAGGTCCTGGCTCAAAGAAGTAAGATGGGGAGGATATGATGCTCTGCCTGCCCCTATGCAACAAAAACCCTGGTTGGAAACATCTAGCCTTTGATTCTGGGTCCCTAGGAAGGGCAGAGCAAAAACTGCCAAAGGCCTGTTCTTGGAGCCCTTGGAAAGGAAGAGGCCCAAAGGCTTTCTGTTTTCAAATGGCCTTGGCCTGTCCCCCTTAAGTGAGTCACCAGCTGCTGAGGGATGAACAGCAGGGCAAGAACCCAGCATGAGGTCATCTGGGTCACACTTCCTGCCTGACCCTAGCCCTGGGGCCAAGTTCATGGAGTTTCCCAAAGCCAGTGAGAAGGGGGTATGCCCCAAGCTGTTGCAGAACTCTGGCCGTTGCCAAGGGAGCAGAGGTGAGTGGGTTGCTACTGGGGTCAGGGCAAGAGCTGTGGAATGGGTATCAGGGGCAACTTGGCAAGGAGAGGAAACTGAGGCCCAGAGACAGGCCTCTCAGGGAAGCATTAGCCGAACTGTGAGCAGCCCTCTCTATGCCCAGCATGAAGGGGTCCCCGAGGCAGCACTGCCCCAGTTTCAGCCTCACAGTCTCCCAGTTGGTGCCTGGTCCAGCTGTCTTTATTCTACTTGGAGATCTACACTACTCAGGCTCTGTCCACTTCTGATTTAAATCCTTGCTGATGTTGGGACCCATTTCTTTTCCTCTCATCTCCCCAGGACAGAGGACAGAGCTCCAGATGGCAGAGAAAGACCACTGTGAGCAAAGAAGGTATTTTATCTGAGCCTGGAGCCTGAGGAGGGAGCCACGGCGTTCCCCAAATCAGGTCAACACAAATCTGCATTTTCAACAAAGCTGAAATGGAAGAAATTCTTAACTTTACAAAGTTTTCTTCATTTTAGAGAAGGCTTCACCGTAGGATTCCATTAAAGCATGGAGTTACCTAGTATTTCATAAAAAATTTGATTAATAAAACTTCTAATTTCATCAGCAAAATGTTATTAACAACTACCATCCTGCAAAGCATCAAATGTTTTTAAAATCTGGCATCCAGTCAAAGTCAGGCCTGTCTATATGTTCCTCAAGCTTCAGGAAACCCCCAAATCAGTTTGGACTATGTTAGTCTCCAATCTGCTCTGACCAGGAGAAGTTAACCTCCATTTTATCCAGGGAAGACTGACTCTGGAATAAAGAATTTGTGCCAAGGTCTGAGAGATTGTTAGTTCTCTCTACTGCACAGTGAAGGAAGCATTTGGAACCTGGTCAGTTGCACAGCTTCTTTGATCCTGAATCCTCCCACCCTACCTGCTGTGTGTCCTGTGGGTTTGGGGCTTCCTAGCGAGGGGGCTGGCTCCACTGTGAAAGAGGCCCATGTGTACTCCAGAAGCAAACGCTCTTTTCCTATTCAGGAAGGGACTCCTTACCGCAGCCTAAAGTGACCTGCACTTTGCTGATATCAATGGAAGATGACATTTTTCAAAGGTTTCCAAATACATCTAATCCAGGTGCTCTTCTATGGTATGATCCCGCCACACCCCCGTCAGGGGAGGGGCCGAACTCCCCTTCCCTTGTTTCTTGGTGGGCATCAGTTGCCCTGAGGCTGCCATGCTACAAGGAAGCCAAGCCACAGGGAGAAGTCATCAGCCTTGGCCCAGGTGCCAGGTGTGCAAGTGAGGGGACTTCAGACGATTCCAGCCCCCAGCTCTAGCCTGTGGGTCTACCCAGCTGCAGCCCCCTACTGCATGGACAAGCCTTCCCTGCTGTGCCTTTTCCAATTCCCAACCCACAGATTCTGGGAGTACAATCCATGGCTGTTTTAAGCTGCAAAGTTGTGGTGTCATTTGCTGTGTGGCCACATAGTAACCCTGCTCTGAGGTCTCAGGTTCCTAACATTTCATCCACAGCACTTGCTGCCATGATTACTAATGAACTACTCTGGCAATTCCTTGTTTAATGATTGTCTTTCCCATTTAACTCTAAGATGTAGGATAGCAGGGGTACTGTCGGGGCCCTCATTCTACTCCTGGGGAGTTGGCCAGGGAGATGCTCAGTGAATATTTCATGAATGACTGATCCTAACACTGTCCTCAGACTGACCCCTACACTTGCCCTCGGAATGACTCTGGCTCTGAATTCAGACTGAGTCTAACCCTGGCCACAGACCAACCCTTAATTCTGGCATCAAATACCTAACCCTGGTGGCAGCCTGAGCATAGCCTCGCTCTGGTGCCTGTGCAATAAGCCTTGCTTCAGACTGACCCCTAAACTTGACCTCAGAATGACCCCTGACTCTGACCTCAGGCTGAGTCCTGGCCTCACCATGGCCCAGATGATCTGGCCCCCACCTCCCTGCCCTGGCTTTTCGCCCTGCCCCGCCCCCATGCTCCCAGTGCGTTGCTCTTCTTTCAGTGGCTGGAAGGTGTAAAGCTCTTGCAGGCCCCGTGCCTCTCTATGCACTCTCCTCCACCAGGCAGACACTTTTCCTCTTAACTCTGACTCTTTCTTTCAATCGTGCTTAATGTCACTTCCTTAAGGATCAGCTAATTTCAGTGAGACCCCCTTTAGAATCGCTCCTAGCATTTTCACACTTTATAACTGCATACAGCCATACTCATTTTATTACACTTCACTTTAGTATGCTTCCCAGATACTGTGTTTTTTTTTTTTTTTTTTTTTTTTTTTTTACAAATGGCAGGTTTTTGGTAACCCTGCATTCAGCAAGTCTCTTGGTGCCATTTTTTCAACAGCATGAGCTCACTTTGTGTCTCTGTGCCACAATTCGGTAATTCTCACAATATTTCAAACTTTTTCATTATTGTTATATCTGTTATGGGAATCCGTGTTCAGTCATGATGTTTTTATTGTATTTGTTTTGGGGGCACCATGAACCATGCCCATAGAAAAAGGTGAACTTAATTGACAAATGTTGTGTGTGTTCTAACTGTTCCCCATCTCTCTCCCTCTCCTTCAGGTCTCCCCGTTTCCTGAGACACAACAATATTGAAATTAGGCCAATTAATAACCCTACAATCGCTTCAATATCAAAGATACTGAAATCCAAAGGAAAAGTCACCTGTTTCTCACTTTAAATGATCCAGCTTAGTGAGGAAGGCATGTTGAAAGCACAGACAGGCTACAAGCTGGGCCTCTTGTGCCAAATAGCTGGCCAAAGTTCCCATAGTCTGGATAGATGATCAAACCAGTCACAACGTACCCTTAGGCCAAAGCCTGATCCGGAGCAAGGCTCTAATTCTTCTCAATTCCATGAAGGCTGTGAGAGGTGAGGAAGCTGCAGAAGAAAAGCCGGAAACGTGCGGAGGATGGTTCATGAGGTTTAAGGAAAGAAGCCATCTCCACAATGTAAAAGTGCCCGGCGAAGCTGCAACAAGTTATCCAGAATATCTAGCCAAGATCATTGATGAAGGTGGCTATGCTAAACAACAGATTTCAGTGTAGATAAAACAGCCTCTCGTTCAAAGAAGACGTTAGCTTGGACTTTCATAGCTAAAGAGAAGTCAATGCCTGGCTTCAAAGGTTCAAAGAGCAGGTTGCTTCTCTTGTTAGGGGCTAATGCAGCCTTAACTAAGTTAAGGCTCATTTATCATTCCAAAAATCCTAGGGACTTTAAGAATTATGCCAAATCTACTCTGCCTGTGCTCTAGAAGTGGAAGAACAAAGGCTGGACAGCAGCACATCTGTTTATAGCATGGTTTCCTGAATGTTTTAAGCCCACTGTTGATAACCACTACCCAGAAAAAAAAGACTTCTTTCCAAATACTGCTGCACGTCAGCAATGTACCTAGCAAACCAAGAACGCGGACGGAGAGGTGCAAGGAGACCAATGTTGCCTTCATGCCTGCTAACATGATATCCATTCTGCAGCTCATGGATTAAGTAGTCATTTAGACTTTCAAGCTTTATTATTTAAAAAATATATTTTGTAAGCTGAGAGCTTTCATAGGTAGTGATTCCTTTGATGAATCTTGGCAAAATAAATTGAAAACCTTCTGGAAAGGATTCACCATTTCAGATGTCATTTTAAGAACATTCATGATTCATAAGAGAAGGTCAAAATATCAACATCAGCAGGAGTTTGGAAGACGTTGATTACATCTTTGGAAGACGATGGATTACTTTGAAGAGTTGAAGACTTAAGTGGAGGAAATAACTGCAGATGTGGTGGAAATATCAAGGAAATAGAAGTAAAACCTGAAGATGTGGCTGAATTGTTGCAATCTCATGATCAAACTTAAATTCATGAGGAGTAGCTTCTTATGGATGAGCAAAGAAAGTGGTTTCTTGAGTGGTTGCTAGTGAAGACGCTATGAACATTGTTGAATGTAAGTATTGTATTGTTGAAATGACAACAAAGGATTTAGAATATTCCCTCAACTCAGTCAAAGCAGTGGCAGGGTTTGACTCCAATTTTGAAAGAAGTCCTACTGTGAGTAAAATGCAGTGAAATAGCTTTGCCTGCTACAGAGAAGTCTCTGGTGAAAGGAAGAGTCCATTGCTGTGGTTTACTTCATTGCTGTCTTATTTCAAGCTGTAGCGGCCACGCCCACCGTCAGCCATTACCTGGTCGCTCAGCAGCCATCAGCATGGGGTGAGACCCTTCACCAGCAAAAGACTTTGACTCCCTGAAGAATCGGATGATCATTAGAATTTTTTAGCAGTAAGTATTCTAAAATTAAGGTACAACGTTGTTGCTTTAGACATAATGCTATTGCACACTTACTGGGCTACAGGATAGTGTAAACGTAAGTTTTACATGCACTGGGAAACCAACCATTCGTGACTCACTTTATTGTGATATGCACTTTCCTGCAGTGACCTGGAAGCAAAGCCGCAATATCTCCAAGGTGTGGCTGTGTGTTTCTGTGTTTATCATTATCTGTTTGATGTTTTTCTGTTCTCCAGACTATAAGCTCCTTCTATGAGTACAGGGCCTGGCACCTACGAGGGGCCTAATAAATCATTGTGCAATGACTGAATGAACAAATGATTGGGTATGGCCTCTTCTAGGAAGCCTTCTCTGTGGCCCTCTCCTGCCAGTGTGGATGTGAGCGCTCAGCTCACAGCCAGCCTGTCCACTGCTGCTGCGTGTGGCCACCTTCTGCCCTGAGCCTGGCTTCTGCCCTCTGCAGCTCTAGCACGCACAGGCCTGGGCGCCTCAATAAACACTGGCTGGCTGAACTGTTAAACCGAATCGATTTTCTCTCAGCCTCCTGTCCAGCCTCAGCTCTCCCAGGTTCGTGAGGGCCCATCAGGACCTGCACTTCAAACAGGGAACAAGAAGCCGAGAAACTGGCAGTAGGAGGTGGGTGGAGACATCCATCTCCTCCTGCTCTCTGCCCTCATGGCTGTTCTCCTGAGGGTTTCAGGCAGTCAAAAGTTCAGGCTCCACGTTTTCTGGAAGAGGGAGGGGAATCTGTGTGTGGGGGATTAAAAAAAGTCCCCAAACTCAAATCACGCACAGAGAACAACAAGTCATAAAACAGACACCATTGGGAGAAGATGGAGTCACATGGTGGGAATCTGTGGATTGCAGGGGAGGGGGAGGCGGCATTTGAGAAAACGCAGCCTCCTCAATGGGAACCAGATGGGCTGCATGTTCTTAAATAGAATCCCAGACTCGCAGCGCTGGGTGGGAGCTGGCCTGGGGTGCTCTCCCCTTGGCCCCTTCATGCGCGGAGGGGAAATGGAGGCAGAGGGGGGAGGTCATGGCCCAAGATCTCAAAGGAGCAGCTTCCAGACCCCAGGCTCCTGGCCCTGGGTCAGGGCTCCGCTCCCCCGCCACGCTGTCTCCCAGCCCTCTGCCAGTATCTCCAAATTAGAAGCATATCGGGAAGCAGTACTGTCATTCCCCCTTTTCTTCTCTTTCTTCCAATTCTTTCTCTTTGGAGCATAATTTTAGAGGTGCCAGGAAGTCCCTGTTGTTCCACAATCCCCACCCCCACCACTGCTCCATCAACAGAACCCAGGACAACAGTGATTAGCCTGTGACCCGCACTGTGCTAGGGGCTTCACAGCTATTTGCCTCTGTAATTGTCCTGGGACCCAGTGATAAAGGGTTTGGCCTATCGGTTCAGCCACCTGTAGAATGGGATGCAGGATCCAAGGTGGGGGGGGGGACACATTTTGCTTCTTACTGATCACTTAGGATCACCTAACCGGAGACCCTTGTAGCAACAAACACGTGAAATAAAGCTTACCCTTAGGGGATGAGGCAAAGCTCCAGAGATACTGAAATCCAAACGGCTCCTACTTTCCCCTGCACTGCTGATAGCTCCCCTGCAGAAACCATTGTGTGGAAACATGGAAGTGGTCATGGCTTCCTTACTTTCACTGACCCCTCCTCCCAGGAAAAGGCATCACTGGTCTATTTCCCAGCTCCCCTAAGAAACAGATTCTCACGGTGTCTTCCACACAGCACCGCAGGCGGCTCCCACCACAGGGGATCATTCGCACAGAGTGTGATGTGATTGACAGCCCAGGCCTGCCCCTGAGCTTTCCTGATGCCCACCCAGGCAGGAGGCAGGACCTCAGGCCTCCCAGGAGCACTGTGAAGAATCCCTGCTTGTCTGGGCCTCAGAGGTGTCTGGGTCTCTTAGCAGGTGGGGTAAAAAGTTGGATATCCACTTCCACTGAAAACTGCCACCCTTAAGCTTGCCACGGGGCTGGGAATTCTTTCTGTCTAACCCCTCCTGGAGCTACCGTTGTCTACGACAACCAATCATGCCATCCTCTAGTGGTCATTAGCATATAGCACGTGCCTGATTCATAGGTGAACAAGTGACTACATGAGGAGCTGCAGGGATTTCTGACAGCAGAAGAGCCTGTGCAGAAAGGCTGGGGGTGAGGCCCGGACACACTCAGGGGCCCCGACACACACAGGCAGCTGATGTGGCCGCACCGCTGTGGAGTGAGGAGGAGAGCAGTGGGAGGGCTGGGAGATGTGAACATGGAGCAGGGGCCAGCTCCAGGCTGGAATGCCACGACAAGGAGTCGGGATTTTATTCTATCAATAAGAGCAACGGGGAGCCTTTCAAAGCATTAAGCAGGGAAGGGATGAGACTAGCCTACAGTTCTGAAATCTCACTCTGGCTGGAGTGGATTTAGAGGGAACAGGAGTTAGAGCAGAGCGTCAAGAGTAGAGGCTGCAGGGGCCAGGCGCGTGAAGGTGGCCGGGACAAGGGCGGTGTCGGTGAGAAGCAGGGGGTGGATGGTTGTGAGTGTGTGTTAAAGGAAAACTTGACTGGACTTCCTGAGGAATTGGATGAGGGCCAGGAAATGTCCTAATTTGGGGCCTGAATAAGTAGAGAAGCTAGAAGGGACATTCATGGGGACAGAAAGGTCAGCCTCCTTCCCTAACCCTCCCGCCCTGACTTCAATCTGTGACTTCAGCAAGCGAGTAACATACTGTGGCCTCTCTCTGCTCCCTTCCTTGCAAAGCAGATGGAGAGAGAAGGAAGAAGGCCAAGCCTCCGCGGCTGTGATCGTACTTTCCACTTTTAGCTCAGCAGTTGGGAGCCCATGGCCTTGCCATCCCTTGCCTCCCACTCCTGGCTCTCTTAGCTCTGCTCTAAATCTAAGTCAGCTTAGTATAATTTACAGAGCGCCTGCTGTGGCCCAGCCACGTGAAGGCCACTAGGAGCTCAATAGGAGAAGGAGCACATGCAGTCCAGCCTCTGTGACCTGGGGAGAGCCAGGAGCACAGGCCCAGAAGGGCTGGAGCAGCCAGAGAAGCCTTCCCGGAGGAGGCAGGGCTTTGGCTTGGCATGGAGGATGGAGAAGACAGAGAGGAATTCCTATGAAATTACTTTCATGATAGGAAAAGAGTCCTGGAAAGCTGTGGACACTTATATGAGGTCAAATAGTAGGAACTGGAAGCAGAGCCAGCAGTTCCAATTCCTCCCAAGGCAGGGAAAGGCTAACTCTATCTCTGACTTACTGTCCCAGACCACCACTGGAGAGCAGGTAAGGCGGTCTTTGAAGGCAGCCATGTGCTCATCTTCTGTTCTGAACCTCCCCCTATAGCAAGTCAGTGTGCCAATTCTTCTAGAAAACTCCAGTGATTTTCAAGTGACACCAGAGTAGCAGTATCACTTGGGAACTGAATAGAAATACAAATTCTTGGGCCTCACCCCAGACCCAAAATATGAATTAGAAACTGCAGGTGGGGCGAGGTAAGGCCCTGGAATCTGCGTTTTCCTAAGCACCCCAGGGGATTCTGATGTGCAGTCAAGTTTGAAAACCATAGCTATCCTGGACAAAACTTCCCCAGACTCGTGAGATGTTTCTCTTCTGCTGCAATTCCCTGAGAGAGAGCTCCCAGGCGGGCCCCTCCAGGATGGAACCCTGCCTCCTCCCCAGAAGTCACTTCCACCCATATGGACTCTTTACTCTTTAAGTTGACTGCCCACTTCCACCCAGGCCTGTGGAGTGAAGGCCAGGTGGCAACATCTGCCTTCTCCCCTCCCCCACCTCTCCCCTCCTGGCTGGCCACAGTCACCAAATGTCCTCGGGGGAGTCAACAT
This sequence comes from Sapajus apella, assembly GCF_009761245.1. Taxonomy (NCBI): domain Eukaryota; kingdom Metazoa; phylum Chordata; class Mammalia; order Primates; family Cebidae; genus Sapajus; species Sapajus apella. Next base: position 1,747,823 of record NW_022436966.1, read on the forward strand.
TGTCCATCAGTCAAGCGATGGAATAAATGGAGGGACTTTGTGAAAAGGGAAGAGGGGATACCCAGTGCCCCATCCTAGTTTAATTCATCAGGCTTTCATTTTTGCCCCAGAGACCCGTCCCTAGCAGTGAAGAGATGTGTGACATCAAGCCATTGGCACACTCACGCTTGGCATCTTTGGGTTAGAGAGAAAAGGCTGGTGTGCATTTCAGACACAAAATCAGTTGTCCGCTGGCGCTTCCTGGGATGGACCACTTTATTGTCCCCAGGGATCCCACAGGACAATCTTACAGCCAACTAGGGGCCTCTGTTTTCTTTAAGGCTGTGTGCGAGATCCACCCACTGAACAGACAGACACCTCCTCCGCAGAGCTCTTGGCAGAACCCTGTGGGAGGCGCTGCGTGCAGGCGGGGGGTGCTTCCTGCCAGTTAGGCCCCTCCTCTCCTATGAGCATTTGCTAAAAACCAAATTTCTTGTATCAATTTTTTCATTGCTTTGATCGTTTTCTTGTTTAAGCCCCCAGTGAGGGAGTACGAACTCTACTTTCATGAAGCTATGTTTGTTTAAACTGCACATGCTGGGAGGGGATGTTTGGTGCTATCTTAGGCAAGGCCAAAGAAGAGGAGGGAGTGATCCAACCTCCTCCAACAAGTTGGCAGAGGAGGTTGTGTGTGTGAGCATGCGTGTGCCTAACTGCCCCTGTTAGAAAGGGCAGGAAGCCGGGCGCTAGCCCAAGCTTCACCACCAACAGACTGTGGCTCTGGGGGAGTCAGGCAGCCTCTCTGAGCCCCAGTATACCCATCTGACATGCAGAAACAATATTAGTTCTGCATCCCCCCCTTGGGACTATTGTGGGTATTAAAGGAGCTAGTGTCTAAAGTAGCATTAAAAGTACTGATGGCTACACAAAGCAAGGCAAAGTAGTCACTAACAGAGCCGTCGCCTCTTTCTTGAGAGCAGAGACGTGGCTTTCCCATGTTTTGTATTCCCCAAAGTACCTGGTACAACCCATGGCAGGTGGTCAATCAATACTTGCTGAATGGATGAAATAGAAGACATGGACCCTGTCTCTGCGGAACTGAAGATCTAGCCAGGGCACAGTGGTGGGGATGAGAAACACACAATGGAAGAAACTTAAGAAGAGTAGGGAGAGGCCGTCATTAGCTCAGACACCTCTAATTTAGAATTCGTGATGCTTTTACAAGGCCAGAGAGGAATTGGACCCTGCTGATGGGAACATGTGCTGAACAAACTCCTAGTGGGAACAAGATAATAATAACAGGAGCTACTGGCCTCTGGGCAAGTGTTGTGTTCCAGATGGCAGAGGGAGTGCTGTGCCCTTTGGCAACACCCGGTTGCATGGGAGCAGTTAGCATGCCAATCACAAGTGAACTCTGACCTCATCTCTGAAGCAGCCAGTACCTTTCCCTGACCACACTTTGTTAATGGCTGTCCTGGGTGACTTCATGTATTTAAGGAACATAAAACTTTATTTTGTTAAGACTAAACTATTACTGGCCTCCCTCTGCCGCCTCCCAAGCAGCTCAGATCCATTCACAGTTTTCAAATAGAGTTGATGACAAAGCACATGCAACCAACTCTGTCATTTCCCCAAGAAGAGGGAACATGGGATCCTGCTCTAGCAGTCAAGGGGAACCCTGGGGCCAGAGCTTCTGGGCTGCTGGAGGGCCTGGGAGAGCTAGCCACTGCCCCTTCCAGGGCCACAGGTGCCCCAACAAAATCAAGAGTTTGGACCCAGTGATGGTCAGCGTAGGTGTCTGCTGCGCTGGACTCTCCTGGCTCTTGGCCCAAGAATGTGCCAGGCCTGGGGTTGTGTGAGAAGGCAATGGCTCCTCCTGGGCAGTGCTCTGGCCAGGGGGGATGTGCGCACCAGAGGGTGGAGGCAGAGGTGGCCCGGGTTGTTTTGTCCATGCGTCCTGGCCTCAGACGGTTTGGCCAGGTTCCCAGCGGGGACTGGCCTCAGACAGAGGGAGTGTCCAGTTAAGCCCTGCCAGCTAGGGCTAGAGAGGAGGAGGCAGGGGCTGGTGGATCGAGGGAGGGGGGCATCATCCAGTTTCCACAGACCAGGATGTTGGGAGCTGGCCCGGTCAGCAGAAGGCTGGGCCACAGGCCACCCTGCCCCTCTGGGGGTGTGACTTCTGGGTCCCCCTTCCATGAAGCCTCCCCTCTCCCCATCCTGGGTTTGGGCAGAAGCAGGGCCAGGAGGGAGTGAAGAAAGGGCAAAGGGATGACATCTGAGGTGGTTCCCAGAGAAGGTTTGCTCTTCCTCTGGAGTCCCTGTCCTGGGCAGGAGACACACCGCAGCATATGGAGGGGTGATTTCAGTTATCACTCGCCTTCTGGCAGGGGTGCTTCACATAGTCCACAGCCTGTGGGGCTCTCAAAGGGGCCCTGGCTTGGCCCGTTTTCTCCTTTCTGTAGCCTCCCCACCCTCCTCCTCCTCTATGTTCTCCTTCCTCACCTCTCCCCTGGAGGCTTGGCTGGCACTCTGGTCAACCTTTGCAGGAAGCCAGTGCCGCTGGCCCAGCCCCAGGGAGCTATATGGCCTTGTAGTTACAGGGTGGACTTCAGCCTGGCACCTGCGTCTCCTGGCTTTGTCTGCTCTCTGGGGTTTAGGCCTCAATGTCCAACACCTCTGGGAAAAGAAAGGCATGGGACCTTTCTCTAGCTCTGTCTCCAGTAGGGGACAATTCCTGAACCCTGAGTAACTGCAGAGCAGCACGGGGGAGGGGGTGCAGAAGGTAGAGTGGCCCCGAGAGAGCGGCTGTTGACTCACCCATCGGCAAGGGTGCTATCTCCACAAGGGCAGCCGATCCCCATGTGTGTCCTGATCCACCTTGAACTGAGCACTTCCTGTCCTAGGGCAGGTGCCACACAGCACCTTTGCGCATGTTAGTCAAAGGCACCCCTTCCTTGGGACAGACACAGCTCTTCCCCAGGGCTAATCTCTTGGCAAGAGGAGCCTCCACCGGGCCCCACAGCTGGGTGCTCAGCCAGATAGGCAATTATCAGTGAAGCACAGTGAAGCGAGGGTAGTGGAGTGAGAGGGAGCTGAGCATCAGGGATGTGAGGGGAGTGGGTGACTCCTGGGAAGGTCTCGTGCAGGGAGTGGGATTTGCTTAGGTCCTTGAAGGGCAAGTCAATTTCACAGTGGCTGACAGTCCAGGCACAGACAAATGCAATGAGCACTGGCATGGAGGCTGGCAGGTGAGAGCCGAGGTCCCTGCTGGGGAGAGGGGTGTGTGGAGAGTCCTGTGTGGAGATGCTGTGAGGCTTTCAGCTCCAGAGAGAGGATTTCTGTCTCAGTGGGTAGGAGGCAATGGCGGCAGGGAGTGAGCACAGGTGGGCCATGGTGGGGCTCCTGTTGATTGATCTGTAGCCGCTCAACTGAGATGGGCAGGAGCCAGCAGACTCACTAGGTGGGAAACCCAGGAGGGCTGACTGCCACGGTTCAGCCCCTAAGGGCTGCAGGGAAGAAGGAGAAGGGCCAGAGTTGGACATCCTTCAGAATGTTGGCATGGCCAGCTCGGGGCAGCAAGGAGGGCCCTGGGGAGACCCCTCTGCCCAGAAATATCACAGATAATTAAGATTTAACAAGCCCCTTGCTGAAAGGTCCAGGTGACTGTGTGAGATATTTACATCTAGTTTTTTTAATGTAAATCCTTATTGGTCCCAAGACATTGGTCTTATTGTTATCCTCATCACATGGATGAGAAAACCAAGACCAGAAGAACTTACCATTTAGCTGGAGGTCACATGCTGGGAAGGACTTGAGGCAGACTTCAAACCCAGGCCTGCCTAACTCCAGAGCTCCCCCTCTGTTCTCACCCCACCCCTATGCCTCAAGTGGCCTCGCATCTCTCTGAGCAGGTCCAGAGTTGACTCAGGGATCTGGGCTCCCAGGGAGGATGCAGCACATGCTGGGCAGAGGGTCTTTTCTCAGGTCCCAGCCCTAGAGGGATGCTGGGCATTAGTGGGAGGGAACAGGGTCTGGGCCTGGACTCTCCCTGGTGGGCGGCACGGCTGAGTGTCGGGGTCTGAGCAGAGGAGGAGAAGGAAGAGGCGGAGGAGGAAGAGGAGGGCCTGTAGCACTCTGCCCTAACACTACGTGCTTTCTGCTCCTCATGTCCTTCTCACACCCTTTTTTGCTGCCTGCTCTGACACTTTCTGGCTGAGGTTCTGGGCACGTCTCCTCTGAGATCTTCACGCTTTCAAAGCGGAGCTAGAATAACATCAAGTGGTTGTGGGGTTCACTGACACGATATATGCTAGGAACAGGTCTAAGCGAACTGCTTAGTTCCAGTGAGCATCTTTATCTGCAAAGTCCTTGCCATTTTTCCTCTCTCCCATAGCACATTCCACTTTTAAAGCCCGGTGTAAATGCTTTCTCATGGCTCTCGGCAGAATCCATTTGCTGTGATTGCTGTTCTGCTGGCAGCTTGTTAAGAGCTTTATCTTATGGTTTATCACCCTCTGACTGCGTCATCTGTGGAGGATGTGCCTGTCCTTCCAGACAGTGAGCCCCCTGAGGGCAGGGGCTGTGTTGACTTGTTAATTTGCTCCTCCCTGGCTCAGGAGGGCACAGCTGTTGGGATGCTCTCAGCAGACCCAGCGCTTGCCCTCAGGCCATGCCCACCCATCTTCCTTCCTCCTCTCTGAGATCAGCCGCCTGGCTATTCTTTATTCTACTGACTCTCTCTTTCTCTGTGAGTACAGGCCACTCCCTTTATCTAGAAATGAGTTTCTCTTTTGATGTTTGTGTCTTCACTTTCTCAGGTATTTCTTTCCTCTGGTTACTCTTTCTCCATTCTTTTAACAAAGGTGGGTTTCACAGCACTTTCAGTAATTGCAACTTAAAGCAGTCGTGCCTGCATGGAGCTGAGCTCCTTCCCCCTGGCCTTCTGCCTGGGCCTCCTTCTCCCAAGTCTGGATGCACAGATGCTTCGCTGCTACCACATTAACGATCTGAGATGACTAAGAAAAAAGGCAAAATCATACTAAGCCTCAATACAGATTGACAGGCAAAAGAAAATATGTGTTTATATCTAAATAACGCAGAGATGGTGATATGGTCTCCAAACCCCACTTCCTCTGCCTCCTGGGCAAGGTATTTGCCAGCCCTCTTGCAGGGACATGAGATCAGTGACTAAGTTGTGGCCAATGGGATATGAGCAGGAGTAGGTGACTCCAGACTTGGCTGTAAAGGGTCCAGCAGAGAACTCGGGAATCCATGGAGGTGGCAGATTCCAGGTCCCAGAGTCACACTGAGGAGACAGTCACCCCCAATCAGATGAATATGCACTGGACTGCTACCAAGGAGAGAAAGAAACTCTTGCTTCGGTTAAGCCATTTCAATTTGAGGGCTGTATATTACTACAGTTATCCTACCCTGATACAATCCCAAGAGTATCTGTGGATAGATACTCTTGTATTCTATGCTCACATGGATACATATAGCAATAATATAAAAATAAATAGCTAATGAAATCAAGATGGGGCAAAACAGATTAGGGAGTAAGACGAAGTCACGAGTAAAAGGAAGATCTTGCAAATCATAGGAAAACCAACAAGGAAAAGAAAAATATTTCAATGGAAGAAAAGGGAGGAAAGCTCTGGACAAGCGATTTGCAAGTGAGTTAACCCCAAGGCCAATACATACATGAACAGGTGCCCCTAATTATTAGGAAAATGCAAATTGAAGAGGCTATGTGGTTACACTTTAGACCTCTCAGTTTGGCAAGTGACATGATGACAGGGGAAAGCAGGAACCCCATGGCTCCCTTGATGGGAATGTAAATTGCTGCAACCTCCATGGACACTGAACTGATAATGCCCAGTAAAGTTGAAGATGTGCATCACCCACTCAGCTAGTCTATAGAAGCTCTCACACATATGCACAACTAATAGAGATAGGATGCTAATTGGCTGTGAGCTTCCTAACAGCTAAAGCAAAGGGAAACATGATTATTTACAGGATTCTCAAAAGCAGACCAGTGGCTGTGACTTATTGGCCATGAGATCAGAGAAATTTTTCTCCTATGAATTGCTCCTGGGAGCAAGAGGTACTGTGACAGATGAGATTATAGGCAATTCCTCATAATAAATAGTACATTTCAGACAATTTACTAAGTTTCAAACCATGTATACAGTTATACAAAACTTAATTTTTTTTTAGAGATGGAGTCTCCCTCTGTCGCCTAGGCTGGAGTGCAGTGGTGCGATCTCGGCTCACTGCAACCTCCACCTCCCAGGTTCAATCAATTTTCCTGCCTTGGCCTCCAGAGTAGCTGGGACTACAAGTGCATGCCACCATGCCCAGCTAATTTCTTTTGTATTTTAGAGATGGAGTTTCACTGTGTTGCCTAGGCTAGTCTTGAACTCCTGAGTTCAGGCAGTGCACCCACCTCAGCCTCCCAAAGTGCTAGGATTACAGGCGTGAGCCACTGTGCCTGGCTGTGAAAACTTAGTGTTGATTATAGAAATGAAATGCAAGCTGAGGCCCAAAAGACAATTCAATAACAGCAGTTATAGGAGAGTTCAAAGCCATGTGGTCCAAGTATGAGCTCTCTGATGACTTAGGATGGCCGGGCTTGATTCAGGGATGAGATTTTCAACATCACCACAGTTCCAGGAAGAGTCACGATGACTGTTTCCACAAACCAAGTATTTGAATAGAACTGAGTCGCAGAGTTCAGGTTAAAATTTCAGGCAAACAACCAGAGTGAAAGTATCTTCTGCTGTTGATTTAAGACATGGCCTTGAGCTCTGCTGAGCAATAAGGCGAGAAGATTGCTACTTCCCATGCAGATTAATGAGTCCTCAAAAGGAAATGTCTGGGTAGATGGCTCCTAATCTGGAGGGGTGTGGTGAGAGTAAAAGTGAGGGGAAAATTGTATTAAGAAGTAGAATCTATGGCGGGTTCCTAATCACAGCATTTTGATAGGAGCCTCTTTGTAACCAAAAGAAAAGTGAGCCATGGCCAGTGTTCTATCTTCCATTGCTTCTCTATAAGAGCTCAGGTTCAGGTTCAGAGTTTATTGACTTTAGTTCTGAAAGGCCCAGGTCATGACCCAAGTGCACAGCCTTGAGGGCTTGGACCCCTTGCAGGAGTGGGTGCTTGTCATGTCCCTTAGTCTAGTCTTTCTTCTGGTCATGTAAGAGCTACACAGCTGAACCTAATGCTTCAAGTCCCAGAGAGAAAGGTGGGGCCTAGAGACTAGTCCCCACTTATCCCACTTAAAAACGGGACTTTTTCTTTTCCTATGTGATTCTCAGAGTTGGGAGGTGGGCATCAAGGTTCTCAGGACACATCTGATCAACCCTAAAACCACACAGCCCAGAGGGTTCCTGCCTGGGAGCTGAAGGCCAGGCCAGTGCGATCCATACTGGGAAGACGGTGGGTGGCTTTCAGCTGGGGCCTCTGCTGGGCAGAATGGTGTGACAAGGGTCAGTGGGGGTAGTCACTGTGATCCCACATTTGAAGTGTACAGAACAAGAAGCGGTCACCTCCTGCTAAGATTGAAAGCAACAGGCTTGTATGTCTAAACCTGACAGAAGGGAAGATTTGTCCCTTTGGTGGGGACAAGAGACTTGGCTTTGGCTCGAGCCTGTGGGTATCCACCCAGGAAATGGAAGAGGCAGTTTGCAAGAATTTGGGCCTACCACCTAGGGCAAATGTTTTGGAGCTCTGGGAGCAAAGAGGCCTTTTATTACCTTTCCTCAGCTCTGGGAGGCCATCGCTAACCAATGACATCACCAGGTGTAAAGGATGCCACTGGACTCTGCCTACATACCCTTTGGCAGTCCTGTGTGTCCATCCCCAGCTCCTGAGAGCTTTGCTTCTAAGAGTGTGCACCTTTGAAAGCTACTCTCTCGTCACTGGAGCCGCCTCACCCAGACTGTTGGAGATCTAGAAGCGCTAAGAGTTTCTATCCGCCTGGGATGGATTGAAGTTAAGTCCTGTTTGGTGTAGGAATGCAAAAGCTCAGGTTCGTTATTTCTAGGATGATAGACTCCCGTATTCTATGCTCTAGAGCTCCTGCAGGGTCAGGCAGAGGCTGGGCTTCACCTGAAATCGCACACTGACTTAGCGTCTTCCCTCTTCCCCCCTGCTCCCCCTCTCCTTTCGCGGGTCTCTCGTGAGTCCTCTTCCCTGTGAGAGTCGGTGCACTGCCCTCTGTCAGGTCTACCGGCGGGACTTTTAGGGGGCTGATGCAGAATGGAGGTGGATGCCTGGACTTGCACTGACTTCCTCCTGTACCTCATTTCTCTCACTGTGCCTGGGTCAAGGGCAGCAGGATCTTGGGGTAATTGTTTATGGTCAGCCCTTCATGATGAAGCCAAGGACCTCCTCCGAGATCTGTGACAGCGGCTGGGTGTTTGGGCTTCTGCGAGCTGAGTTGCTCGTAGCGTGACTGAGATGCAATGCGTCCTGGCAGCAGGGCTTCCTTTGCCGAGCTCCTCTGGGGCTGCCCTGGTAGGCCTGCCAGGGGAGTTTTGGCTTCCCAGAGAACCTCATAAAACAGGAATTTTATAGTCAGAGTCTCCGCTGCCCAGATCAGAGAAGTCAGGCTGAGACTGAACGGTCCCTGTTAGTGCTCTGTGACCATGGGGAGACCATCCCGGAGAGGGAGCAGCAGGAGCCATAGTCTTTCCACCTCCAGGCCATGAGAGAGTCCTCACACCCTCCAGTGTCTTTACAACCACCTGGCCACACCTGCCCAGGTCACCTACAGTCAGCCTGAGGGCCTCCTTGGTAGAAGAACAGGCCTATGGCCATCTCCAACCTGCCCCTGCTCCCCCCAACTAGCTGGCATCCTGCCCCTGGCAATGAAGGCAAATGCCCTCCTCAGGAGAGCTGGGCATTGATGATGAGGCCTGACTGAGCCCAGGCTGGGCCCATAGAGAGAGGGCAGACGTGGCCAGTGATCCCCAGGACTCCTCTGGGGGCGGGACTGGGAGGGAAGGAGTTGGGGGCAGCTCCCAGGTTTCTGGCTTGAGCAACAGAGGTTGCTGAGGGTGGAAGAGCTCCCCTTCTGAACTGTGATTGCCATGTCACAGATAAGGCAATTGTTGCATCATCAAAGACAGCAGCCCTTTGGCTGAACTGCGAGCCCATTTCCCGCCACTGTATGCCGCGGGCTGCTGTTGAGCAACAACATGGACGTTGGATCACTTGGCCCCCTGCTGTCCCGGTGACTACTTTTCCCAGAGGTGTGGTTCATGGGAAGCTGTCTTCTGAAGGCGGCATGCCCACGGTTGGTGCCCAGGCTGGGGCTTTTTGGGAAGGCATCAGCGTTCCTGGCATCCAGGTCACTGCTCATTTGTATGGGTAATTTGTGCTTGCTAGATACAGGAAGTTCAAAAGGCTCCATAGCTGGGACCCTGCACCGGAGGAGCCTTCCCTGAACCACAGCAAAGGAAAGGAGACCCTGAGTCTAGTGCTGCCAGATGCCATCTGGAGGCTGGACATTCTCCAGCCCTGGCCCAGTGGCCAGCCTTCAACAGGTCACCTTGTTAGCCAGTGTCCGGCAAAAGCTAAAAATCCAGGATTCATTCTTACAAAGAACATCAGCTTGGAAAGAAAGGGCGGGACCTGGGTCTCAATATGCAGCGCCCCCAACATTCTAAGAGAGTGCTTCTAACATGCCACTTTCCTGTCCCTCCCTGCAGCCGGGCGTGTGCCTCCATCTCGTGCCTGGAGCTGCCTTCCTTCCCATCTCAGGTGAAAAGAGCCTCACATGCTCTCCAAGCTTCCAGCTGCCTTCTGTCCTGGGAGCCAGCTCCCTGGTGCCTTCAGCAAGCCCCAGTCCCAGCACTGCATGTGGCCATCCTGTCTTGTGACTGTCCAGCTCGCAGACATGCTCCAGCATCTAACCTCATTCCCAAAACTCTGCTTGCTCCTGGGCTTCACAGCAGCCTGCTCACTCCTTCCCTGCTGCAAGATCTGGCCTCTGCTCTGCCCCCTTGCTCCTCCAAATGGCTCTCACGAGATCATCCCGATCCTCCACTACCAACAGTGATGCAAGCACCTTGGTCTTCAGTGCACTGTCCTCCCTCAGCACTGGACACTGTTGGACCTGTCCCCCTTCTGGATGCCCCCTGCTCCCTCTGGCTGTGCCTTCTGTGGTCCTTTGCAAGCCCTCTGTCCTGTGGTCTTGGTCAGACTCACTCCACACACGCTGGACCAGCGTGGCTGTGCCTGGAATCAGTGACCATCTCTGTGCCAACAACTCTCATGTGCTCCCTTCTGAAGGCCTGGCTGTGTCCCCTCTCGACAACTCCCCACAAGTACAGCAGTCTTTGCGGTCTCTCTTGCCGAAAACTGAACTCAGCTTATCCCTCCTGCCCTTCCCCCAAACCTGCTCCTCCTCAGATAAACTCATCTTTGGTGCCCACCCGGCTCCCTGTCCCCCAGCACTCCCTATCACAGCAAACAGCTTCAAAAGTCACGCTGTTGCTCAAGCCAGAAACCTGGGAGCTGCCCCCAACTCCTTCCCTCCCAGTCCTGCCCCCAGCAGGAGTCCTGTGGGTCACCGGCCATGTCTGCCCTCTCTCTGTGGGCCCAGCCTGGGCTCGGTCAGTCCTCATCATCAATGCCCAGCTCCCTTGAGGAGGGCATTTGCCTTCATTGCCAGGGGCAGTTGGGGGACAGCTACCAGGAGCTGGAGCTGCAGAAATGAAGTGAAGCGAGACTTCCTGGACCCTGGCGCATCATGAGGAAACTGCCTTGCTCCCAAATCCCTCTGTCTGGTTTCGGTGGCAGAGACTTCTGGCAGCTCTTGCCTGCTAGTTGGAGGGAGCAGGGGCAGGACAGTGATGGCCATGATCCCGTCTCTCTACCAGGAGACCCTGGGGCACAGTGGGTTTCAGTGGCCTCTTTGCTGTATCAGGAGCGATGCGCACCCCAGCAGGGCAGACTCCCAGCTCTGTGTGCTGTGCTCAGAAGCCTCTCGCCCGGGGCAGGCCCAGCCCCAAGGGAATCTGTGCTCCCAGGGCCACACTAAGCTACATTCCAAGGCACCTGTCTGGTGGCTGGAGGAGGGAAATGGAGGTTTCCAAACTGAGAGCCTGGAGCAGATGGGCGCTCCCCACACAGAGCTCCTGGAAGCCTGTGTGCTTCTGGGGTATGGAAGCTGTGCTCTGCCCATCCCACTCAAGGGTCCCCCTCCGCAGCACAACCCTCCTTGAGGCAGGCAAGGCAGCCACGCTCACCTGACTTCCTGGGAACAGAGGACACCCTCTCCTGACCCTCTCCCCAGTGCAAACACAGTTGGAGCTGCAGGAGTGATGTAAAGCAAGACTTCCTGGGCCCTAAGGAGGGGCTGGCGCATCGTGAGGACACTGCCTTGCTCCCAAAGCCCTCTGTCTGGTTTTGGTGGCAGAGACTCCTGGTAGCTCTTCCTTTCTCTGGGGTGAATGCACGGGGCAGGGTGAGAAGTCCCAGTCCCATCGCTGCCATCACTAGCCCCTCGAATCTCCTACGGACTGGGGCTGGCTGCCAGAGAGGCAGAGGCAGGGCAACTCCCCCTTGGGTGCCTGTTGGCACATGGCCCCATGGAAGTGGGGGCACTGAAGAGAATCCTGGGGCCTGGCAGGCTTGGGGAACCAGGCACGGTGGCCTGGGGGAGGGGCGGAACCAGTGGGGGAGAGAGAAGCATTCAGACTTTCAGGGAACGTAAATTTTACCCCCGGCTACTTTCTCTGGGATTTATTTCTCGGTGAACTTGAGACTTTGCCTAATTACGTTTGGGTTTCTTTCAAAGCACATAAATTGCATCCAGTTCTTCTGCCTCCTTCTTAGGAATAAATTGTCCCTGTGTGAGGAGGGATCTGGGGGAGAGAGTGAGACTTTATTAATTCGACACAGAACTCTGTTCCCCTGCCCTCCCCTCTGCCCCCCGTTGAATAATAAAATAATGAAGATTTGACTTGGACCAGGATGTATGGATAAATATATTGGTGACATGAATGGAAATGGATTTATTACATAAACAGGAGACTTCATCAATTTAAACCTGGCCTCCTTTCAATGGGCATAAATTACATTTTCTTTTCCTACCAGTTGCTTTTTTTTTTTTTTTTTTAAGAAACTGGATTTATCGGAATTGAGATTTCACTAATTTATTTCATGGAGCATGTGCTTCCTCTTTCTGCCCACCTCATTAGAGACAGTTTCCTTCCAGCTTTCCTCTTTCCCACTCAGGGAGATGTGGCCTCCTGGGAGGTCAGGAGTAAGGCTGGGGTGGAGTATGGGCTGTCGTGGTTGGGCCCCGAGAGACCCTCAAAACTCTGTCTAGATCAATCCAGTCCTTAGGCAGGGGGTCACATCAAGATGTCCAGCCCCAGAAGCAGAAGACGGTCCCTCTCTAGGACCCCACCAGGCTGAGGGATGGCCCAGTGTGGGACCTGGCCTCAGTGAGTCCCAGGACAGGGCAGCAGGCAAGTGGCAAGGGAATTCTGGTGCTTGGCCAGGAGTTCCAAGTGAGGTGGCCATGGGAAGGCTGATGGGAGTGCCCAGGGTCCCATCAAAGACCAGTGGTGGGCTGGGCACAGTGGCCCATGCCTGTCATTCCAGCACTTTGGGAGGCCAAGGCAGGCAGATCACCAGAGGTCAGGAGTTTGAGGCCAGCCTGGCCAATGTAATGAAACCCCGTCTTTACTAAAAATATAAAAATTAGCTGGGCATGGTGGTACACACTTGTAATCCCAGCTACTTAGGAGGCTGAGGCAGGAGAATCGCTTGAACCCGGGAGGCAGAGGTTGCAGCGAGCTGCAGTGCGTCACTACACTCCAGCCTGGGTGACAAGAGTAAAACTCTGTCTCAAAAAAAAAAAACCAAAAAAAAAAAAACACCAGTGGCAGGACGCATATGGCTAAGGACTGATGTCATAGGAGTGCAGGGCCCTGTTTCCGCAGGTCCTCTTCCTCCTCCTCCTTCCTTTCTCCTCCTGACTTCTCTTAGCAAAATGGAGATTTGGACCAACACTAGCTCCAAGGTTTGGTTGGTGCAGGGAAGACGTCTCGCAACTGCCCTGGGGAGGAAGATGTGGCCAGTGGTCTTGGGCTGTGCTTTTCCGTAACTCCGCGAGCATGGCGAGGTTCCTTCCAGCCTGAAAAGTCCATGTAGGGAGCCTCAGATCTGCCTCTCCCCAGGTAACCCTCCTCAAGCTTGGACAGTGCTGAAGTCTTGAATATTCTCATTCATTTAAAGTGGTGAGAAACTCAATGTGTTGACGCTCCAGGGATGTGGGCGTGAGGAAGAAGGGTAGCTGGCATTTTATTTAGAGAACCTAAGAAGACCATGTGTAACTCGAAGGAGTGACTAATGTAGGGAATTTGGGGCACCACAAGAATGAACTGATGAGAGATTTCTGTGCACTAGGCCTTCCTGACTCCCCTGAGTGTCCCACGCTGAAATGGGAGGGGCTCTGCCTCAGCAACACAGGCCCTATGGGGTCAGCCATGTGGGGAGGAGGCTGCTTCCCACCAGAACCCTCATTCCCATCCCATATCCCACCCATTTCACCAGCCCCAGGCCTGGCAGGGGGGCAGTGACGGCTCTGCAAGCTGTCACTCACCAGGCCTGTGTCGGGCACAGGTGTTTCTAATAAGGGCTCCTCAGGCCGGCTGCAACCAGGAGGATGTTTACAAGAAGGTCTGATGAGAAATTGTCTCCAAATGCTGTCTTGTAAGCAAGAAGATATGAAGGGGGGCCGGCGGGGGGCGCCTTAGGCTGTAAGCAAACAGGACTCCAGAATGGGGCCTGGCCAGTGCTCCCCTACCCGCCTCCCTTCTTGGCCAGGACTGGCAGGCTGGGGCCTGGGCAGGTCTGGGCCCACTGCCAAGGGTGCTAAGTGCCATGGGGGTTGGGTTTCAATAAACAAAAGCAATAATGTTGGAAGAACCTCCACAATAAACAGAGGCTGGGGCATCCCAATATTGCTATCCAACCCCTGAGGCCTTGTCTCTGACCCTGTGGTCTTCCTTCAGCCCCTCCTCCACAGGGCGAGGGGCAGGAAATCACAGGTTTTATTGTCAGCATAATGCATAATCAACACGTTATTGAAGAGCATCTTCTCGGAGAAGCCCAGAGAAGGAAGAGGGGTGTCCTGTCTCCAAGCCTTCACACGGAGAACCCTCCAGTATGATTTCTCCCTCTAAAAGGAAGGTAGGGGGATGCAAAGCTGGGCTGGGGGGGCTGCCAGCTTTTTCCGCTTTGAGCCCCACGCAGTTTGTTTTGAAACTACTCTCCTCTGCCATTGCAGTGCAAAGGCAGCCTTGGATAAGAGGTCGCTGGGTGGGCAAGGTGGGTTCTGATCCGCAGGCAGTAGTGTCCTGACCTCCGACGCACAGGATCAAATGAGTCCCAGAGAGGAGAAGCGACCAGTCAAGATCACGAAGCCTGTGGGCAACTGAGCAGGACAACTGCCCAGGCTCCGGACCCCTCTGCCCTGTAGGCTGCAGACAAGCACGACCCAGCTCAGTGTAGCCTACCAAGGCGGGTCCTGGGACCTGAACCAGGAACAAGGGAATTGCGCTGCATGGAAGAGGCCAGTGTTTTGGAGAGGAACTTGATAGTTGAGATAGAGGTACAGACAAAAGGCAGAATGTCGCTGGGTTGTCCCAGTACTGCTGGCCAACAGCTTCCAGTGCCCTCCCTGAGTTGTGGAGATGAATACGAAGGAGGGTGTCGGGAGCCAGGAGGGGTGCTGCTGACTGCTGAGGCTGCAGATGTCCCCCTTTGAACATGATCCCTGTGTGTGTGGGCTTGTGTGGGGTCACAGGGTCCCTAGGGTGATGCTGTGCTAGAGAAGAAGGGTGCAGTTCAACTTGGGTAGTCCGTGAGAATGGAATTAGAATTCCCTTGGGGTGTGGGTGAGATTGAAGGGCACTGAATGAGGTTGGGCTGGCTGGACATGTTTTGTGGTGGGTTGAGGTGTGTAGAGGACTTGAAGGCCCAGGGTAGCTGGGGGTTCAGTGTGGCTACAGGATCAGTGAACTGTGAGCAGGCTTGGGGCTGCCATCAGAGTGCCCTCTTTTTAAGTGGAGGGGCAGTGAGGTTTGGCCTGGGGTGTTCTGCTTGCAACCAGATTGAGCACCACTGCAACATTTGGCTTTGGGGTTGGCAGGTCTTTGTTAGGTAGGCTTGGGCTGGAGGTTGGGGCGTGGATAATGGGGTTTGAAGATGAGTATGCGATTAAGACACTGAGGGTCAGTCCAAGGTTAAGTTTGGTGGATCCACTTTGGTAAGGCTGCGTATAAAGAGAAGTTCTGGGGTTAAGGGTGTAGCCTTGTTTTAAGGTCTTGGGTTGGCTGGGATTGAGGTCGTTGTTTGGTAAGGCTCATGGAGTCAGTGAGTGTTTAACTTGGGGTTGTCTGTGCCAGGGGCTTTAATTAGGGGGTTAGGATCCATGGGAGGCTGGAGATGGGAGTGACAGGCCATGATTGAGATTGGGGTCAGCCTGTGGCTGGGCAGCTGGCAAAAAGCTGGGGCTCGGTGGATCAGTGTCTTCTAGAACTGAGAGGGTGTGCGTGTGTGTTGTCTGGGACAGGGAGCCGATGTGTATTAGGGGTTGGGGCATTGCCATGTGTGACTGAGTTCACGGAGAAACGTGCGCCCAGGCTAAATGTTCCAGTGTGGCTGTGTCTTGGGCCAGTGTATGGTTAAGGATGAAACTGAGAAATCAGTGTGTAGTTGGAATTGAGGGATCAGCATGATTTGGGGTCACTTGTGATTGAGGATTCAAGGTGCAGCTGGGCTTGCAGTGTGAGGGTGTTTGCTTATTGTGTTCATAGGTTTGTGGGTCAGGGTACAGCCAGATTTGGAGTAGACAGTCTGTGTTTGGGGATTAGGTAGTGTGTGTTTGAGGCTCAGTTGGAGGGTTAGGGAGTGGATGAAGTTGGGGAAGTGTGAATGAGGAGTCTCTCAAGAAAGCCTCCTAGAGGAAGGAAGCCTCATAAGCAGACACTTGGAGGCTGAGTCAGAATGAGACGACGATCTGGGCCAGGGTTCCACATGCAGTGGGGTTACAGGTTACTGTGGGACCACGAGGGTGAGAATGGGTCGGAGGAACTGGTAGAAAGGGAGTTTATGGAGCCAGGGCTTCATTTCGAGTGGCAAGTCCTGGGAACAGACTTCTCAAACTGGGCTTCTTAGGGAATGCAGAAACTGGGGGATTCAAGGATCGAACTTACTTAATATCAACATATTCAAGTAAGCAAAAACAATGTAGCAAATGCTACTGCCCACACACCCTTGGTCCTCACGCTCCTTAATATGCTGACAGCTTTGTGCTGCAGCACCTGTGACTCTGTCTGAGGGTGTTGGCTGGGAGAGCAGGCTCAGTCTGCACTGAGCAAGCCACAAGGGCCTGAAGCCAATGCCCAGTGATAGCCCAGCGCAAAGACAGGCAGGGATTGGTAGCCAAATACCCTGGCTTCGGCGCCTTAGCCTGGCTGAGTGCCTTGCCGGCAGCAGTCTCTTGCTCATTTATCTACCCGAGGCGGGCTTCCTTCCTTCCTTCCCCAGCTCACAGCGCCGCTGCCCCATGGTGATGTTTCCTGGGATCACAGCCCAAGTACAAGGACTTGCTGTCACACCCTTGTCTCAGGCCTCCTCCTAGGAACCCAGCCCCAGAAAGACACTTCAGTGGTAAAGCTAACAAAGATGGACTGTGGAGCATGAATTCCACAGGACTCCTGGAGATAAAGGAAACGCCCCGACAGAGAGCGCGTGCCTCTGCAGTGGGGGTTCCCTGCCTTAGCTCACGAGTAGGGACTTCAGTTTGGGAACCCCAGCTGAGCTAGAGGGCAGGGGAGGGGCGGTGTACCTCCTGGAGGTCTGCCTCCTGGGAACCGACAGGGTAGAGCAGGGTGGGGCGTTGAGTCTGAAGGGGCAAAACAGCAAGTACTGAGCATAGCTCTGCACTAGGGCTTGGGGAATGAATTCGCGTGTGGCCAGGGGTATAGTAAGTGGGTGGCTGGGATTCGGGTTCCTCAGCTTGTTTCCTCTATTATGGTGTCAGCATGGGATTGAGCTGACTAGCTTTGCGGTTGTTCTTGTCCTAACTTTGTGGGGATTAATGTGCAGTTGCTATGGGTGGCCGGAGTAGAAGTTGTGGTATTGTGTGGTGGGTGACTCTTAAATCATGCTTGGGATTGGGAATTATCTCATGGAACTGATGGTAGGTGTCGACAGTGGTCATGGAGTTCCCTGGGGGGAGGGCTGTGTAATTGCTTTGAGAGTACAGTGAGTCACTGGGTAGGGGTCAATATTTGAAACAGTCAGAATGGGGAGGAAGATTTCTCCAAGGGAGCTGACAATGTGTGTAGTACCTTTGCATGGATTTTTTTAAAAGGCCCCTCTCTGGGCAGAGGCAGCCCTGCCCCCATGGGACAGGCATGGTAAATAGGGGGCAGGTTGGATTTTGGCCTCCACTTGTCCTCTCATCTGGGTGCCTTTGGGCAGTGACCAACCTGCACAACTGCACACGCCAGCCCTGGGCACAGTTGGCATCTCTAGCAGCGCATCCTCGCTAACCTGCCTCAGCGGTGCCCACGTCCTCCAGCCCTCTCCACAGTTGCTGCCTCCAGCTGTCCTGTTCCTCCACAGGGAGCCCCGGTGGGTTTCTGCAGCATGAGCCTCTGCACTCTGTGAGGCTTGGGAGCTGGCTTCCTGGAGTGAGGGTCAGGGTCAGGGTTCGAGTCCTGGCCACGTCGTATATGTGTCAGAATGAGCAATGCCTTTTTAGGTCACATATACTTTGGACTTCAACACTGCTTTATGTAGGCCGTAAAATTAATAGGTGGGAACTAGATTTATGGGCCCCGCTGGGCTGTTCTTTGCTTGTTAGGTTAAACACACTGATTTCCTGGTACAAAAGTGCTTGTTAAAATAATCTCCCCCAGCATGTTCAGAGGGGACATATCTGTCTTTTTTTGGGGGCGATGGATTGGGAGAAGACCACGTACCCCATCCCTATCTCCCCTGCTGGCCTACCTGTCATGGCGTCCCCCAGCCCCCACTGTGTATATGATGGAATGAATAATGATGTTTCTGGGTGTCGGTGGGGGGCCTAGGGAAGGAATGCACATCCGTGCAGATACCGCCAGAGCCAGATGCACCCTTGAATCAACCCCCATTCACCCTGAAGAGCCACTGGCCTTTGTTCCTGCCGTATCTCTAGAAGGAGGGAGCAGGGGGAGGTGTGTGTACGGGAGGCACAGCTTGGCTGGAGGGGAGCCAGAGGATGTCCTAGCTGTCACTTCTGAAGACAGGGAAGTCACAAATGGAGGCAGAGAGGAGGCACAGGCCCTGCTCCCTGAACGCCTCAGCTTTTTCCAGCTCTGCAAGCCCTCAGGTGGCACTGTGTTTGCAGATACACGGGGCTCCTCCTCATCTCCCACAATGCCTGAGGCAGGCATCCTCCCTGAATGACTCACCCTCCTAGGGGGCAGAGGCTGTCCTGCCACCTCCTGCCCTGGTGGGGTGCCCCTTCTTCCCCTGGGGGTATGTCTGGTGGAGTCACAAGAGGAGTGGATTTTGCAGAGCTTGTCAAAAACTTCTGACAAGAACCAGGTTGCTCACAGACGTTCTGGGCAGAGCAGGGGCTGGAGCAGGCTGGGTCCAGTTGAGGGGAAGACAGTGTGCTGAGCAGCTGCAGAGACACCCCTATAGGGCAGGAAGAAAGGCCCAGGCTGGACCAACTCAAGAAGCATGCTTGGCACTTAGTAGGGCCATGAGATCTGGTTGAATGACCTCGTGCTGATGGAATGCTCAGTGCCATCTACTTCCTTGTTGAAATCCAGCTGGTTTTGAAACCCTCTGAAGGTGATGCTTCCCAGTCGAGCCCATGGCAGTGCCTGGCTCCATGGAATTCCAGGGTCTCACTGAGCTCCTGTCCTCCCGCCTCATGCATTCTCAAGCATCATGCCTATTAATCTCCATGACTTGTCAGTGTTCCCCTCCTAGGCTGGACTCCTCACCCTCCTCTGTCAGCCAAACTGCTCAGCCTTGGAAACTCACTTCAAGCGCCGCTCCTCTGGGCTCCCATCGCCTTTTGTATTTGATATTTGCTGTCATTTCAGCAAAGCACATGACCTACTCCATGCCTAATTTTCCACATCTGTTCTCTCATTCCATTCCCATGAGGTCAATATTATACCCAATGATAGATGGATGAATAAACTGAGGCCCTCTGACGTCAAGGAACATACCCAAGGCCACCCAGCCAGCAAGTGGAGGAGCCAGGGTTCGAGTCTGGGTTTGAGGACTCTGGTCAGTGCTCAGCCCCACCACCTGCTGCCCTACGTGTACCTACTGCCATCACTGTGAGGTTTAGAATCGTGCATTTGTAAAAACCCAATCAGCTGGCTAGGCCCTGGGAGCAAGGATGTTGTCTAGATCTCTTTTGAGTCCCTAGCCCTGTGCAATGCTTAGTGCATGGTGGAAATGCAGTATGTGCCTATTGATTAAGTTATGATCTTACACCTACAGAGAGTTAGGCCTGGGTTTAGACTGCCTGGTAAGAATCTTGGTTCTAGTATTTCCTGCCTCTGGGGCCTTGAGCAACTTACTGAACCTTTCTCATGTGGAAATTGAGGTAATAACAGTATGCATCTCAAAGAGCTGTTGTGCAGCTTCAACAAAATGCTCTATATAAAATGTTTACGACGATGCCTGGCACACACTAAGAGCTCAGCATCTCTTCTTTCTAGCACTGTCTTAACTGAGTTGACTCTCTTCTTGTTCTGAAATACTGCCACCTGCTGGTAGGTTCCAGGTGCAACGACCACATGCCATTAGTGCCCAGAGCAGCTGCGCCCCAACTGGCTCCCATCTGATTCCTTCATTTGGACCATCCTCCCCCCCTCCACAATAGCCTGGCTGCTCCTCCCCTTCTGGGCCCTGCACACAGCACCTCCCTCTGGGAGCTTCCTGGAGTATCAGCCCTGCACACCAGTGAGCACAGAGCCTTGTCTAGCTTTCATTCCCCCTCTGTGCTCATCCTCCAACTATTTATTTGGTTGCATGAATTTTAGAGCAAGGAAGATGTAGATTTTGACGCCAACACATAGTATCTGTGTGACCATGAGGCAAATTACTGAACCTCTCTGAGCTCCATGGTTGAAGGACCCCCAATAAACTGTTCTGTTATTATTCATTGGTCTACCCTCTTGTTTCCATCAGCCTCTGGTGTCTCCACAGAGCACTGCTTGTCTTCTGGTTCCCAACTGCAAACACCCTCTTGGCAAGTTCTGCAGACTTGTCCCTGCCAGTAACCACAGGAAAGGGGAACAACACAAGGAAGGAGTTGCCACAAAGTCAAAGACCATTGTGATAGTTACACGGAAGGACCCAGGTCCTCACTCTTTTAGTTCCATTCTTGGTTCCCATGTGTTTCTTCTTAGGCCTTGCTTGGAGAAGTCCCAAACTTCCTGTCTCTCTTGACCACACCCCATGCTCTCCCAGCACAGCAAGTTGGAGGAGCTTGGCTTACTCCAACTCCTTCTGGAGGGGGATCTCATGGGGACTGATCTGTAGGCATGGGGGCTGGACCACAAAGTTCTCCAAGGTCTTTTCTAGTTCTGGCATGCTTTGTATCTGAGTCAACCATATTTTGGCTTAATGATTTCCAAATGTCTGCCTGGGAGAACTCGCCTTTGCACCAGTAGCTGACATCAAGCACCACCCCACGCAGACCCAAGAAAACTTGCCAAGCCCCAAAGATGGGAACTAGGTGTCCTGCCCTTGAGAGAAGACTTGTTCCTCTTTCAAATCCAATCCAAGAAGGTCTGAGCTGAGAAATAACTCAGGTTCTGACTCTGGGTGGGAAAGACAGTCCTGGGCAACAAGGCAACTGCTAGTCCCACCCATCACTTATCTCTAAGATGAGCACAGCATCCTAGTGTGATGGAGGCCTCTGCAGGCCCCTGAAATGCACCTCCCATGCCTGGGATCTCACCATTAGCTTCCCTCCTTTGGGTTCAGCATTTACTTTACAAGTTCATTTTAAACATAGCTTTGGCCCAGGAAGGGTAGCATGTTTTGTGCCTGTCCCTCAGGGATGTGTGAGTTTTCCAGACCCTCACAGGCAGCCTGGGAGCTCTCAAAGAGGCAGAAGGAGGTGAGGGAGGGCTCCAAGGGGACCGAGGCTGGGGAGCAGACACTCAGACAGGCTTCACTGTAGGGCAGAGCCTGCCCACAGGCCTGGTGGATTAGAAGGGGTATTTGGTGAGTCCACAACTAGCCCGCGGCAGCGGGGAGCTTTGCTCAGACTTTGTAGACCATCCAATGGCCTCTTTCAAAACAGGATTTTGATGAGTTAAGTGTAAATGAATCAGAAACACATGGGTTGGATTTCCCTCCAAATGCAATGGGGTTTGAATACAGCCCAGGGAGAGAAAAGGGGGTCTGGGAAGGAAAGACGTGGCTTAATCAAACAGGTCTTTCCTTATTTCTATTAACTGTTGCCACAACTGCCTTGTGACTCCATGTCCTTTACCATCCGGCCACCCCATCCCCAGGAGTGGCAGACCTGGGTTTTTGCTGTCTGTGCCCAGCTGAGGACCCAGGGCCAGCCCTGGCGGCGTCAGACTCAGGGGGAGCTGGATGCTCCTAGACTCCCTCCGGCTGGCATCCAGAATGCCTGGCAGAGGCACTGGAAGGCTTTTCTCTGGAGACAGTGCCTCTGCTCATCCTAGACTCCTGAGGTGGGGGGAAGGCAGAGAGGAGAGGGTGGAGCTGGGGAGGAGTGCAAGGCCTTCTTAGGGTGACATACTTATTTTACAAGGACAAGATCCTGGACTTGGAACGTAACGTCTCTTAAGGATGCCACTTTTCAGGCAAGACTGGTCGTCAGCTATTTAAACCACATATATGATTTCTTCATTATAAACATTATACTCTATCTTTTGTATAAATTTAAAACACAGAGATGCAAAATAAAGTAAAAGCTACCTATAACTACCACCCAGAGGTAACTTGTTAACATTTTAGTACAATTCCTTCTAGGCCTATGGTGTGTGTGTGTGTGTGTGTGTGTGTGTGTGTGTGTGTGTGTGTGTGTATAGATTTAAAGCCATGCATTATAAAAAACAGTAAAGTGTAATGGTTAGAGTTTTGTGTCTAGTAGACTACGTGGATTCAGATCTCAGCCCACCACTTGCTGGCACATTTCATCAACTTCCTAAACCTCAGGTCCCTCATCTGAAATTGATGATAACAACCACAGCAATAATGATAGAGTAGTTGCCAGGATTAAATGGTATAACACACATAAAGTGTCTAGAGGACTGCCCAATGCCTAGTGGCCAGTCAATAGTTGTGAGCTATTAGTGTTTCTATTTTTCCTATTCTGACATAAACATCTCCCTGTGTCATTAATATTTTCTATGACATGATTGACTGTCTGCCTTCTTGTCTGTCAAACTTTTATTTTAAATGCTATTATAAATAACACTGTAACAAACATCCTTCTGAATGTTCAGAGGGTAAAACTTGAATCTGAGTTTTTCCCACACAAATTTGTTTTTGTGTAAGTTTATTTGCAAGGAAGAAATTAACATGGAGAATATTTATGCTTATGGACTTGGGGAGAACTAGGTGATTTCTTTCCCTATAGCTTTGCCTTTTCCAGAATGTCAAATATATTAGTTCATTCTCACTTTGCTGTGAATAACTACCTGAGACTGGGGAATTTATAAATAAAGGAGGTTTAATTGACTCACAGTTCCTAAGTCTCTACAGGAAACATGGCTGGGGACATTTACAGGACACTTACATTCATGGCAGAAGGCAAAGGGGAAGCAGGCATGTCTTACGTGGCTGGAGAAAGAGGAAGAGAGAGCAGGGGGAGGTACCACACTTTTAAACAACCAGATCTCGTGAGAACTCACACAGTATCACAAGAACACCAACAGGGAAGTCCGCCCCCATGATCCAGTCACCTCCTACCAGGCCCCTCCTCCAACACTGGGGATTAGAATTTGACATGAGATTTGAGTGGGGACACAAATGCAAACCATATCATCAAATAAGTGGAATCACATAGTATGTCACCTTTCATATCTGGCTTCTTTCACTTTGTATATAATGCTTTTGAGATTCATTCATGTTGTTGCAAGTATGAATACAATCATCTCTTGGTATCCCTGGAAGATTGCTTCAGGATCCCCCATGGGTATCAAAATCCATGGATGCTCAAGTCCCTGATATAAAATGATGTAGTATTTGCATTTAAGCCATGGACATTCTCCCATATTCTCTAAATTATCTCTAGATTACTTATAATGCCAAATACAAGGTAAGTGCTATGTAATTTATTGTATTGTTTAGGGATAATGATAAGAAAAAAGTCTGTAAATGTTCAGTGCAGATGCACCATCTTCTTTTTTTTCCAAGTATTTTCAACTCATAGTTGATTGAATCCACAGATACAGAACCCATGGATAAGAAGGGCCAGCTATATTGCATTCCTTTTTGTTGTTGTGTAGTATTCCATTGTATAGATATAATTTGCATTTTCATTCACTAGTTGATAAACTTTTGGGTTACTTCCAATTTGGGACTATTATGAATAAAACTCCTGAAAATTTACATACCACTCATTTGGGTGAACATATGTTTTTATTTTTCTTGGGTAAATTCCGAGGAGTAGAATTACTGAGTCATGTGTATATAGTAAGTGTGTTTAACTTTATAAGAAACTGCCAAACTGTTTTCATAAGAGACTGTACTATTTTGCATTTCCACTGCCAATGTTTGAAAGTTCCAATTACTCACATCCCTCAGTAGCATTTGGTATTATCAACTTTTTAAAAATTGGCCATTTTAGGTGTGTAGTGGTATCATGCTGTGGTGTGGATTTATATTTTTCCTAATGATTAATGGTGTTCAGCATCCTTTCATGTGCTTATTTGCTATCCACGTATCCTCTTTGGTTGTTTAAATCATTTGTACATTTTAAAATTGCATTAATTGTCTTCCTATTATTCACTTCTAACAGTTTCTTATATTTTTTGCATGAAAATTCTTTATTACATCTGTGTTTTAAAATATTTTCTCCTAAATGTGTTGCATCTTTTTTTTTTTAAGTTGTGTCTTTTGAAAAGCAGAAGTTTTTATTTTGAGGAAGCCCAATTTATCAATTTTTTTATCGAATGAATTATGATTTTTAGGTCATAGCTTTGCCCAACCCCAAGTCAAAAAGATTTCTTCCAAAGTATTTTTCTACAAGTTTTATAGTTTTAGAATTTACCTTAAGGTATGTGGTACCTTTTTAGTTAATTTTTGTACAGAGTAAGGCATAGATTGAAATTTTTTTTTCATGTGATGTCCAATTACTTTAGCACCATTTCTTGAAAACAGTATGCTTTTTCTAATAAATTGTTTTTGATCCTTTGTCAAAAATCAAAAGCCATATATGTGAGGGTCTATCTAGATTCTGTGTCCCATTGATCTTAGTACCTGTCATTTTACCAATACCACTGTCTTCAAATCAGACAGTCTGAGTCTTTCAGCTTTGATTTTTCAAAACTACTTTGGCTATTCTAGTTCTCCTACTTTTTAATATAAATTTTAGGATTAACATGTCAATTTCTTCCAAAAAACCCATGGAATTTTTATTGGGATTTCATTGAAACTATAGATCAATATGGGGAAATTTGGGGGGTTTTGGCAGTTTGACTACATGTAATATGTCAGATTTTCTCTTTTGTATTTTTTTTTCTCTGAGCTTCTTGGATTTATAGTTAGTTTTCTTTCAGTAATTCTGGAAGAGTTGTCAGCCACTATTTCTTCATATATTTCTTCTTCCAAGTTCTTTGCCTCTTGTTCTGGGACTCCAATTTTACATTGTCCTACAGCTTTATTTTAAAATATTTTTAAAAATTTAAAGCTTTGATTTAAAATCTTTTTTTTTTCCTCTTGTGCTTTAGTTTAGAATATGTCTGTGGACCTATCTTCAAGTTCAATGGTTCTTTTCTTTTCTGGGTTATATGCTGATAGGTCTGTCAAAGAAATTTTTCTCTATCTCTGATGTCATATTTTCTCCATTAAACATTTTTATAGTCTCCAACTCGATGTTGAAATTTTTCATCTTTTTAAGTATTTTGCCCACCTTTTTCACTAGATCCCTGAATATATTAATCACCCTTATTTTAAGGTTTCTATTTTACCATTCCGATATCTGAATCATCTATTTCTGTTGATCACCTATCTCTTGATAATTTTTAAATTACTTCTTTTTCTCTTATAATTTCTTTTTGAATAATAGACATGGTGTGCAGAAAAATGCAGAGATGGAGATAAATAGTACTTATGCCTTAGGACTGGATGAAGTGGCATGTGCCTGTAATCCCAGCTACTCAGGAGGCTGAGGCAGGATAGCTTGAGCCTAGGAGTTCAAGATCAGCCTGGGAAATATAAAAGACCCCATTTCTAATTTTAAAAAAGAAAAAGGAAAAAACAGTACTCATACCCTGAGATAGGCAAGTCTCTCTCTCTCTTTTTTTTTTTTTTTTTTTAATGTGAGGCCATTAGTGTGTGTGTCCACAGATGGGGGGTGGGGGCAGTGAGGAAAGTGTTGAGTTAATCTAGTCAATAGTTGAACTAGGTTTGAGTTCTGTTATTGCTACCATTATCTTTACCATATCAGAGCTTTCATATTCTTCCAGCAGTGGACTGCTGCCACCTCTTTCTTCTGTGTTCTGCCAAAGAAAAATAGTGTTCATGTTCTATCTCTCCTCAGATGGGCTTTTCACTCTTTGAAATCCAGTTCATTTTATAGCCTTGTGATAACAGCACTCCAATGGGTTCAGGAAAACTCACTTTTGTAGATTTTCTGGTTTTTTAAAAAACATTGTTTATGGAGTGGAAGTAACATTTCCTTGTGATTTTCTGCATCCTAAGAGAAGGCAGATTTTTCTTGCCTTTTCATACCTATGTAGATGATTATAGTTTCTCCTTTGACCTAAAAATGCAGTGAACTATTTTAATAGGTTTCCTATTAAACCACGTTTACATTATTTTTAAAAACGTCTATTGCCTCATGTTATATTATTCTTTTACTGTAGTGTTGGATTTGATTTTCTAGCCTTGGTAAGTAGTTAAATAGTTTATTTCATTCTATTCCTATATTTATTGGGGGTTTGTATCATAATTAATCCGTGTTCAAAAAACCAACTGTAATCTATTACATCTTTTTCTACTCTCTGTAACAGTTTGTATAGCATGGAAATCCTCAATTCCATGAGTAATTGAGTAACAAAACAGTCAGATTATTATACTATTTTTGAAGGTAGTCTGCATCAATCTTTTCAATTTATTCCTTATTGTCTTTTAAAAGCTCTATGCTTCTTGATTCACTGTGGCAATTTGTATTTTTCAAGAAAACAGTGTGTTTCATTGAGTGCTTTAAAGTGCAGACTTGACTGAGTCTAAAGCTTGGCATGGCATGAGAAGGAGCCTGGACAGGACCCCAAGGAGCACCAGTGTTCAAGAGCTATGGAGGAAGAAGTGTTGCAAAGCAGTCGAGCAGCATCCTGTCCTAAGAAATAAGGGGATGGCCTGTTTCATAGCGTCCTCCCTGGCCATGGGAGCATGGAAACTAAGGGAAGAAAGGTTTTTCAAGACTGAAAGCAATCAAGCTGGGCTCATATTTCTTTGCAACTTTAGATAGTGGAAGAAACTAGAAATCTATCTGTAGAATTTTGAAGGGAAATATTGTGATTCAAGAATTCTATGTGCAAGATAAGGTGTCATTTGCATATTAAGGCAATACAATCATATAAATATTCAGGGAAATTACCACAAATCTACATGTTCTGAAAAGACTTACTTAAAAATATAGGGAATTCGCAAGTGGAGAGGTCATGATATAAAAGAAATGGTGGTGATTATTGAAGTAATGTAAAACACAGAACAAAGTCTAAATGATTATCCTTATGACTGTTTTGAAGCAGATGGCTTTTTCAGTTGTATTTTAAAAGAAAAATGTATAAAAACAATAATGACACCACTGAAGTAAAAATACCTATCATTTGACAAAAATTGATAGGAAGAATGTGGGATTACGTAACAAAACATAAACATGTACCGGAGCTTTATCTTTCACAGGGATAGCTTGACAGGTACTCTTTTCAAAGATAAACTTCATTGGGGTATAATGACTACAATAAAATCCACACATTTAAAGCACATAAAGAATAAATTTTGACAATGTATTTAACCATGTAACCACCACCACAATCGAGATATTGCCCTAGAAGCTTCACTTGTGGTCCTTCACAGTTAATCTCTACTTTCTACCTCCACCCTGGGCCTCGGGAAACCATTAATTTGTTTTCTATTTCTCTAGATTAATTTTCCTACAGTTTAATAAAAATGAAATCACGTAGTAATGCTCTTTTGTGCCTGTCTTCTCTTGTTCAGTATAATATAGTAAGCTTTGAAGTCAAGTATTATAAGTCCTCCAAACTTGGTTCCTCCTTCCAAAATTCTTTTGGCTATTCTAGTTATTTTGCTTTCCCATATAAATTTTAGAATCAGCTTGTCAATGTCTATTACAAAGCTTTCAGGGATGCTGATTGAGTTTGTAGTTGAATCTACAGATTCACTGGGCAGAATGTGCATCTTAGTGATTTCGAACCTCCCAACCCAAGAACATGATCTCTCTCTCCATTTACTTAAATTTTCTTTACTTTTTCTCAACAGTGTTTTGTAAGTTGCATGGTATAGATAATACAAATATATATTTAAACTTTACTCCTAAATATACCATGTTTTGATGCTATTGTAAATGGCACTTTTTAAAGTTTAATTTCTGTAAAGTTCCATTGCTAGTATATAAAAATACATTGTATATTTGTTCATTGACATTCTATTCTGTTACTCTTCTAAATTCATGTATTTGTTCTAGTAGGATTTTTTTTGGGGGGGGTAGATTGATTCCCTATGATTTATGTACCCGATCACATCATCTCTAAATAGTTTTATTAATATTTATCCAACTCTTATTCTTTTGTTTCTTTTTCTTGCCTTATTGTACTTGCTGTGATCTCCAGTAAAACACTGAATAGAAGAGGTCAGAGTGGACATCTTTGTCTTGCTTCCCACTTTAGGAGGAAAGCATTGTGTGTCATCATTAAGTATTAGATGAGGTATAGATTTTTCATAGATTTTTTTAAAAACTGGTTGATATAGTTACCTTTTAGTCCTAGCTCAGTGAAAATTTTTATCATGAAAGGAGGTTGCATTATGTCAAGTGCCTTTCTTGATTGATTGAAATTTTTATTGGATTATTTTTTACCTTGGTGAAACACATTGATTGATTACTGAATGTTAAGCCAACCTTACATTCCTGGGAAAAATAAACCTCCTTTGGTCAACATATTGCTGGATTCAATTTGCCATTGTTTTGCTGAGGATTTTCATGTCTATGTTATGAGGGATGTTGGCCTGTTATTTTCTCTTTGCAATGTCTGCATCTAGTTTGGTATTATGATAATGCTGTCCTCTTCCTCTACTTTATGAAAGAGTTTGTATCTGATTAGTTTTACTAGAAATATTATTTCTTAAATATTTGATAAAATTAATGAGTGAGATATTTGAACCTAGTGTTTTATTTGTATGACTGTTTTTAATTTTAAATCTAATTTTAACAGGTTACTTAACTTATATTTTTCAAAATTGTGTATTTCCCATGAGCTATCAAATCTATTGTCATAGCCAAATTCCTAGTATTATTTTATGACTCTTTAATGAATGTAAGATCTGAATTAACTTCCCCTCTTTTATCCCCACTGTTGGTCATTTGTGTCTTCCTTTAATTAGATAAATGTAGCTAGAGATTTCTAATTCAAAAAATTCTTTTCAAAGAACCAACTTTTGCTTTTACTGATTTTCTCTCATGTTTTTCTGTTTCCTGTTTCTTTGATTATTGCTCTTACTAATATTACTTTTTCTACTCCCTTAGGCATAATTTTTTTCTTCTTTCTGTAACTTCTTAGACTGATTAGTTATATTATTAATTTTGGACCTTTCTTCTTTTTTATTTTTCTTTTCCCATGACACAGCCTCAGGAGATCCTGATGACATATGACCCCTTTCTTCTTTTTTAATATAAACAGTTTATGATATAAATTTACCTCTAAGCACTGCCTTAACTACAGACCATGAATCTGATAAACCTTTTTCATAATCATTCTCTTCAAACTATTTTGTGATTTTATATGTAATTTCTTCTTTGGTCCATTGATTACTTATAATGATTTGTTTAATTTTCCAACACCTGGGTGTTTTCCAAATATCTTTCTTTTATTGATTTCTAGTTTAATTAAATTGTTTCCAGATAACATGCTCTATAACGTTCAATGTTTTTCTAGTTTATCGAGATTTTTAAATAAATGGCTGAGCATGTGATCTGTCTGCTGACTGTGTTACATGCCTTTGAAAAGATATATATATATATCTTTTGTTGATGTATAAATGTTCTATAAATTTCAATTATGTCACTGTCTTAGTCATCTTGAGCTGCTATGACAAAATACCATAGACTCAGTGGCTTAAACAACAGACACATTCCTCACAGTTTTCAAGGCTGGGAAGTCCAAGATCAAGGTGCCAGTTGAATCAGTGCCTGGTAAGGGGTCATTTACTGGCTTTTAGACAGCCACCTTCTTGCTGTGTCTTCACATGGTGGAGAGAAAGTCTCTGATCTCTCCCTCTTCTTATAGGAACCTTAATCCCATCATCTACTCTCAAGACCTCATTTAAACCTAATTACCACAAAGGCCCCACCTCCAAATATCGGATTTGGGGTACAGGGATGCAAACATTCAGTACATAACAGTCGTGTTGCTTAATAGTGTTATTCAAGTGTTTAATATACTTGCTGATTTTCTCAATTCCTGAGAAAGAGGTGTTAAAAATTCTAATTATAGTTATGGATTTGTCAAATTTTTCTTTCAGTCTGTTGGCTTTTGTTTCATCTATTGCAAAGCTGTTTTACTGAGTGCAAGCATTTAGGTTTATTATACCTTTTTCATGAATTTACCCTTTCATCATTATGAAATATCTTTATCTCATATATAATTTGTTCTTGAGTTAATCTTGACATTAAAATAGCCATTCCAGGTTTCTTATGATCAGTGTTTACAGCACTTATCTTTCTCCATCTTTTTACTTTTCACCTATCTGTGAATTTACATTTAATATAGTTTATAGCATTAATTGGGATTTGCTTTTTTCCACAGACTGACAACTCTGCCTTCTGTTTGAAGCATTTAGACCAAGAGTCAGCAAACTACACCCTGTGGACTAAACATGGCTACATCATTCATTTATGTATTGTCTATGGCTGCTTTTACACCACAATATCAGAGCTCAGTAGCTTTAACACAGACTGAATGGACCACAAAAGCCTAAAATATTTACTGTCTGGGCCTTTACAGAAAACATTTGCCAACCTCTGGTTTATATCCTTCACTTTAAATGTGATATAAATATGGTCGCACAGAAGACTGTCATCATACTCTTTGCTCTGTCTCATTTACACATTTTCTTTTGATCTCTTTTAAGTTAATCATTCTGTTTTATAATTCTACTTCATCCCCACGATGCCTTATTAGCCATACTTCTTTGTTTCATTTTAGAGATTGCACTAGTGTCTATTATATGCCTCTTTAATCACAGTCCGTCTTCAAGTGGTATGATACTTTTTCATGTATTGTGTAAAACCTTATGATGTACTTCTATTGTGCTTTTGTTGTCATATATTTTACCTCCTCAGGTTTAAATCCTGTAATGCATTGCTACTTTTTTTTGCTTAAACAATTAATTGTATTTTAAAGAAATGTCAAACATGAGAAAACACATTTTATATTTATCCACCTACGTACCCTCTCCAGTGTTCTCCATTCCTTGGTGTGATCCCAATTTTCCATCTGGTATAATTTTTCTTCCACTGGAACTATGTCCTGTAGTGAAAGCCTATAGAGGATGAATTATCTAGTTTTTGTCTGAAAATGACTTAATTGTACTTACATTTTAAAAATAAACATTAGCTGGATTTAAAATTCTAGGTTGACACCTTGTTTCAGAGCTTTATTTTCTGTTGTTTTTATTTTGTTTTGTTTTGTTTTTTTGAGGCAGGGTGTCACTCTGTGACACAGGCTGGAGTGCAGCGGTATCATCTCAGTTCACTGCAACCTCTGCCTCCCAGGCTCAAGGGATCCTCCCACCTCAGCCTCCAGCGATTTTGTTGGTGGTGGTGTGTTTTTTGCCATGTTGCTCAGGCTGGGCTTGAACTCCTGGGCTCAAGAAGTCCACCCACCTCAGCCTCCCAAAATGCTAAAACTACAGACTTGAGCCACTGTGCTCAGCCATTGTTTCCATACTTTAACGATTTCATTCCATTGTCTTCTGGCTTGCATAGTCTTTGATGAGAAGTCTGTGATAAGCTTATATTTGTCTGTATATAATGTTTCTTTTTCCCCTGGCTGCCTTTAAGATTTTCTCTTTTAAAAATTATTAAGAAATCTGAAAACCCATGAAAGCTCTTTTCAGAAATGTTTGTAATGGTGCAGTTCTCTTTGTGTTACTCCTTCTTGGGGTTTGTTGACCTTTCTGGGTCTCTGGGTTTATAATTTTCATCAAATTTAAAATTTTTTCAATCAGTTTCTTCGAGTACTTTTATGAACCTCTCCTTTTTCCTTTTGACATTCCAATAACAAATGGATACATATTACACCCTTGATCCCTTGATATTGTCTCACACATCACTAATTTTTCCCAGTTTTCTCTCTGTGTTTCATTTGTATAGTTTTCATTGTTATGCCTTCAAGTTCATTAATTTTTCTTCTGCTGTTTCTAATATTCTATTAATTCCACCCAGTAAAATTTTCATTTCAGATGTGCGCATGTTTACGTACATATGTGCATATGTGTGTGTGTCTGTATGTATCTTCCATTCTCTCCACTATGTTCATATCTCTTGTTTAAATTTTTGAATATATTCATAATAGCTGCTTAAGCAATTTTTGATAATTCCATCATTGATACCATCTGGATCTTTAAGCCTATGTCACCACTGAGTCATTATTTTCTGGTTATGGATTACATTTTCTGCTTCTTGTCACGTCTAGAAATTTTTAATTGGAGGCTGGACAATGTATCAATGCTGATACATTGTTGAGAGTCTGGATTTTATTGTCTTCCTTTAAATAGCATTGAGCTTTGTTATAGTAGGTAGTTAAGGTACCAGTGGTTCAGTTTTATCTTTTCACAGATTATTTTTAAGCATTTTTCTGGTGGGCCTTTATGGCTAACTTATTCCTACTACTAAGAGTGATTATTTTAGGATCTCTACTGAATGCTTTGCAGGTTCAATAAAGAATCTCCCATCCCTGTTTCATCACTTAGAATTGTTCAGCTTATTGCTGCCTGATTATTCTTTTCCCAGTCTCATGAAGCTTCATTCTATAACCACCTTAGTATTTCATCAAAAACTGAAGGGGACCTTTATTCATACCTTTCAAGCTCTTTTGCTAGATAGCTTACTATACCTAGTAATTATAACTATGTGAGACTGCCATTCACATCTTGGAATTCCTTCCCTGTTTGATGGTATGGAGATGCTTACAGACCCAGTGCAATCACAGGGATCTCCTCATTTGTTTTTCTTTCTTC
This sequence comes from Sapajus apella, assembly GCF_009761245.1. Classification (NCBI taxonomy): domain Eukaryota; kingdom Metazoa; phylum Chordata; class Mammalia; order Primates; family Cebidae; genus Sapajus; species Sapajus apella. The sequence goes on from NW_022436966.1 coordinate 1,780,532, forward strand.
AGGAATCATAATGCTCAGCTGCCTGTTATCTAATATCTAAAAATAGTCGTTTCATTTAGTTCAACCTCTAATTGTTTAAGGTTGGAGGGCAAACCCTATTGCTGTTAATTCATCATCACTGGAAGTAAAAGAGTAGATACTCTTTTCATTCTTGATCTGAATAACTACAAAAATATAGACTCAAATTAATTGCAGAAATTAGTTTTGCTGATTTTACTGATATTTACTGTAAATATTACCAAAATACAGAAGTTATGACAAAATAACTACTGTTAACATGTTGCCATGTATCCTCACAACTTTTGTCCAGATTTGGGGACACTCAGAGATGTGAATTCTATAAATTTACTTTTGTGGTGGCTATGAAAATCTTGGGAATTAAACAAACAAACAAAATTAAATAAGTAGTATAGATGTTGGAATGGAGTTAGTGATGTTATCATTACCTACAGATAATATGATTACCTATTTAGAAAGCCCAAGAAAACAAGCTAAACTGGAAATGGAAATATTGTTCAAAAATAAGATTTTTATATGTCAATAATAACTAAAAATTAATGGGAAAATGATTTAATACAAAAGCAACAAACATATGCAATGTCATATGTATTTAGGGTTATAGAAATAGACAGGAATACATTGTATAAATAAAATTACAAAGCTCATTTGAATGATAAAATTTTACAAATAACTAGTGAGAATATTTGTGTTCTTATCTGGGAGCATTTAATACTGGGAAGTTTCCCATTTCCCACAAATTAAACTATAAATTTTTTGTAAACTTTATTGAAATCCATATGGGTTTTTTTTTTAGAACTAGGCAAAATGATTCTAAAAAATCACTAAAAGAATAAATTCTGAGATTTAGGGAATTTTTGAAAAAGCAGAGTAGTGAAATGGGAGTTTTCCTACCAAATATTAAAATGTATAATAAGTTGCAATAATCACAATTGTATGGAACTAGGACAGGAATAGTCAAAAAGCATCAGTTGGAACAAAAGACAAATCCCAGAAAAAGTCCAGAAATATTCAAGAGTGTATTGCAAGATCAAAGTGTCATTTCAGTGGGGAAAAGATAAATTTATTCAGTAAATACACCTGAATTTACTGTTTAATGTATTTGGGGCTGGAGCACATGTGCAGAGTTAAAATATTATTTATATCAGAAAAAAATCCAGGTAGATATAAAACATGAAGCTAATCAAGGGGGTAGGAAACAGGTACTCATACATTTTTCGTAAAGAGTAAATTTGTGTAATTCTTTGGAGGGCAATGTGGCAATATCTAGTAAAATAAAAGGATGCTCATATACTTTAGCCCTACCGTTTCTTTTCTGTTAATTCATCTGGCAATTCATGTAGATATAATGGTCCATGTGCACAGATAAATATCTTTGGACAAGAATATTAATGGCAGTGTTATTTATATTATAACAAGATACTAGAATGGAATTCTTCTTGGGTCAGGACACCAGAGTGAATGTGTTATAGATTCCCTCTGTTATTGTAGATGGACAAAGGAATTTGGCCTAGAATCTGCGCAATGATTCTTGGGCTACTCAGCCAGATCAAGGATGAAAACAAGGTCAGCGATCGTAAGGGTGGGAGACTTGGGGAAGGGATTCTTTAAAGCTATTGTCCTCACTCTACCTTTGGGGGAGTGGTAGGGGAGCCTGCCATGACAACCAGGAAGCGGGGTTGCACAGAATCTCTTGGATAAGTTCAAGAGGTACTTCCAGCAGTGAGAGACATTGAAGACCAATGCCCACCCTGGACTTGAGGGTGCTAAACTGGCCTGGGGCCAGGGATTGACTCTTCTGTGAAATCCAGAAGACAGAGAAGGGCTGCCTTGCACTTTTAGTGGTAGAGAGCCCTGCAATCACTGCTGTGTTGGAACCAGGGACACTTAGGTTAAGGGACATATGAGTGTTTCCAAGGCCAGATATAGGCCATAGGCCCAAGGGAGGACTAGCCTGAGGTTTCCCTGGATCTGGTTCAAAAAGAACTTGGGAGAACAAGGTTGGATATAGCTCCACATGCCCATGCCAAGGAGGAGTCCCAAATGACCATCAGGAGCAGGTCTGAAGAGCTGTTGGGAAGAGCTGCTTCCAAAAGCCCCGAAAAGCTCCATAAGAGAAGAAGGCAGCATGAGTCATCCATCAGAGGCAGAGAACTCAAAATCATTCAGGCAAATGACAACAACCATTCCATCCATTCACCTTTCCGTGTTCACTCCCCACCAGCCCCAGCTTGACCCTCAGGGGTAATGAAACAGCAACTAGTCGGGGGATGATGCAGGGAAGAGGCAGGTAGGCAAGGCCCTTTCCCCACTGCAGGCTTCCTGCCAGAGGGGAGAAGATATAACAGTAGGTCAAGTTCAGTGTTTTATTACATAGGAATAGATCTAATTTCTGAATCGAGGCTGTATTTTTGACTAAAAGCAAAAAGTCATGACAAAAGCCAGTATTTTCAAACAAAGGCAGGAAGTGTTATCCTAAAGAAATACTTGTGAAGCAATGATAGAAGAAAAAGTTTTGTTTTGATGATGTCATGAGTATTGCTTGTTCAACATACCAGTCACAGCAGTAAAACACTGGATAAACTTAAAGGCCCACTACAAAGGACTGGATAAATCCACTGCTGTGTTCAGATAATAAAATCTGATGCTGTTCTTCAGAATAACAAGGAAGACCTTTGTACATCACGGATAAGGAATGATCTCCAAATAAAGTGTTCAGTGGAGACAAAACCGAAGCATACACTTTATACAGTGCATTATTCCATGCGGAAAAAAGATGTCGGGGAAATGTAAAGTATACATATGGTTTATACATCAAGTATCTCTGAAAATTACCTAAGAAACTGGTCATCCAATCTGCCTCTGAAGAAGAGAAATCGGAGACTGGAGAGCAGGCATGAGAGGGACATCTATTTTCTACTGTGTGCATTTGTTACATATTAAAGTAAACTGTAAATTGGATTGTGAAAGTATTGAAAAACAAACAGGTGAATTTTACTTATTGAAATAAAACCTTGGCTGCTTCACAGTTCAACCTTAACATAGAATAACAGTCCAACACTCTATGCAGAGTAAAAGTCAAACCATCTATACAGAAAAATATAGTTGAAAGACATTTAAATCTTTTTCTCTCTAGTAAACACCAATGGGTTGTAGTGATAGTATACACATGTATGAGAGAAGAGCATTCTTAATGAACCACAAAATATTTAAAAAATTTCTCCCCCATTTCTGCTATTCTCTGTGTCTTCCACATGCATAGCAGCTGGTAGCTACAAAGTTCTGCCTTATTCCACCCTTAAACTCCCAACTAAAACTTCTTCTGAAACTGAGAATTATGGCTCAACTCTGTCTTCTTCTTCCCTCTCCTGTAGATAGAATCTTTCTTTTACTAGAATTATTTCCCTTTACTGTGTAAAAGTCTCCCTGCCTCTTTTCTAGCTCCTTCTGATTCTGCAGCTTTTTCTACAAATTCTTTGTAAACATGATAAAGAATCAGGAATCTAAGCAAACAGATACAGAACAGTCTTTGGCATGGAGAAGGGTGGAAAAGCTATCAACTATTTATATATTGTCCCTCTGACATTTGTGCAGTCTTGGGTGGGGCATACCTTTCCAAACACAAAACTAAATATAAACGGGAAAATGTTATATTTGACTACATTTTAAAAAACAACGTTGGAAAAAACAACCTGTGCTGGAACTTTTTTGATCATGCATCAAGACAGCGTAAGGTCTGATTAATACAGTGTGGTGCTGCTGGAGGAGCTGGCAAGGGGAGCAGCGGGACAGGACAGAGAACACAGAAACAGAATCACTCACATACTGAAAGCTGATATGCCAGAAAAGGCAGTAACTAACCAGTGGCAAAGGATGAACCATTTAATAAATGGTTCTGGGAGAGCTGGTTATCCATCTGGAAAAAATAAAATTAGATCCCTATGTCACACTATGTAAAAGATAAACTCTAACTATATTAAAGATCTAAACATGAAAAGCAAAAGTTTTTAACTTTTTAAAAAAAGTATAGGAGACTATCTTTGTGATCCCTGGGTAAGTAAAGATGTATTTAAAACAGACACACACAGCCCAACTTTTACATTAAAGTTTGATACAAAGACACCATGAACATTTATTAAGCCAACCACAGACAGAAAAATAATCTGCAACATGTATAGTTATAAAGGAACACTGCAGTTTGATGAGAAGAACAAATAGAACTGGAAAGCCATGTGAAAATTTACCTTAGAGGGAACCCTGATGGCCAATGAGTGCATGAAAAGAGAACCAAAATCACTTGCAATGAGGGAAATGTAAAAATAAACAATGAGATACCACTTTTCACGCATAACATTGTCAAAAACGGAAAGTCTGATAATACTAGAAATTGGAGTGAAAAAACAGTATTCGTAAGAGAGTAAAATGGTACTACTGCTTTTGGGAACTATTTGGCACTATCTAGGGACTCTGAAAATGTGCACATAGTTATCTAGACAGTTCACATATTGGCATATGCCTGGAGAAACTTTTGCATAAAGGGTCATGTACAATAATATTCACTGCAATGTTGTTTTTATAATGAAAATTTAGAAGAGAAAACATTATTGTCTAATACAGGAAAATTGATAAATTGTGGTATGCTTATAAAATAGAGTATAGTGCCTCCATTAAGATGAATGAATTAAAGCTTATATTTCAATATAAATACATTTCTAAAGCATAATGTTGAACAAAATGAATTACAGAAGGACATGAATTACAGTATGGCTGCATTTATGTAATGTTTCAAAACACGAAACACACAAAATATATACATCATCTATGGATACACATATATACTGCATTGATATTAAAACATGCATGGGAATGATAGACAAAAATATTAGGATAGTGATTAGATTTGGAAGGGAGTAAGGGAAATGCAATTAAGAGGAGGAACACAAAGTACATCAGTTGTAATGGAAACGTTTTGCTGCTTTTTTAAAAAGATTTTTTTCCAAGATGAATTGACAAGTTGTTGATATTTCATAAGGCCATGTGATAGAATACACAGATATTTATTACATAATTTTATATGGCTTTCTATTATGTCATAATGTAAATTATGAAAAATCTTTGCCATATGTTGGACAAAAAGGGGTTAATATTGTTTATATGCATGGAATGCTGAAAATTTAATAACAAAATTACATAATCCCCCCTCTTAAAATCTAAATCTAGACAACTATGTAAGTTTGTCTCAAAAGAAGGACACAATTTCCAACTGTATTCAATCTGCCTCGTGATCAAAGAAACTTGCATTGAAATAAGCTGCCCCCCTTTTTTTTTTCAGATTGGCAAAGATGAAAAAGAATGATAAAATCAGTTAGTGAGAATGAAGACGAGGCAAGCTCCAACAAAACGAACAAAATTATAAATCCCCTTATAACTGCTGGTAAAACAATATGGCATAAATCAAATATTTTTTGAGAACATGTATCATTTGACTCACCAATTCCATTTCTAGGAATTTATCCTAAATGGGACAGGGGAAGGACACAGTGATTAGACTATTCTAAAAAGGATGTCTATTACAAGAGTATTTAGAATATTAAAAATTGGAGACAACGTCAATGTCCTAAAATAGAAGCTTGATTGAAGAAATTACAATTCAAGACATAACAGCAATATAAAAGTACGGTATAGATATATTTATGTTTCTGAAAATACTTTCATGATATAGAAAGTTTAAAATCCATGTTATAATGTCTATTTTTATACCTATAAATCCATATTTTAAAATATATACACATGTTTACATAGAAAATAGTCTAAAAAATACAAATGTTAGGTGGTTGCATTTCAAATGAGTTTAACTTAAAAAATTTCAAACTATGTACATATATTACTTGTGTGCAGAAAGGAAACATAACTAGCACAAGGCAAATATGTGGTTCTCCTTTTGAGGGTCATGCTTTCCTCTTTGTTGGTCTAAATATTGAAGTGGAAGAGAAAAATGTCATTATTTGCAGATGATATTGTTTACCTACGAAAACCAAAGCATATCAGTTTTAAAAGTATTAGAAAGGACAGTGGCTTATTAACAAAAATAGATACATAGATCTCAAAAGCTGTCCTACACCCTAAAAATAACAAACTAGGAGACATGGTGAAGAAAAAACATATCACCAATGGCAACAAAGGCCATCGCATATCTAGGAATAAGCTTAATAAGCACAATGAGATCCATGTAAACACACACATGCACACACCCTACACACATGTAACCCCTCATACAAGTTCACACACACGCTTCCCCATGTATACCCTTCCATACACACAACCATACCAGAAGGAACTTTAACAAAGCATTTCAAACAAAACTTAAATAAGTAGACACACGCCCTTCGATGGGAAGTTTGTTTTGATATTACAAAGATATTTTGGAAGAACTGACATCAATAAATTTAACACATTCCAATCAAAATCTCAGTGCAATTTTGGGAGGTGGAACACTTGTCAAATTGACTCTAGAATTACGGTATTCTGAAAGAATAAACTCATGACAATGTTGATATAGAAGAAAAACAGCTTGTACTTTTAGATATTAGACTCTACCTCAAAAATATAACAATCAAAATACTTGCTGGAGTATTTTGAGCAGAATCAAAAACTCAGAAACCAACTCAATTATATGGTAGAATTTAGTACATATGCAAAGATATTATTTAAAACCAGTAGGAAAATTATTTTAAAAAACTGGTGCTAGGACAATTGATCAAACAGAATAAAAGTGAAATTAGATCCCAATCTCACAAGACATTTTTAAAAACTTCCAATTATATTTGAAATCATAAATTACCTAGAACAAAATTTAGGTATTTATCTCATCTCAGGATTGGAAAGTCTTTCTAAACACTCCCACAGGGCAGAATCCACAAAGAAAGAGACTGCTAGATCTAACACTAGAAAAATACAGATGTGTTACCAGGGAAGCTGACTCTGAGCTGAAAATTAGAGTGTAGGAGTTTGATCAGAGGGTGCTCTTGGGAACATAACATGGGAAGGAAGAAAGGAAGGGGGGGAGGGGAGGGGAGGGGAGGGGAGGGGAGGGGAGGGGAGGGAGGGGAGGGGAGGGGAAGGAAGAGCATTGACAAATTGAGCTGTGTTGCCTCTCAATGAAGGCTTCAGCTGACTCCACAGGGAGCTCTGAGGCCAGTATGGTTCTTCAGAGTTGTCCCAAGTTGGGAGAAGGGCCCTGGCCTTTACATTCTTGGGTGACCATAAATTGGATATGGGTTCCTTCAAGAATGCAGGGTTGTGGTAATTTAAAAATATGTCCACAAATTGGGAAGCCCTAATTCCTCTCCCTCTGCAGGAGGCCTGGACTTCTTAGTGAGTCAGTTCTAACAAACAGCATGTGGCAGAAGTGGTGGCATGTGACTTCCAAGACTAGGTTATGAAAGGCACAGCAGCTTCTTCCTGGACTTCTCTCTTGAAGGAAGAAGAGCTGCCATGTGTGGTGACACACAAGTAACCCTCCATAGAGTCCCTTGGGGTGACAAAACAAGGCCTTGTGCCTATAGCTATTTGAATGAGCGCCTTTAAAAGCCAATCCTCTAGCCCTAGTCAAACCTTCAGATGACTGCAGCCCTGGCTAATTCTCAACTAAAACCTCACGAGAGACCAGAACCACCCAGCTAAGCTGCTCCCATGTTCCCAACCCACAGACTTTTATGATAGCAAATGTTTTAGGTTTCTGCTTTGGAGTAATTTGTTACATTGGGTGGCTATTACGTGTGTGATCGTGGGCAAGTTGGCTGACCACCCAGAGCTTTTTGTGAGCAGCATTGTCTGCAGCTAGGTGAGCAAGCTCTGCAGTCCCAAACGGAGATCTGGGAAGCACATCACAGTGTCTACCATGACCGTAGAGAAAATGTAATTCCATTTGACCCAGCAGTGCCATTACTGGGTATATACCCAAAGGATTATAAATCATTCTCTTATAAAGACAAATGCACACGTATGTTCATTGTAGCACTGTTTACAATAACAAAGACCTGGAACAAACCCAAATGCCCGTCGATGATAGACTAGACAAGAAAAATGTGGCATGTATACACCATGGAGTACTATGCAGCCATAAAAGAGGATGAGTTCATGTCATTTGTAGGGACATGGATGAATCTGGAAACCACCATTCTCAGCAAACTGACACAAGAACAAAAAATCAAACACTGCATGTTCTCACTCATAGGCAGGTGTTGAACAATGAGAACACATGGACACAGGGAGGGGAGCATCACACATTGGGGTCTGTTGGCAGGGGCCAGGGGAGGCACAGCGGGGGAATGGGGAGGTTGGGGAGGGATAACATGGGGAGACATGCCAGATATAGGTGATGGGGGGAGGGAGGCAACAAATCACATTGCCATGTATGTACCTATGCAACAATCCTGCATGATCTGCACATGTACCCCAGAACCTAAAGCACAATTAAAAAACAAAAAAAGAAAATGCATAGCCTGATGGTAAACTGGGTTAGAAATTATTTGCATAATCCAAGTATCAACTCCTGGTTCTCCTAGGCATCTTGATGGTTTGGGTTTATCAGTCAAGGGAGCAAGGGAAACCCAAGGATCACTGGCTCTGATGTCCCCCAGCTCCATGGCTTGATGTCACTTCATGTCATCTGGAGTGCAGAAATCAGACCAAAAGAATCACATTTGCACCAAGCCTCCAGTGGGCTGCTCTGAAGGCATGAGCGTCCTGGGGGAGGGTCATATTCTGGAACTTGCTCACATTTTTCTTTCATTCATACCCCTTCCTCTCTCATTTCCGTCTCTCCTCCTCACCCTACCTCCCAGAAGTCCTCCACCTCCAAATTCTTCCCTCTCTATTAATGCAGAGTAGTTCAGTTCTTCCCTGCTCTGTCTCATAAGCAGAACTACCCTAATCTTTCAAGCTCAGCAAAATTTGGAGCCTGCAGTTAACGGTCCGCCAACCCCGGAGGGCCGTTGATTATTAGTACATTTGTAACAAATGACAAACAAATGCTCAATACATTCCATTTTAGAGTAATCGTTCTCACTTGAACATTTATTATGTGCCCAGCATTATTCTAAACATTACAACAATTTTCTCACTTAATCCTCTCAACAACTGCATGAAGAAAGTACTATCATTATCCCCAATTCAAGTGTGATGAAACTGAGGCACAGGGAGGTTAAGTAACTCACCCAAGGCTTCATACCTAATGAATAAGTGGAGACATCATTTGAACCCAAACTGAGTAGTTGCAGAGCACAGTCTCTTAACCACTGTGCAATATAATCACCTAAATGTATTTACTGCTAGCTTATCACACCTGAGCAGCAAGAATGTGAATCTTGTATAAAGTGCAAGCCGGTGAAACAGGCAACAATATTGAAAGCAGTTGGCGGGGACGGGGGTGGAGAGAAAGTGACAGAGAGAGAGAGAGAGAGAATGCAAATGCGAGAGAACTTCCTCAATTAATAAGAAAAGATGAAACACTTCAGTAGAAAAATAAGCAGTGGGTCTGCACAGTACTTAGATGGTTGGAGGTCAGCTGCCCTGGCAGGAAAGGCTGACATCAGGGCCCGGTGCCAAGCAGAGGGTGGTCTGGGGCTGCAGGATACCCTGCCTAGGTCCCAGTGCCCAGGACCACACTTAGCCATGCTCCGCTTCCCAAGCCTGGTTCGTTTACACCCTAATCCTAATGACTGAAAGAGAAAAATGGCATCCGAACTCAGAATTTAGGGTTGACTTAGATATTTGAAACATTTAGTTCCAGCCTTTGTGGGAGTCCACTTGTCTTAGTCCATTCTCATGCTTCTATAAATACACACCTGAGAGTGGCTAATTTATAAAAGGAAGAGGTTTAATTGACTCCCAGTTCCACATGGCTGGGGAGGGCTCAGGAAACTTACAATCATGGCAGAAGACGCCAACAAGTCTTACACGGCGGCAGGAGAGAAGTGTGAGAGCACAGGAAAAACTGCCACTTTTAAAACCGGATCTTGTGAGAACTCACCATCACGAGAACAGCATGGGGGAAATCGCTCCCATGAACCAATCACCTCCCTCCAGGATCCATTTTCTGGATGTAAAATAAGTAATGGACAAAGAGAGCTGGGCCAGCTTCAAGAAGAGATGGACCAGCTCCCATTGGTCCTGCGTGGATTGCAGTTTTGCTCACAGGACACACAGAGCTGAGAAGGAAGCCTCTCCAAGCTCCTCCAAGCACAAAGGCTCTAGGGTTCCTACCTGGGTGAGCAGAGGAAAGGCCAGCTGCAGGCTCCGGGTATGTTTGCAGATCAGCTGGGGTTCCTACGTCCCTGCCCTTGCCCCCGAGTACTGGGTTTAGCAAGACTCTGAGGCTGACAAACGGTTCTGAATGTGTGCTCAGGTGGGGCTCAGCAGCCAGCCGCTTTTCACTGCAGGTAAGATGAGAGGCGATGGGGAGGCCCAGGTGTGGGAAACACCTGAGAACAGCATTAGTGCAAGGAAGGCATCTACTCTCACCCCTCCTGCTGCCTTCAGCCTGGCCACTGGCCTAGTCAATTGTGCTTATTGAGGGGGCCAGTTTAGAACAGTTGCAGGCAGAATTGAGAAAAGGAAGGCATTATGGGTTGGTGCAATCAGGGAAGGCTTTCTGGAGGAGGGGACCAAACTGGGCCTTGAGGTTCTAGCGAGATTGATGTGTGGATAGAACTACTCCTATTTTGTTGTTTGTCAGGTTCCTAAAAAGCAAGCCTTAGAAAAGCCACTCCACACCGTGTCACTGTGTCCTTATTCCTGCAGGCTTTTCTGCATCACGCAGAAGTCCCAACAGTTTTCGGGTAGAAGGGAAGCTGGAATAGGCTTTGCTTCTGATGAGTCCCTAGGCCTGGTTTGAGGGCTGTGGAGGTGAAGGCCTGGGGCAGCCACTGCCTGGTGGAGAGCTGAGGGGACAGGGGAGCACGTTGACATTTCCAGAACAGAACATGGCTTCCTTCCTCCCGGCAGGTGAGTGGTGGGTGCTCAGCTTGTTCCTGGGCAGGGACCACGGCGGCAGGCCCCGTATTTCCCACAGGCTGCATGGCCAGGGCCTGGGCCTGCCCTTGGCGGTGCCTGGTGCTCCCGGTGCGCAGAGTGGGCTGTGGGGAGGGTTCCTGGCCCCCTCCCTGTGATGGGTCAGCATGGAGGACACTGGGCTGGGAGGCGGGGAGACCACCTTGTCCCCAGCACACCCTGCGGCCAGCACATCTGCCTTCCTCCTGAAGAGACTCCTGAAGCAGGTGTTCGTGGCTTAATGAGGAAGGTGCTAAGCATGTCTCAGGAGACCCCAAACCACGTACGGTGGAACTACAGCCACATCTTGACCCTGAATTCAGACTGACACTAGCTGACCTCACACTGACCACAAGCCTGCTTCAGGCTGCTGATTGGGGGTCTGGCTTAGCATAACAAGGACTGGAACCACACATTCTTTCCTATGTGCTGGGAACTAGGGTGAGCACTGTATGCGCATCAACTTATCTAAATCCACATAGCAAGGCAGCAAAGCAAGTCCTGCTCTCACCTGAGGCACAGTGAAATAAAATAATGTACCCTAAATCACACAGTGAGCAGGTGGTGGAGCAGGGCTGGTGCTCAGATGGACTGGCACTGGAGGCCCCTCCTGAATCATCACAGCACACCCTCTCCATCCTGTCCCTGCTGCTGGGTCAGCAGGGCGGAGCTCGTGCTGGCTGACAGATGGTCGGGGGCCTCATCTTCCAGTGAGATGAGAACACACTCACACTTGTCACCCAAGAGATGATATAAGATGGGCAGAGCAAAACTGGAAATCATCTGGCCCCTAATTCACATCGCTGGGCCTCACAGGAGCCCACATTGTCCAGGGGAGGTCTGGATACAGCACCTGCTGGCAATGAATTCTCGACCCCTGGATAGCTGCCAGATTCCTGCTCCACCCAAGCTTGCCCTCCTCCATCCATCCAGCCAACCATCCATCATTACTGTGTGCCCAGCTCTGTGCTAGGAACAGGGGCGGCACGGTGACACGTGATGCTCCCTATGTGTCCTAACAGTCTGATGGGGGTGACAATTAAAACTATGTATGTATGTGTCTGCCTATCAATCATCACCCTGGCCTGGAAGAGAGTTGACTGGGTGACTGGGAAAGGCTTCCTGGTACCTTAGAAGGAGCTGGGAAGACGTGGCACCTTAGCTCAGTGTTGAAGGAGGCAGGGGAGTTAGCCAGGTGTGGGGCCAGGGCCCTGAGCAGTGCAGGAGGGGCTGCTGGGACAGACTCTGGGCTGAGGCGGCAGGGCAGGGCCACTCAAGAGCTGCCATTTGGAGTGCAGGGTGTGAGGGGCCTGGCAGGGGGACTGCAGAGCTGGGTGTAGCTGAGCCCCTATGAGGCCCTTGGAAAATAGTCTGGAACTTGCTTCCCCAGGCTGAGACAACTGGCCCTCCCAGGGCTGCTAGAGAGGGCCTCCAGGGAGTGTCTTTGGGTCCTGTCTCCTGAGCAGGGAGCTCTCTCAGCAGCACCCTGGGTTCTGTGAATGGCCAGGCCTGCTGAGGGGCCTGTGGGTCGTTCCTCATGAGGCCACCCCATGAGTCACTCAGGTGCTCAAGGCCAGTTTTCCTGGGAGACAGGAGGCCGTCTGTGGGCCCCGAGGGTGCTGAGCATTTTGGCAAAACGGTGCTAGGCTGCTGGGTGACCAGCCTGTCTGGTTGAAGACGAGCCTGTCAACCGCACCGCAGGTTGCACGTGGATTGGCTGCTGGCTGCGCCTTTGGGCTGATCTCGGATGCGCTGACTCCAGGCCACACGGAGCAGCCCGTGCCCCACAGCTGCAGCGCGGGGGCCAGCCGTCAACAGAGGAGCCGGGCAGTGTTTCCTCAGCTGTGCTGCTGTGAGGAAGTGTCCACTGCAGTGGTCCGGAAAACCACAGCGAACGGACTAGAAGAGACAGAAACAGCAACCCCTCTCAGCGCCATTGACTGTCTTCAGGAGAGACTTCAGAAATGGAACAAACCCGTCTTTATAAAAATGAACAGTTTTGGCAGGAGATTCTGTTGATGCTTCCTGGAAACTGCAGAGGAAAAGGATTTGGAGGAGCAAAGAGAAAAGGAGGGGGAGGGGGAGGAAGGAAGAGGGAAAGTGATGGGGCCTTCCTGGGAACCAGGCAGTCTAACTTTTGTAGGTCCCACCCCAGAGTATATAAAAGAATTAAAATGCACCCACATCCCACATTAAACAGAATTATTTTGCTATAAAATACTTGGAAAGAATTTTTATAATTTTGCTTTTGAAATTATTTGGCTGAAGTTTACTTGCTTAGTTTACGATTGGCTCCGACTTCCCAGCCCTCATCAGACTCAGGCATCTGTACAAGGTGAGAAAATCTAAGGTACAAATTGTTTTCAAATGGAAAGAAATTTTCACGAGTACCAAATTGAACAATTAATAAAATTTGAATGCATTCATTAAATATTTATTACCTCCAATTTTGCTCTTTTGTATTTTGGAGCAAATTTATCCTTCCCAGGTTGTAACATTTTGTTGGGTAAAATGTTCATGGGTGTGAATCACTGTGAAGGGGCCTGCAATAGAGCCGTCCTGGGGAGGGGCATGAGGAGACGGAGCTCCCACGCAAAGGGCTCATCTCACCTGCAGGTGGGGCCACTCTCTCTGCACAGTCCTCCCAGCTGCCCTGTCCAGAGCCCACCCACTGGACCAGGCAAGGGCTGGAGTTGGGGTAAGGGGCTGCTCAGCAGCTGCCTTCCTGGGCATCTGGAAGGAGCACCTTAGAAAATGTGGATCCACGTGGGTCAACCTGTCACACTCAGTTTTGGGCCTGGGATTCTGAGAACCTCATCCCAGGGACTTCTGAGGCCACCTGGGGCCAGGCTACTCAAAGCCTGCACTTTGTAACTTGGACTCCTTGTAACTCGCCCCGGGGAGACACAGGGGAAACAGAAAGCCACTTGAAGGGCTCCTGCTTTCAGTCACCGAGGAGGTTTTATGATCTGAGAGGTGAACGGGGGAGCAGCCGCAGGCCATTTAATCTTGATATTCACATACTGAATGAAAATGCAGACAAACTATTTTGTGTTTGGATTTTTTATTTTTTTAAACAAAAAAGAACTAAAATTCAGAGCTCACTTCAGGTAGTGCTGCTGGGGTTTTGCAGAATTCCAGGTGGAGCTGGAGTAGTACCTGGCCTCCCAACAGCCTCCTGAGGAAACCTCGCAGCTCTGCCTCCATGATGCCACCACAGACAGAAGCCCTTGAGAGCCTGTCCCTGGGGCCTGGAACTGAGGCCTGGAAGCCACGCTGTCTGTCTGCAGGGTGCAGGCTGCTGTGCCGGACAGCCACCTACCCACCCACCGCAGGATGGCTGGGCCTCCCTCCCTGGCAGAGCACAGCCGAGGAAGTCACATCGGCAAATGAGGTGTTGTGATTAATGGGGTCTCTTCGGCACATCAGGATGATGTATGGGCTGCAGGGAGGGGGCCTGACCACAGGACAGGGGGCCATGCTGGGACCACACCCAGCAGAGCCCCGTCATGCTGGGACTTCATGCTAACACATGGTAGAGACGTATTACATGCTGAATGAATGGGCTGTTGATGAAAACTTCAATATAAAGTCAGCACTGCACTGGGGAGGTGAGTGGTGGGCTGGATGTTGTCAACTGTTTTCTGAGGCACTGGAATATGTGGAGCAAACTCTTGACTTTGTAGTTCGTTGCACTCTTCCATTTCTCCAAGCTCCCGCCACAGGTCACCTTCCTCCCCACTGCCGCCCACATTGGTCTGTGTTTAGTTAAGGTGCTGGCATAAATTAACCCCTGAATTTCAGTGCCTCATTCAACTGTGGTTTGTCTGTCACTTACACGGCCATCTAAGGTGGGCGTTCTTGGCTGGCCAAGGACTTTCCCCCACGTGGTGACTCAGGGATCCTGGCTTCTTCCCTCTTGCCGCTCCATCATCCCGCAGGGTCTCAGGGACCTCTCCATTATCTAGTAAATAGCCAGGGTGTGGAGAAGGCATACTCTTTTTCATAATCCCTTAGCTCGGAAGAGACCCCATGTACCATTGGTGGGAATTAGTCACATGGCACATTATACATCTGGTTGAAAGAGGGGCCAGGACCACACCCCATGGACAGTCGATTCCTAGAATAAAACTGTGTTCTACAGAAAGGGACTATGGAGAGTGAGTCATCTCACCATCTGTTCCTCAGAGACCTTCATCATTGCCATCCTCCTCTTCAGTAGCCAAAGAGCTAACACACAGATGGTGCTGTGTGCCAGTGTTTGCTCCCGGCGCTGTGAATATTTTAAAGCATGTAATTCTCACAGCAACTCTATGGGTAGATACTACACTATTAAGCTGGTTCTAAGATTCACAGCTTTTTTTTTTCCACTTCAGCCTCTCTGAAATCAGGGCAGAGTCAATGGCATCTTGCAAATGCTGTCAGCCAGGCAGCAGTCATGGTGACTTTGTGGAAAACTACAGTTCCTGACATTTTTTGGTAAGATTGAGAAAGCTCCAGCATCTACAGTTGTGGAAACTGAAGCCCAGAGAGGTCGTGTAACTTGTCCCAAATCGCACAACCAGTGAGTGATGGATCCGAGATTTGAAGCCTGGCATTCCCCACTTCTCTGCTTCCAACAGATTGCAAGGCCTGCTCTGGGAAAATGGCCATGTTTACCAACTCTCCTCTCCCAGACCCCTCCTTGGGAGCTGAGAGATCCTGGCCCTCCTGTGGCAAGCAAAGGGGAAGTATGTCTCCAAGTCCAAGATCAAGGCCCCAGAGTGTCGGAAGCCAGCCCCTGGCCAGAGTGATGGGACTGTAGTTACAAGGACATCTGCTAAAGCTAGGATGACTGCTACATTCTTGCCAGGCTGATAATTTAATCTCTCAAAAAGCAACAAGTGGAACTGGCAGGATACACTGAATGCTGATCAAGTAAGAGGGGCACAGTGGTAAAATGACAGGGGCGTGGGAAGAAAAGGACTTTATCATTCTGGCATTCACAATGTTACAGGAAGGGAGTGGTGGCAGCACCAGTTGTGTAGGGTGGACCTTGAGAAAGTAGATTACTTTCAAGCACAGAAAATGTAGTGGCCTCAAGAAGATGACTCAAAAGATCAATGTGGCCCCTTAAAATATCCAAGGCAAAATAGAAAAACAAAAACCACCACTGACACCAAACAAGGAATAAGGTGGTGGGGGAAGGAAATTCAGCATATAGCCAAGAACAAAAACACTTCCCCCACCAAAAAAACCCAAGTCCTCAGATCAGATGGTACAAATGTGTCAAGAAGGCAGACCCCAGGCAGAATGCCTCAAAACTTATGAGGGCCTTTGATGAGAGAGATGGCCAAACCCTTATTTCCCGAAAATGCTCCCATCTTCCTTGGAGAGTGAGCAAGCCTCCCTGGGAACAGTGTGCATGTGGGGAGTGGCCGCCTGACACGCAGGAGAGGTTTGGCTAGATCTGGGAGAGCACAGAAGTGACTCTAATAGGCTGCCATGAGTTGGGTTATGGGCTCTGAGAGAAACAACCAATAAAACCCCTTAGATAGGAGGAGAAAGATGGAAACCAGAGATGGCTAAAGTCTTGATTTTCAAGATAGATTCTGGAAGCTAGAGACAGGGAAGCCATCTCCAGCCATAGAACAGGGCAGGTTTTTGTATTTATACAATCATTAGCAGAGCTAGGTCAGATCCATCCTGCCCAGCACATTTGATTCTCTCCGCCCCGCCTGGCTTCTGACCCCTGCTCTGCTGCACCATCAATGAGCAACACCTGAAGGTGCCTCCCACTCCCCAGGGCTTCTCTGTGGGTGCAGTAGCGGGGGCTCCCCAGGAATCTCCTGGATGCATAACCCAGAATTGCCAGAGAGTTAACGCTCCATAGCACCTACCTTGGAGAAATGTGAAGCAGAAGCTGAGAAATGCTCCCCACTATCCCCCAAGGCAGGCAGCCCTGAGGCGCATTTCCTGTGCCTCCCTAGGCAGTGCCGGGGACCCAACAATCAGCCATCCATCCTGGAGCCCAGCTCCCTCCCCACCTCCCCACCTCCCCACCTCATTCCCTGCCTCCTCTCTGGAATACACTCCCCAGAAAAATGCCTTCACTCAACCTTTGCCTCGGAAGCTGCTTTTTGTAGAAAAAGTTTGCAAAATAGAGAGGAGAAATCACCCATCGTCCAGTCTCCCTGACCCGCTTTCTACAATATTTGAATCCTCCCCGTACATGCATGATACTTTACATATCTTTCTTCATGGGGTACATGTAATCTTGTAGCTTGCTTTTTTGAGTTCACATTTTATGTAAGTTTTTCACCTGTGTTCACCACATAGTTTTTTGGTTTTCATTTTTTTGTTTTGTCTTTGTTTGCGATAGAATCTCACCCTGTCACCCAGACTGGAGTACAGTGGCACATTCTCAGCTCACTGCATCCTCTGCCTCCCCAGTTCAAGTGATTCTCCTGCCTCAGCCTCCTGAGTAGCTGGGACTACAGCGCCACCACCCCCGGCTAATTTTTGTATTTTTAGTAGAGATGGAGTTTCACCATGGTGACCAGGCTGGTCTCCATCTCTTGACCCTCGTGATCCACCTGCCTCGGCCTCCCAAAGTGCCGGGAATACAGGCGTGAGCCACCACACCTGGCAAGTTTTTCAGGTTTTTAAGTGTTTTGAATCATTGTTGTAATGGTGCATATGCTGTTCCAAGGGCCTCGAGGATGTCTCACAATCTACTCTCCCATCTCCTTGCCTCTGGACTCTCAGAAGCTGTAACATCGCTGTGGGTTACTAGGTCTAAGTAACATCTTCATGATTTCTGATACATATTGATAAAACCAAGAAATGTCTTTGACAGCCTATAAGAGAATGTGAAGATCTCTAGGAGCCAGTGTGGCTTTGTGAAAGGCAAATGCTCCCGACTGAACTCATTCCCCTTTCTGGTGTGGGTACCAGAGATCAAGGGAGTTCTGTATACTTCATTGTTTCAGTTTGGGACAGTCTGTCCATTTTGTAGACAGAATCAGAGATGGCTAAATGATTATTCTCCATTTACATTGATTAAAAAGTTGACATCTACATGCAGGAAGGTCCCTGGTGGCCCGATTTGTACAGGATTTTTGTAGGGAAAGTGTATAGAGATACAGAACTTCTCTGTGACTCCATTGTGGATGAAGCAACTCTAAGGGAAATGAATAGCCCATTGAGTGAAAAGACTTAAGATGCAAATAGATCTTGAGAAGTTGAAGGATGGACTATAACTCAGCAGGATGAAATGTTACATAATGTGTTCAGTTCAAAAAATCAACTGCATATGGACAGGATGGGGAAGCCTTGCCTTACTTAATAGCTGCTCATGTGAAACAGACCCAGAGACTCCAGTTGACCTCAAACTCAATATGAATCATCTGTGCAGTGTGGCTGCCAAGGAGAATCATGCAATCTTGGGCCATATTAATAGAAGTATAATATTGAGACCCAGTGAAGAAGCATTCCCACCAGGTTCTGATTAATCAGACCATACTGGGAACATTGGGTCTATTTCTCCAAGACAGTTTCTCAGTGGGACATTGGCAAATTCATTCCTTCTTCAAACATTTATTGAGCTCCTACTATGTGCCCAACATTGTGCTAGATATAAAGGGTACATAGATGAATGAAACATGCTCCCTGCTCATGCTGACAGTCTGATGGAAGTATTTCACACAGCATTTGATAATTTACAAAGCAATACTTATAAAGCAAAATATATTCAATCAGCTATGCTTAGGATCCTTTAAATGCTCTCAGGCATCTCTCTTTCTCTTTTTTTCTCTCTGTCTACTATCATGGTCTTCATTTGAGGTAGAAGGCTAACCTAGGTTCCCTCCCTTCCACCTGCCCTTCCAAGTCCATCTCATGTGATTTTTTACCTTGAGTCCCTTTACCCAACCCTGATTTTGTACCTCACATCCCTTTACCCAGCCCAACTATCAGGTTGCAGACTCCTGTCTCCCTGGCTTTGAGCTGGAACACCCTTAGAGCCCCAGGGTGTGTTTGCTGTGGTGTGTGTATGCTGTGGTGGGTGTGCTACCAAGGGTGGTCCCCTGATATCAGCCCTTTGGGAGTGATACCTAGTAACACAGAAACTGAAAAGCTAAAAGCTACATTTCTCAGACTTCTCTAAAGCTATGATTCTGGATGCAAATCAGGTTTTGCCACCTGGATGTGGGATTTGGGAGGTGGGATTGCAGCAAGGGCTATCTTCCTGCTGCTTTGGCTCTTGCCTTGGGCAAGCATAACTAATGCAAGCAATGTCGCAGTGTCCAGTTGTGCCCATCAGGATGGGCTACACTATGCTGAGAAATAAGCAAGCCCCACATTGCATTGGTGGCTGGGGCTGCTGGCTCCTGTTTACCACACTTGGGAACCCAGGCTGGCAGAATAACCATCACGTGGAGAATGGAGGTTACTGTGACAACGGAATACAGAAAATTCCAGAATAGTACTTAAAGTTTCCACTAGGAAGTGAGACATATTTCATTGAGTCACAAGGTCACTTAACTCCAGGGGGAGCAGAGAGGTCTAATCCTACCAGCTGCCTGGGGAGAACTAGAAATACTTGCTGAAGCCCTGATGACCACCACACCAGTCATCAGCTTCTAAGCACTGAGGCCCACTTGTGGAGTGGTGGTGGTGACTTCCTGACCCCAGTCCCACAGAAGCCTCCTGACTCCTCACTATCCTGGTGGTGACAGATGTACAGCCTCCCTTGGTCACATCCAGAAAGTATTTCCCAGAAGGTCAGCCTGAATCCCACTCTTCCAGCCTCTCCAGTGATTTTGTAATCGCCTACTAACTGGTGTTAAGTCTCTTTCCGCTTAGCAGAGATTCAGTGTCTTCTGTTTCCTATAGCTGAACCGTGGTTGAGACATGCTCCCTTCATACCCTGCCCTGGTGTCCACGGCCACTCACCTCAGCCCTGACCTCACTTAGCCCTCTGCACAGCGACCATCAGCTCCTATTTACCAAGGATGTAAGTGAGGCCCATGAAATTCCAGCGGCCTATCCAAATTAACAGAATCTGAATGTGGCAGAGCTGGCTCACAAACCCAGCTCTCCTAACGGCTTGTTACCAGTTCATTCCACCAAACCACAAGCCATGCTCAGAGAAGTGCACTGTGAGGATAGGACCAGGGATGCCTAGGGCACACATCTCATAGGGAAGACAAATGACAATCTGAGAGAATGGCAGACAAAAGAGTTGACTTAAAATACTTGAGAAAAGCCTGAAAGGAGATTGCATTTTCTTTTTTCTTTTCTTCCCCCTCAGACAGTCTCACTCTGTCGCCAGGCTGGAGTGCAGTGGTGCAATTTTGGTTCACTGCAACCTCCGCCTCCCTGGTTCAAGTGATTCTCCTGCCTCAGCCTCCCGAGTAGCTGGGATTACAAGCTCATGCCACCATGCCAGCTATTTTTTGTATTTTTAGTAGAGATGGGGTTTCGCCATGTTGGCCAGGCTGGTCTCAAACTCCTGACCTCATGATTGGCCCACCTCAGCCTCCAAAAGTGCTGGGATTATAGGCATGAGTCACTGCGCTGGGCCAGGTGCTTGCATTTTCAAAAAAAAAAAAAGTCACAACAATATTTCTGCTTTGACATGTTCTTCCTGAACCTTGTTGTCTTAGTCTGTTCTCACATTGCTATAAAAAATTACCAAAACTGGATAATTTAGATAATTTATAAAGAAAAGAGGTTTAATTGGCTCACAGTTCCACAGGAAGCATGGCTGGAAGGCCTCAGGGTACTTACAATCATGGCAGAAGGCGAAGGGGAAGCTGGCATGTCCTACATGGCTGGAGCAGGAGGGAAAAGTGCAAAGGGCGCTGAGCTACACACTTTTAAACAACCAGATCTCGTGAAAACTCACTATGATGAGAACAGCAAGGGGGAGGTCTGCCCTCATGATTCAATCAAGACCCCTCTGCCAACACTGGGGATTACAATTTGACATAAGAGTTGGGCAGGGATGGAAATCGAAACCATATCATGTGTCATTCTCCAACATGAAGCGGCATCTATTTCCCCTCCCCATGAACCTAAGCAGACCTCTGTGACTATCTGGATGAGTAGAAGGTGATAGTGATGCTGTGTGACCATTGTGGCTGGGTCGTCAATGTCACTGCAGCGCTGCCTGGCTCTGCGGAATGTTCACCCCTAGAACCTCACCACAGACCGTGAGGAAGCCCAGCACACAGAGGCTGCACATTAGTTTTCTAGTTTACAGCACCAGCTAAGGTCCCAGCCAACAGCTAGCACTGACTGTCAGATATGTTCATAGATGGACCTTCAGATGCTTCTAAGCCCCAGCCCTTGACCCAACCCAACTAATGCTGGGTGGAGCAGAGATTGCCTGTCTCCACTTAATTCAGCCAAAATCTCTGATTTGTGAGCAAAATAAATGTCACTTTTGTTTTCAACCAGTAAGTTTTGTTTTACAGCAATAGATAACCATGACAGGTATCCACACTCAAGAAGATGTCAACTTATTCTAAGTAGCTACTGCTTGGCATTAGGGGTCTTGGAAGTCCAGAGGTGACTGAGACACCACCCCTCACCTCAAGAAGGTGTGGTCTTACAGGGGAGGTATATGATCAATGAGGCATTAAAGTCTGTTGATTGCTAAAAAGAGACTATGAGTACAACACCAAAGCAAGTTCAACTGGGTCTAATTGGGCAAGTCAATGAAAGGTTCACAAAATAACACCTTGTGAAAAGAAAGAGCCCTGTGAAAAGAAGTGAGGAGGGCATTCTAGCAGAGGGAACAGCAAATGCAAGGGCATGGAGGCATGACTGAGCGTGGTACATCCAGGAAAGACAGGGAGGCGCTCAGTGGAACGCGGAGAATGGAGGGGAGGAGGAGAAACCAAAGTCAAGGAAAACCAGCAGGAGCTGGTCAGAGGGCGTTTCCTGTGCCCTCCCTGTAGGAGGTTGTCCTGCAGGGGCAAGCAACAGAAGTGACTTTGGAAGGAGAGTCAAGGTGGTTGGCGATAGTCTAGGTGGAAGAAGTGAGGGAGAAGAAAGCAGTGATGATGTAGAACTTGACAGAAGAAACGCTTTTGTAGAGATGAGGAATTCTGAAGGAAGAGTGATTCAGGAAGGAGTTGATGGTTTGTTTTTATATTTGCTGATTACAAGGTGTAAAACCATACCTAACTGGAAGTGGCTTAGAATAATGGCATGTATTATCTTAGATAGCACACAATCTCAGTGGTCCCAGGATTTGTTCATTGATTCAATCACATAATCAATGACAATATTCTCTCATACTTTTGGTCTGCCAACTTTGTCACCTTAGGTTTATTCCCTCATGGTCACAAAGCAGCTGCTGAAGGTCCTGGCACCACCATTAGAGAGTAGCTTCTGGCCAAAGAGGGACAGAATTTCCATTCCTGAGCCTATATTAATAGAAAAACTTTCTCGGAAGCTCCTCAGTCCATTGATCAGGATGAAGTCATATGCCCAAGTCCCAGCTGCAAAAGAGGCTGGGAAGACAACTATATGGTCTTCACAGCCTCCACGTGGGAAGTGGATTCTGACAAAAAAGAAAAGGGCAGTGAGGGATGATTGGCTGTTGGGAGGGCATCAACCAGGTTGGCCTATGCAGTATTCAGGTAGGGATGTCGGACAGTCACATACGCAGGTCTGAGATCCAGGAGAGCAGTCTAGGCCAGAGAGTTTAAAAGTAATGTTGCTATATATGCTTTTCTAATATCTGTCGAATGCTGAGCTAAACATTTCATTTAATTATCTTGTTAGTCCTTCTAATACTCTAGAGGGCTTGAGCCCAGTCAACTGGAAGCTCTTTGCTTCTTGGAAACCATATAGGTTCTTCTTGTTCCTCTGTGGAGTGGATGGAAAAGGTCCCCGAGGAACCCAGTTCTCCTCTAGGCTCTCCCCATCTAACCTGGATTGATGAGTATGAATAGTTGCCCTGTTTTGCCTGTGTCCTGGGCATGAAAAAGCAGAGTCTCATTTAGCGAAATTCTGGTGGCAGAAAATGGAGAGCCTCTGAGGCAGGGTTTGGGTGCTTGGGGGAACCACTCAGTCCTAGACATATGAGGGAGACCTGGATCCCAGGTACAAAATACTGTACTTCTCTAGGGATATTGGAATCATTGAAATAGCTATGGCGCTGGGAGAGGGAGAGGGGAAGATAGAAGGAGGAGGGGAAGAGTGAGAGCTGAGTTCCCCTTTTGCAGGGGGACAAGCTGAGTTGAGTCAGTGGGCTGGACTTCTCATGGCCCTGGGTCTTTCTCTGTATTCCAATTGCAAATGAAGGTGGGGGGTGGTCAGTGCTGTGGCCAGACTGTTCTTGGGAAGGGATTAGAGGACATAGTAAAGGGACAGAGTTAAGTGACCCCAGTGGGTGGTCACCACTGAATGTTACCTAGGGAAGTTAGCCACTAAGAAGTTAGGGCTTCAAGACAGACTTGGTCTAATTTGAATTCTATCACAGAGGTTTTTCCTTCCAGGCTTACCTGAGATTGAACCCTACACTTACACAAGCTGAAGTAGCTCAGCCTGGGTACTGCGAGCCCAGAGCCCCTTGAGGGCATTTATGGTGCGAGCACTTCCCAGGGGGTGCAGGAAGTTGTTTAAGGTCCAGCACAAGCTACTGGACCCAGTGTCTGGCATCATGCATGCCCGTGGCAGATAATCCACTTGCCCACCAGCATTCCACTTGTTCCCCACTTTGCCCTGCTCCCCTGCAGGTAAGCAGGGCCATGTGGCTAGTTCTGACCACTTCATCAGTGAACAGTCTCATCACCCAACCCAGTGAATGAGAAGTCTTCTGATGAGATATCAGAGTCCCACATTAAACCAGCCCCAAACAAGTTTGAAAGATAGTTGCTCTGAAGAGTACTGCTGCAGATTTTGAGTGAGAGGAAAATAAACTTTTGTTGTTAAGATGTAGGGACTATTTGTTATGCAGCATAACTTCACTTATCTTTATCTGCAATATGTGTGCAATATGCAACCACTGAAGTTAAAGCAGCTACTGACTCATTTGACCTTGAGCCAGTCCCTTTGTCTCTGAGATTCAGTTTCTTCATCTGAAAAATGGGGGTGGCTACATCTGCTTCATAGGGGTGTGCAAGGACTGAAAGTGACAATGCTTGGCCCATGAGGGGACACATACTAGGTGTTCCATTCTTGTTCATTTCATTCCCCTTCCATGAGTGGATACAGAGAGGTAGGAGGCGAAGACCGTGACCTGGAGAAGGTCCCAGTGTCATCTGGGCACAAAGTGAGATGGGCAATGAAACATTCCTCCAGGTGGGAAACGACATTCCCTGAGAATCAACTGAACATGGGGCAGGAGCCTCCATTCCCTGAAGGGTATTAAAGTGGGGATGAGGCAAAGCCTGTCCTTCTACTCTGGCAGGGCTCCCCCTGCCTCTTCTTCCCCATCTCAAAACTGGATGGAAATCCAGCGGTCTTCCTAAGTGGGGGCCACTTTACTCCTTTGTGCTCCCACCTTCTCTGGGCCTCCTTCAGGAGGGAAGTCAGCATTCACAGTTGTCTTAGGGTTCCGTATCATTCCGCAGATCCCTCTGTAGAGGTGAGGGAGCTCCAGATTTCTGCCAGATTGGGTCCTCTTACCTGGTTGTGACAGGAAATCTTTGCTCAGAGGCTGCTATTGTTCCCATGTACCCAGCTGTAGGTGCAGAGACTTAGGAGAGGGATCATTTCCTGGTGGGAGGGGTGTTTGTGGGGGCTGCTAGTGTCTCAAGAGGTGGGCTGTGAGCTGGATAAAGGTGAGTCCCACAGGGCCACGGGCAGGACTACAGCCCCCCTCCACGTGGGCAGGGACACCCGAGTGATTCTGTAAATATGACAGACTTGGATTGGAGTTCCTTCCCCAGTGCTAACTTCTTGTGTGGTCCTGGACAAATCCTTTATGCCCCTGGTTTTCACCTTTGGAAACTGGAGAACACACACACCTATGTCACAATACCTACACATGGTGGATGTCACAGCGTAGTCAGCAATGGACCACACCTGCAGTCCGGTGGGGCATCCCACTGGGAAGCACAGCCCCAGCTGGGGACTAGGAGTGGGGACGACTGGTCAGCTGGCTCTGCTCTGGACAAGGACAGCGGGGCTGAATGTACAGCAAGGCAGGCAGGCAGGCTGGGCAGGAGATAGGACGGCTCGCTGCCATGGCACGGGCATCCTGCATGGCCTTGGAAAGCTGGCTGCTATGCCTGCCCTCCCTCCCCAGCTGCTCCTCCTGTTCCAGATAAATAGTTTCCGCCTGAGCTGCCTCCTCCCTGCCACCCCCAGCCAGCTTCCTGTTGCAACACCTTGGCTGGACAGTAAACACGGGCCCTATCTGTCTCCACCACATCCCTGGCTCCCTGCCAGCCACAGGCTCACCCTCCTCCAGTCCAGCCCCAGCCAGATGTGCCCGAGGCTTTCACAGCTGTTCCCTTGACCCCAGAGTCAAAGCTCTCTCTATCAAGGGATTGCCCTGTCCCTTCCTACCCCTTCCAAGTTAGCCTTGCCCTCTCCTCCCTATCAGGGCCAGAATTGAGAGGGCCCTGGGGTTGCCTTTTAACTGTAGTTTTCTCCTCCACTCCCCACTCCTTAGCAGCCTCTGTAGTCTCCAGCCTTTGGCAACACCATAAACAATGCCCATTGTGTCTTTACCGTGCCCCCAGCACCCTGCTTCCCAGATCCATCGGGCTTGTGCCCCCTGTCAGTCACCCAGGACGTCTGAGTGCTCCCGAACTCTCCTGAGTAGGAGGAGGCAGTCTGACAGGTCCACCCATGTGAGGCGCTCTGGACTCAGCACCACACCCCTCCCAGGACCTATCTTCCTTTTAGGCTCACATATGGTCTCATCTTCCCAAGGACGGGTCACCTCCATATCTCCTGCTCTTGCCCCAGCCCCATCCAAGCTCCTTGGAGGGTTGAGGTCCCCACAATCATTCCCACAGGGAGAAGAAGGCTTCTGTTCTCTCTGGGGCTCCAGGGCCTGCTGGGAGACAGGTCCTGGTATTGGGTATGAAGGGAGCAGGGCCTCTTTCTGGCTTGGGCAAGAGTTTGGTGCTGTAGGTCCAATCTAGGCCTCCCCTTTTTCACCTTAGCAGCCGGCCACAGCTTTGGCATCCCTGGGAGACAGTAAGGATGCCCCATCTGTCTGTCCAGATGGTCCTAACAGGACACCAGTGGATACTCACAGTTGCATCTCTTTCTCTCTCTTGCTCAATTCCCCACCCCCACCCCACACATACCAGCATGCCAGGAGAAAAGGAGGGGGTGCAACATTTTCAATAATCTTTTAAGATAATTTAACACAATGGTCATTCAGATCACTATGAAAAGACCATCTGGGAAAACGATGTGAAAAGAAAGATTCTCCTGCTCAGAATGCACTGAAAACCTGAGGATCAGCCTGAGCTGCGGAGAAGGCTTCCTCCCAGCCATCAAGGTCAGGTTCCAGTCCCCCAGACCCATGCCTCAGCCCCCTCCCCTGAGCTGCAGAGCCTGGCCTGGCTTCTGCTCCTGCACCAAGCCTTTCCAGAGCTCACCTCTGTTTCACCACAATCCCTGCGTTGCATCTGAAATCCCTTTTCTTGGCGATTTTTCCACAACTCATTGTTTTCTCATTCACCACAAGGTCCCGGTCCCTGAATTGATTAAGGTCAAGGACCTGATTAGAGAAAAGGACAGCTAGAGAAAAGGACTTAGAAATCATTCTTCCATCCTCTTTTTCTATAGAAGGACATAACCGAGGCCCAGGCATACTAGCTGGCAATGACAGCAGCTGAGATTGCTCAGCATTTACTATGTACCATATCTTGAGCTAAGCCCTTCACATGTACGGTCTTATGCAATCTTCACAAGAATCCTTAAGAAAAGTACTCTGATTATCCCTATTTTACAGACAAGAAAACCCAGGCTTGGTGACGTTAAATGACTTGCTCCAGGACACCCAGCTCCTAAGTTTTAGGACCAAGATTCTAACCCAGGTTAGTCTGACTTCAATGTCCACTGCTTTAAACCACTACCTGCACCGCCTTCCCTGTGGAAAGGGGTTTGGGATGCAGCTTGTCCAAAATCCCAAAACAAATTTCAGATGCAGCTGGCCCCAGAGCCAAGGTTGCTGTCACTCGCTGTGCACTGTTAAAGGCCAGGACCTTGGTGAGCAACTGCTGTGACGAGGGCAGGGCTAGACCTGGCCTGAAGGCCTCCTGCTGCCTCGGGTCCTGGTTCCTTCTTTCTCATACCTAGTTCGGCCCTGGTTTGGGAGGGTGTCTGGGAGGGACCTGGGAGCCCATCTTGCTGGGAAGAACCTGGGACTCCATCTCGCTGACTCCTCACTGTGAGTTGATCAAGGTCACGGGTGAGCTGGGGCACAGCCTAACTCCCAGACCAGCCCTCTCCATCCTGGCTCCATTCTCTGACCCCTCCCGTGAAGGAACAGGGCTTTCCAGGGCCATGTTGGCTCCAAGACTATTTCAGTGGTCAATATTTGGTGGCAAGTCCCAACAAGTCCTTCTGAGAGGTTAAGATTAGTACAGGGACCTCAGCTATGACTCACAGAGGTGGCTGGGGTCGGGCCAGCCTGGCTTCTGTTACTGCTCTCCTCTGATTCACCAGTGGAAAAATATTTGGCCCAAGACCTTTCCCTAGCTTCCAGCTTCTCCCTCTTCCAATCAACTGGGCGCTGAAGAGGGGCCGGGGCTTCCCCATTTCTCAGCCTCAGAACCTGAGTTACCAGCAGTAGCTGGGCAGTTGTTTTGGGTTCAGGAAGATTCCCTTCTTTGGGGCCCACTCTGATAGTCCCCAAATCTTCTCTCATTTTATCCATATTCCTGGTCTCCCCAACATCTAACCAAAGGGCTGAAGTCTACCTTCTCTCCTTCAGTGAGAAAACCTCAGGTCAGGAGGGGCCTGGTGTAGCCAGGTTCTGTCTCCACCCTGCTGGGACCTCTCAGAGTTCACTGCATCTTTTCAAATGTGATGACCTCTCTGTAAGTATAAGGGATGCACCACATGTGTGTGCATGTATGTGTGCACACGTATGTAGAGGGAGCATGAGGAAGGAAACTAAAGGGCAGGCCAGGATAACCTGCAGGGATCCCAGCACTCTGCATTCAGAAATCCCAGATCAGGGCTGCCAGAACTCAGTTTTCTCCATCTATAAGAGAGGAGTTTGGACTTGACAGCCTGGAGGCCAAATTTTCCAGAGCCATCTACTTTTCAAATGTGTTGCCTCTTGAACCACCCTTGGCCTTTTCACATACAGCCATGGCTTGGGGCTATAGATAGTCATCATTCTCCTAAGCTCCTTTCCTGGTCTGCATCCTGGAAGCACCTTTAAAGGGAAAACCAGGGCCACCCACCAAGCATCCCTGATCTCTCCAGAAGGCAGAAAGGAAGAAGCTGGAGGAAGGGAAGGGGCTGACTTCTGGTGAAACCTTGTGATCTCTGCCAACAATCAATCAGCGGTTGCCTTTCTGGCCCCGCCCACTACCAGTCCTTCCAGCTTTAGATTCAAGTTAGCTTTCAGCAAAGGCCCCAGAGGCCCTGGAATGGAGAGTACAGTGGTAATTGTGACATTTCTTTTTCCTTCTTTTATTCAAGAACATGGCAGAGATGTGGCTGCTGTGCAGCTGTGAATTGTGAATGGAACAGTCCTGTTTGGAAGGACCCAGGGCCTGGAATATGCTACTGTGGGCATCGGTGGAACTGCCATGTGAAAAGGATGCCACTGCCCCCTCCCCAGCACGGGGCAGTGAGCAGGGCCAGCCGGAGCAGCCTTTCCGGCATGCTGTGTCTTCAGGGACACGAGGGATGGAGGGCACAGTGGGGTAGGTCCAGGCAGGGAGTAAGGGTAGCTGCTCCTGCCTCTTGCCTGGCATGAGGCCAAGCCAGAGAAGGGCAGTGGGAGCCCAGAGCCATCTCTGTAGCTGAAGGGTCCCTTGGACCACCTGCCCAGGAGCCTAAAGGTTGGTTAAACAAAGCTGCCAGCCCTTGAGAAAAGGCTAGACAGTAGCCCTTCAGAACACTGCAACCCGGCTGTGCAGACAGACACCACTTAAACAATCAACAGAGGATGCCAACAGATGCTCCAGCTGGGTCAGAGTCCTGATCTCACAGGGTGGGGCTGGTGGCCATGTGAGATGGTAGGCAATAAACAGCAGTGTACCTCCGGGGGACAGGGAGTGGAGTGGGCACAAGATGGCTTTAGATGGATGGTGTTAGGGGTGAGGAGGGATTGTTGTGTAGAAGAAAGGAAGAGTCAGAAACCATGATGGAGCCAGAGGGAAGGGGAGGTACTATGATATGGCAAGACAAATCCACTCAAGTGGGATCTCCTCGTCCATGAATGAACGGTCTCTGTAGCCCCTAGTCACTGAGTGCTGAGGACACTGAATCCTCAGGGTAAGTGGCAGGCTCTGCCTTGCTGGGTGGCTGCACCCTACAAAAGCCGAAGCTGAGCTGGGGCTCCTGGCAGGTCATGTTCTAGGGAAGCTATGGCCACACACAGGGTGGGCTCATGCCAGGGCAAGAGGTTGCCTCTCTGGCTCACCCCAAGCCTGCAAGGCAGGTTTGGCTGTGCTGCCCAAGGCCACCCTGTATGTGGGGAACACAGCTGGCCTGCCTGGAAGAGCCCAGCGTGACCTGCATCCTCCCCACTTCGTTCCTGTTGCCCCCAGGGACCAGCGGGGCCAGTTCAGGTTGTTCCAGCTGACATCTATCAGCAAACAACACACCCACTCTCACTGGCCAGGCCTTGTTTACACCACCGCCTTGGCTCCAGACCTCAGCATCACAGAACACAGGGTGGAAATTCAAGGGGAACCTCATAACACTCCCTGAGAGGAAGCCCATCCATCAGGCCCCTCCCAGAGTCCCAGAGTCTCTCCTCCATTGAGGGGGACAGCAGGTGGGTTCTGTGGGTATCTCTATAAACCTCTGCATCCTTGTCCCTACTTTTGATGGGCGAGTAACAAGGCAGACACGTGGATACTGGACGAGCAAGACAACTGAAACGACAGAGACCTCCCTTACATCAGAAGGAAACCTCTGGGACATCACTGTCACCTTCCAATGTCAACCTCTGCATCCACTCCATGGTAGGGGATCCCTACAATTTCTAGACACAACAAACTCATCCCTATGCTTGGGGTACTTCTTCTCCACCCCAGCCTGCTTTGCCTGGATACCCGCTACGTACCTGTTCAGGCTCAGTTCAGATCTAACTCTTCCAGGAAGCCTTCATGGACTGCCTGCCCGCTAAATTTATGTCAGACACCCATGTTCCTCTGTGCTCCCACAGCTCCCTGGGGTTCTCATGCTGTAGCATTTGTTCCTCTCCATTGTCATTGCTGACACAACCACGTGAACTCTATTGTCTGCCTGCTATCCTGTGAACACCACACAGAGGGCTGGGGAAGAGAAAAGGAGGCACAATCTCATCCATCCCCACAGTTTCTAGAGTGTCTTGTCCGTGTGTTAGTGCTATAACTGAATACCACAGGCTGCACAATTTATAAAGAATAGGTGTTTATTTAGCTCATTTTCCTGGAGGCTAGGAAGTCCAAGAGCATTATCACCAGCTTCTGGTGAGGGCCCACCTGCTGAGCTGTGACACAGCGGGAGGCATCACGTGATGAGACAGAGCAGGCGCTCTTGCTCAGGTCTCTCTTCCTGTTTTTTTTTTCTTTTCATTTTTGAGACAGAGTCTCGCTCTGTCACCCAGGCTGGATGCAGTGGAGCAGTCTCGGCTCACTGCAGCCTCCACTTCCCAGGTTCAAGCAATTCTCATGTCTCAGCCTCCAGAGTAGCTGAGATTACAGGCGCCCACCACCGCTCTGGGCTAATTTTTTTTGTATTTTTAGTAGGGATGGGGTTTCACCATGTTGGTCAGGCTGGTCTCCTGACCTCACGTGATCACGCCCACCTCAGCCTCCCAAAGTGCTGGGATTACAGGCATGAACTGCTGCACCAGGCCTCTTCCTGTTTTTATAAAGCTATCAGTCCTATTGTGGCAGCCCCATCCTGATGACCTTCTCCCACAGGCCCCACTTCCAAATGCCATCAGCATATACATTTGTGCATTAAGTTTCCAATACATGAAATCTGGAGACACAATGAAACCACAGCCCAGAGAAACGCACATACCTAAATCACTGTTAGAAAATGATGGCCTCAGTCATGCCTGTGGTTGACCCACTGGCAACTTTTCCTTCAGCTTTATCACCCTCACCATGACAGTCACCACCGCCATCTTTTGGTATAGCTGTATTGAGGTATAACTGAGTATATAATAAGCAGCAACTATTTTAGGTGCCCAGTGTGATCATGTCTGACATATACATACGTCTGTGGAACCATCAGCGCAATCAAGATAATGAACAAACTCATCATCTCCAAAAGTTTCCTCCTGTTCCTTGGTAATCCGTCCCTCCCTCCATCCCCTCCAACATCCACTCCTTGTCCCTGGCAGCCACAGCTTTGCTCTCTGTCACTATAGATTAGTTTGCATTTTCTAGAGCTTTATATAAATGGAATCATACAACATGTATTCTTTTTCCTGGCTTCTTTGACTTCGCAGAATTATTTCAAGATTCACACAAGCTGTTCCATGAATCGGTAGTTCATTCCTTTTAATTGCTGACTAATGTTCCATGGGATAGATATACCAGAATGTGTTTATCCATGCACCTGTTGATGGATATTTGGGTTTTTTCCAGTTTGGGGCTATTACAAATAAAGTTGCTCAACACCTGAGTATGAGTCTTTGCACAACTTTGTATAGACATATGGTTTCATTTCCCTTATCACTGCCTCCCCTTGTGGACACCTCCAGTGTGGGAGCAGGGATCCTGGCTGGAAGGACATCCCGAGAGGGATGTGGGAGGGGAGCAAAGTGGGAAACACCTCGCTGAGGCCTGGCTGGGGCCTTGCACAGGCCCCCAGGGGGAGAGGTGGGGCATCCTGGGAGGTGAGAGCTTTCACACAACCCACACACCCCTTGGGGGCTCCTGACTCATCCTCCCCAGAGTCTCTGCCTCCACAGGTGGCTGCTTACAGAACGAAGTTTTAGAGGCTTCTTTACTTGTCCCCCATTTAGAATGGAGAAATATCCACCAGCACCATTCTATTCCCATTGGGCAGAAGGCCGGGACTGGCCTTCCCTCCCCATGATTGATATCCTTCATTCCTGATTAGACAGACAGACACACACACACACACACACACACACACACACACACACACACACACACCCTCTGCAGCAGAGGGACAGAATCTACTGGGCTGGGGGCCTACAAGGTAAGAAGTCCCTCAGAACCCCTAGCAGGTTCCTGGCTGGGAGGTGGAGCTGACCTGAGGCTCCTGCTCTCACCCAGAAGCAGGTGCCCAGCCCAGCCTCAGGTGATGGTAGGGCCACTGGCAGATGAGTGACAGCTGACATACTGAGGAATTCAAGAAAGCCCATTGCTATCCTGGCTGCTTTTAATCCCTCAGTTCCTCCCTCTTCCCCTCGACCTGAGGCCCAGAAATCCTTTTTGCCCCTAAACCTCCCACATTGGGCCTCCCTGAACTCTTCCCCACCTGGATAAGCCCCAATTCAAACCCCTCTCCCTTCAGCTGGCTCAGCCACAAGTCGCCCCCTTCCTTCACTTTAGGGCCTCCCTATCTTCAAACTGAGCCATTTCTGTCCTTCGGCCCATTCCCAAGGCCATTCTTGTTTTCCTCCCGCTTCAAGAAGTTTCCTTTGATCAGCTCAAGTGGCTCCCTCAACCTGATTTGTCAGCCTTCACCCTTTTTCCCTGAGGCCTGTGTCCTGAGGCGATCCCCTTGCAGAGCCTCAAGGAGAGAGAATGGGACTGTCAGCATCTAAAAGGTGACCTCAGGGTCCCCTTCTCTTCCTGCAGTCTCAACTGTAAGCACCAGGGAGGGGGACCTATCTCTCTGCTGCTGGTGGGCTCAGGCTCCTCCATGAGGACCAGAGACACAAAATCTCCAGGGCCTGATGAAGAAGGAGAGAAAGCAAGAATAAGCTGTGTTCCTGTCTTTACCATTGGATCGGGTCCCTAGAAGCCAAGAAAGGGGCCGAATTGGAGGTAGAACCCGAGGGCTCTGACTTCCCATTGGGTGCTCACCCCACCCTCAAATCAAGGCCACGCATTTTAGCAAATGCTCTTTCATGCCTACTGTGTGTGTGGATAATGAAGGCCCAGAGAAAGACAAATGGGATGTGGAGATGTGAGCTACTGCTGTTGCCTTCAGGAAGGCTGCAAATCAATGAAGCCGGGAGGGGAAGGGGGTACCCAGCGGGGATGGCACAACAGAAAAACTGTCAGAACTGGCTTGTCTAATCCCGCCAGCTTCATGGACAGGCTGGGTGGGAGCTGGCCTAGAAGAACGGGCAGGTGCACCTGGTGAGTGCTGTGGATGGCTCTACACGCAGAAAACATGGCCCCATCAAGGGGACTGGGAGCCCCTGCCCAGCGCCCTCACACCATCACTCTCAGCTCAGCCTTCTCTCTTCTCTGATCCACTCAAGGCTCCCCAGCTCCTTCCCCCAGCCTACAAGCTCCCAAAGGCCTCCTTTCAAGGGCATCCGTGTGGAGTCAGGTCTAGATAGAAAGTGCTGGACGCCAACACTTCCCTTTTCTTCTTTGGCCCCTGGCATGAGATTGTTACAAGAAATGATCACCCCAGGCCCCTGCTGCAGTCCTGGGCCCCAACTCTTCCCCTAGCAAATCATCTAATCATCTACAGCTCCCAAGACCCTTTGTGGGGAGCAGGTGAAGATGTGATGATGTGCAAATATTGTTGCCTTCTATAAATACCCCAGGCTCAGTGGCAGAGGTAAGGGTTGCCGAATATAGTATCTGGCCACGGATCTTGATGAGTGTATGTGTGTGTTTATATCAGAATCACCTTGGGAGCTTATTAAAAATACGTATGCTCAGACCTCACCCTGGACAAACTGAGTCAGAATGCCCAGTTCATCTTGGGAAGAGGTGTGTTTATATTTTTAACATTCACCAGCTGATTCCAACCTCCCTCCTCAGCCCCGCCTTTCCCTGAGTGGAAAACAAGGAGGGTGAGGGACAAGAGAAGCACAGGCCCGGCCATGAGTCCTTCCCCATCTCGTCAGGGGCAGCCCTGGAGGCGCCAGTCGCCAGTCCAGAGGTGTGAAGGTTCACTGCGGGTCTTCAGAGCCCTCAGACCCATCCTTGCAAGGGACTCCATAAAAAATGAGCTTCTCCTCTTTCAGGTTTCCAGTCTTGGTCCTATGTGGTTGGACTCCACTTACTCCTCATCCATACTTTGAGATGCTTATAACTTCTGCAGCTTTGGATTCAGTCACTGGCGCTCCTGCTCAGGTCTAACTTGAACCACTTTGAATACAAATACAGCTTTGGTTTCCCCTTTACACTATGGTTTAGTTTCTCCCCCAGATATTCTGGATAAATATCCCACTTCTTCCCTCAACTCTCTGCTCTCCTTGCCACAGAACCCTTCTTTTAGGGCAGATCTCCAGCAGGTGGTGATTGGTTTACAGTACTCACCACCTCTGTTACCAGTGCCAACCTCATCCATAACTGTAGCCACCCTCACTGCTACAACCACAACCAATGCTACCTCCCTAGTTCCCCCCACCACATCCATTACCACCTTGTCCACCATCACTGCCACTAGGAAGAGTAACAATGCCTCCAGCTTCTCACCACTGCTGTCACTTCTATGTCATCACTGCCACCACCACCAGGTATGACTGCCCTCTGCGTTACCAGCTCCACAAGCATTATGATGCCCACTGTCATTTTCTTTTTAAAATCTGCATGGGCATGGACTGGCATCCTATTCTGACCATCAACATGAGCCTGACTCAGATTCTTGGTTGATGCCTCCACTTTACTTTAACTGCTCCTGTCCAGGAATGGCAAGAGTTGCCCAGTCTGCTGAAGCTGATGGCCCTCAGGAGACCCACACTACTTAGGGTATCCCCTCAGGGGCCCACATTGCTGGGGGTATCCTCTTAAGAACCCCACACTACAGGGGAAGGCATCTCTCAAGGACTGCACACTGATGGAGAAGACCCTTCCTTGATTAACCACAATGATGGAGACGCTGAGGAAGGAATCCTCTCAGGGAGCCCCTAGACTGATGGAAGAGGTATCCCTTCCAAGAGTCTTCAGACTGATGGGGAGGTGTGGTATTTCCTTGGGGCTTTCCAGATTGCTGGGGGGGAACATTTCCTCAGGAAGCCCTTTCCTCATACTGAGGAGAAAGAAAGTCTTTCAGAGCACCACTTGCTGACTAACGGGACTGTCTTCAGGGAGCCGTTGACTAATGGGCAAAGGCCACCCTCATGGAGGTGGGAGGCTGCCGGCAGGTGTGAGAAGGGCCTGGAGAGAAGGGCGGTGATTCCAGTGACTATCATTTGAGAAAGCAGAGCTGAAAGGCACATGCAGACCATAATAAAAACTGTCAGGGAACATGGTGGATGGAGCTTGGGCCTCCTGCAGCTACCAGATTGGGTGGCCACGATGGTGAGGCCTGGAGAAGGTGGCTCTGGGCTAAATGGGCCGCTTCTGCTCCCTGTCCCCAGGCCCCTGCTTCCCCAGAGGCAACTCAGCCCATCTCTAGCCTGGGAGTCTCTGGCGAGTGTGTGCCAGACTCACATTGTTTCCACGGCCACTCCTTATTTCCAGGTTGTGTCCACCCTGCCCGACGCCAGCCCTTGCCCTGGCAGGCAGCCCAAGTGCAAACTCTGGGCTGAGGGGCACTTGGGCCAGGAATGTATGGAAAGGTGCCCTTGGCCAAACCCAGTGGAGAGTCCTCTTCCCCTTCAGGGCCATGTAGGGTGGCCTGGAAGCTCAGATGTCTTCCTTCTCCATCTCACACAGGAGGGAGGTCACCCGGCATCTGCTGATGAGCTGGACTCTGATCGGGAGGCAGCATCTCTTGGGGACTTGCACTGATATTACCTTCAATTGTGTCCAGCCATTCTTTTCAGCCCCTCAAGGTCTTCCTCTACCATTGCCAGGTTTCTCCTTGGAGGTCTTACTAGAAGCTTAGCCCCTCCATGAAATAATCCCTGGTTTCCTTCCTTAGAGAACATCAGGGTTCATTTCTTATTCAATCCCGTAGTTACTTTGTTTCCCAAATACAGAATAATTAATTCCAACCCTGACCTTAAACAGAGTCTTGACCTTGGCCTCATATGGATCCTGACACTGATCATCAATTGACTCTACCCTTAACCAAAGATAGACCCTAACCCTGGACCCAAACTCATCTCCTGCCACTATCTGCCGACTTTCAGAGACAGGAGGAAGCCTGGTAAGAATAGATGGTGGCCGGCCGCAGCCCCTCTGCAGTGGCTCTAGTTCTCACACACAATAACTGCTTCCATGAAGTGTGTGTGTGTTTTCTTTATTCTATGTAGAATCCCTTTCATCACAAGTCCATCCCATCTTCTCCAGGGAACAGAGGAAATAGGAAATGGGTCTCTGGTTATAAGGGGTGGAATTCCGCGCTGAGCCTGGAGTTCAGAGGAGCCTGAGGCCGCCTAGTGGGCCCGGACGTCACTGCATCCTTGCGTCCCCCACTCCCGCACTCTGGATGGGCTGAGAACGTGAGTGTAACGTGAAAGGAGGCAGCCACCAGGACATATGGGATCTTTAGAGCTTGTTTGTCACCTCAGGCAGTAACCAGAAGGAATGACACCCTCCCCAGCACCCTCCGTCCAGCCCCACCAGCCCAGCCCAGTACTGGGCCTGCCTACCCCGTTACTCCACAGCATCTGACCACTCTTGTCCTCTTTCCTGCTCATTCTCCTTCTCTCTCTTAATTTCTTATTTCTAGTTTTTCTCTATTTTTTTTTCACACCACTGTTTCTTTCTTACCTAGTTGCTCCGTGTTCCCCCTTTGGCCCCTTCTGCTTTGTTTTCCCAGCAAAGTCTTAAGCGTCCCAAACGTGGTCACCAAGTGTACTCTCACCTGACAGTATAGGGGTCCTCGAGAGGATGCAAGCATCAGTCTTGTCACTTTAACCAGAAACATGAGACACACTTTCTCTTGTCTCTTCCACAGCAGAGCCTGGCTCACAGTAAAATCCAAAACTAGCAGTGAGGGAGACCTTAGAGATTCAATGCTTTCATATAAAAAATGAGGAAAATTGAGATCTCCCAAAAGGAAGGCTATTCCCCTGGACAGTCCAGCCTATTAATGATAGAGCTGGGAGCCTGGTGATTCCTCCACCTCACCCAGGCTGTGCCTTCTCCTCTCTAAGGAAATGTCTCTTGTCCATTCATACTTATTGATTTCAACTGGATTTGGTTGAGTTCCTCTGAACTGGCCAATGATCTAGAATATAGTATCAGATAATCCACAGACACATAACAACACATCCAGAACCCTGGGGTCAGTTTCCTGATATACAAAAGGGAGGCCATGAGACCAAGTCAGCTGAGTCAGAAGCAAAGAGGGTGCTGAGATTTGGTCCAAACTCACCAAGATCTGACTCTCCTGGACAGTTAACTAGATGGATGGACAGGTGGACAGACAGACTGAATTCTGAGAAAGAGAATGAGGTGAGCAAGGAGTCTCTCCCCGCTTCCCACCTACTCACATCACCCCAAGATTCTCATTGAAGTGACCAAAGTATTAGAAATGTGGAAGTGGAAGTGGGAAACATGCAGCATCACTGACAATATGGGAGAGTACCACTCACATGCAGAAGATTGAGGGCACTCTCCAAGATCACACACTGAGGGACAGCAGGAAAGCTGGTCTGCAGTGGTCCCACCAAGGAGGAGCACCCTTCAAGGGAAGTGAGTTGGGGAGGGCCTGCAGATCCTACCACTGTGCCCTAAGTTGAGGGATAAGGGTGAGAGGAGAGGGTGAGCTGGGAGCAAATGAGGAACAAACCACATGAACTCCTTCCATGCCACAGAGCAGCAGCATGTGTAAGAGGCTCTGGGAGGCTCCAGGTTTTGAGCGGGAGTGATATTGCACAGAATGCCTCTAGTAATGTTGCACTGAAGCCTCTAGGGAAGTAGAGCTTGCTCCTGGTAGAGTGGATAACTTAGTCAGTTTGGGGTGCTATAATGAAATATCTGAGACTGAGACATTTATAAAAAACAGCAAGTTATTTCCTCACAGCTCTGGAGGCTGAGCAGTCCATACTAGAACACTGGCAGGTTCAGTGTCTGCTGAGGCCCCAGTCTTTCTGCTTCTAAGATGGTGCCTTTTTGCTCTGTCCTCCACAGGGGACAAAGGCTGTGTTCCCCCATGGTGGGATGGCAGAAGGGCAAGAGTGGCTAAGCTAGTTCCTTCTGGCCCATGTGTATAGCACTAATCCATGAATGAGGGCGAAGCCATTGTGACTTCATCACTTCCCAGAAAGAATACCACTAGGCAGATTAAATTTCACCATGAATTTTGTTGAGGACACTTTCAAACCATAGCAGAGGACAATGATCCGATCCATGGAAGGAGGCTTAGCAGGCTATGGTTTATACCTAGTGTGAAAGCCAGACCAAATGGGAAAATGGAAGTAGAAAATAGCTCCCCCAAACAGCAAGCCAGTTTCCCAGACACACAACTTCCCTGCTAGCATGCCCAATGCTCTTTCCTTCCCACTTTGAACTGATTGCAAAAATTATCACCAGTTGCTTCTGGAGATCTTGCAGTAGAATTTGTGAAGCAACCAAGATGTGGTGGGAATTAAAGACAATCCACTCATTGGTTGGCCTGGTTGGGTAGACACCAGCTCTTGTAGTTTGTCCTCAGGAGAAAGCCTAAGAAGCTAGCATAGATCAAAGAGGTTCTGCAAAATAAACCATCACATTGAAGATGCATATGACAATTACACTTTTGTCAAATATTAAGTACAGGAAACAGAAGAATATTGGGAAGTAAATGTTTTATGTTCTCAAATAATTTAAAAATGTGAACTATATGAAAAAGGAGATAAAAGATGACATGATGAAATATCAGATTGAAATGAAACAGGAGAAGACTAAGAATTTAAGAGAAAAGAGGAGTTTGGTGATGGAGAAAGAGAGTAAGGAAATTGGAAATGCCATCACAGAATTTAATCTTCATTAGAAATGGAAGGGAAATTTGACATTGCAGAAAATAGGATCAAGGATGTGAAGGATGCTTGAGAAGTTTTCCCAGAATGCCAAGGAAGAGAATAAGGAGACATCATTATTAAAAGAGTTCATGGATGGGGAGACCCAATATTGTCAAGATATCACTTCTTCCCAACCTGATCTATAGGTTCAATACAATCCCAATCAAAATCTGAGACAGTTATTTTTCTGGGTATCGACAAACTGATTCTGATTTATGTGGGGAGGTTAAAAAAAACAATAGTCAATACAATGTTTAAGGAGAAGAACAAAGTCATAAGACCAATACTACTTGGCTTCAAGACTTACTATAAAGCTGAAATAATCAAAAGAGTGTGTTATTGGTGAAATAATAAACAGACAGATAAATGGCATAGAATAGAGGGACCAGAAATAGACCCTCATAAACATTATCAACTGATTTCTGACAAAGTAGCAAAGTCAATATGATGGAACAAAGGCAGCCTTTTCAATGAAGGATTCTGGAACAACTGGATATCCATATGCAGAAAAAAAGTGAATCTGGACATGGACCTTACACCCGTCACAAAAATGAACTCAAAATGGATCCCAGACCTAAATGTAAAACGCAGAACTATAAACTCCTAGAAAATTACATAGGAGAACATCTAAATAACCTTGAGTATGGTGATGACTTTTTAGATACAACACCAAAGGCACAAGTCATGAAAGAAATAATTGATAACCTGGATTTCATTAAAATTAAAACCTTTGCTCTATGAAAGACACTGTCAATAAAATGAGAAGATAAGCCTCAGACTAGAAGAAAATATTTGCAAAGGGACCATTTTATACAAAACATACAAAGAAGCCTTAAAATTCAACAATAAGAAAACAACCAACCTAATTTTAAAAAGATCAAAAGATCTCAACAGACATCTCATCAAAGAAGATATACAGATGGCAAATAAACATATGCAAAGATGCTCCATCACATATGTTATTAGAGAAAAGCGAATTAAAATGAAATACCACTATACACTTATTTAATGGCCAAAATCCAGAACAGTGATAATACCAAAAGTTGGTGGGATGTGGAGCAGTAGGAACTCTCTCATCCATTGCTTATGGGTATGCCAAATATGATAGTCACTTTGGAAGACAGTTTGGCAGTTTCTCATAAAACTAAGAATACTCTAAGTACCATATGATCCAGAAATTGCACTTCTTGGTATCTACCCAAAATAATTGAAATCATGTTCATACCAAAACCTGCATACAGACGTTTACAGCAGATGTATTAATAATAGCCAAAATCCGGAAGCAACAGGATGTCCTTCAGCAGATGAATGTCTAAATGACTGTGGTACATCCAGGCAATGGAATATTTTTTCAGTGCTAAAAAGAAATGAGCTATCAAGCCATGAAAAGATGTGGGAGAAACTTAAATGCATGCTATTAAGTGAAAGAAGCCAGTCTGAAAAGGCTACATTCTATATGACTCCAACTATATAACATTCTGGAAAAGGGAAAACTATGGAAACAGTAAAAAGATCAGTGGTTGCCACGGGTTAGGAGGGAGAGAGACATGAATAGGCAAGGCTCAGGGGATTTTTAGGGCAACAAAATTATTCTGTACGGTCCTACAATGGAAACACAAGCCATTCAAATTGCCGACCCATGTGTGAAGACTATTGTCAGATATGTAAGGGTCCAAAGAGTACTGCATCCAGTTCCCTTCCTAGAAGAAAAATATGTACTTGAAGACATAATTCAGCAATAAAGAACTCAAGACAGGGGAGGGTATAGAATAGGACTGTCAGTGAGCACTGTTACACATAGACTTGGATCTCAGTAATTGTGGTTATGGTTTAAAGAAAAATGACTACACTTGTCCAAAATTGGAAGGAAGCTATCTGGGGTCTATGTGGCCATTGCTATGTATAGCTTCCATTCTGGATTCATTAATTTTTTTGACCATAAAGAATTGACCTGTCCAGGTGCAGTGACTTATGTAATCCCAGCACTTTGGGAGGCCTGGGTGGGCAGATCTCTTGAGGTCAGGAGTTCAAGACTAGCCTGGTCAACATGGTGAATCCCTGTTTGTACTAAAAATAATAATAATAATACAAAAACTAGCCAGGCATGTGGTGGGCACCTGTAGTCCCAGCTACTCAGGAGACTGAGGCAGGAGAAACACTTGAACCCAGGAAGTGGAGGTTGTGGTGAGCTGAGATTGTGCCACTGCACTCCAGCCTGGGCAATGAAGAGAGTCTCTATCTTGGAAAAAAAGAATTGACCTAAGCCATTCGGGTAATAACTTGATATAAAGGTGGTTGCATGAGCATGTCCATATGTAAAAATTCATTAAGCTGTATACTTAAGATTTATGCATTCTATTGCATGTAGGTTATACTATCATTAAATATAAATAAGCAAAATGAAAGTACCAGAAAAAGAAAAAAACCTACTTATATGAAAAGCCTTGGAACTCTCACCAAGGAGGAAATACCATTAGATGGATGACTTTTTTAGGATCATTACCTCTCCACATGATGTCTTTGTGTGAGTTGGAAAATGTCATTTCCTTTCTCAAGATCCTTTACTTCCATCTCTTAAAAACTGTCATAAGAAATATACAGGTCTTTGATGACTATGATTGAATAATGCCCCATTAGCTTTGGTGCAGTTGTGCAGTCCACAACGTACACAACCCTACGGTGTGGCTTTGCCTCATGCCTGGCTCAATCCCTTCTCCCCCAGCCTCTGACTGCACCTAGAGTGGAAGCAGACTGTGACTGACCTGTTTTCTTGCTTGGTTGGCAGAGCTCATCAACACTGGCCTATTCTTTATTTCCAAACTTAATTTCTGGAGTAGTGCATTGGATTTCTCTGCATAAGGCAAGCTTGACACAAGGTTTGCCCTAAAATTCCTTGCTACAATGGCCAGAAATGAGTGGATGACTCTCACCTCTCAAGGCAACTTGGAAATCCCTTGTCATTTCCTAAGTCTGCCCCACATGTCCTAGAATCTGCTTCTGGGTAGGAGACAAGACTCTTGTTTGACACAGCTGTCCCGTGTGTAATCAAGCACCCTAACATGAGAGGCAAACTCATAAGCATAGTCTGCACAGGACCCTGGGCTCATTTCAGGAAGCCTCCTGAAGAGGGATGGGAATGCAGCCACTCCTGCTCCCCATAAACCAGCATGAAGCCACCTCCCCCAGGCCTGCCCTGGTGACACCTGTCTCCACCTTCCCACTTCGTGTATCCCCCGAGGACAGCCAATGTCTTTACTGTCTTTTTCTTTCCCTGAATTAGTGACATGGATCCCAGGAATTTGAGGGCACCTTTATTCTCATGAGCTGCAAGCTTTTCTAGTCTCTGGATAGGTCTGCCGTCCCATAATTCTTATCTCAGAATTTATTAATTCATCAATATTCTCCCAAGGAATAATGAGATCAACAAATTTTAACAGCTTTTAATTGTAAGGAGGTTAGTGGCCCTAGACTTTGTGTACACATTTCCATAAAGGCGAATTTTACAAATGGTAATAAATAAAATGTGTAAGAATGACAACATTCTTGTACAAATTATTCTACCCCAAATGGCACCAGTTTGGCCAATGTTGTTATTACAGAACATAGAAAGAGACTTTCCCATTATCCTCAAATGAGATCATAGAGTTATGATTGACATTCATCATGGCCAATAATTGTAGCCCACTAAGATGTTATAAAAGGGGTCTGAGTATCTCTCCCCTTTGAAGGAAATGGCCAGTTGTGAGCAAAGCCTTCTGTGTCCATCTGGCCTCATAAAAAACTATGGGGTTGGGTAGACCTGCCTAGACCTTGCTTGAAAGAAAGGAAAGGAGGGAGAGGGAAGGAAGGAAGGAAGGAGGAAAGGAGGCAAATTTGTCTGCAGGTGGCTGTGCTAATATCTAAGTATTATCTAACTTTTGGGGTATCCAGTAACTCATTTTTAGGCTCCTTGGTGACCGGAAATTTCCTCTTACTGCTGTCTTAAAACAGTGTTTCTCAACTGGGAGGGAACTGGTAATTTTTGAAGACATTTTTGCTTGTCACGACGTGGGGAGGTAGAAGCTGCTGGCATCTAGTGAGTAGAGGTCGGGGATGCAGTTCAATGTTTTGCAATGCACAGGAAGTCCTTTCCTGCCTCCCTAACCCCAGGAATTATCCAGCCCCAATGTCAGCAGTGTTGAGGTTGAGAGACTCAGTTTTAAAAGAATC
The DNA here is from genome assembly GCF_009761245.1 of Sapajus apella. NCBI lineage: Eukaryota > Metazoa > Chordata > Mammalia > Primates > Cebidae > Sapajus > Sapajus apella. Next base: position 1,823,955 of record NW_022436966.1, read on the forward strand.
AGAATTAAGCCTAACTCAGAGAATGGGGTCACCTCTGATAAAGACACACACCACAAACATGTTGGAAGGCTTCCCCTAACTCTCTGGGGCAGCCACTTGGTCCAGGTGGGTCCCCTTTTGCTCTCCCTCTCCCTCCGCACCTGACTGTGTGGCTCATAAGAAAATCTCTCTTGTCCCAGCCTATGTGTGGAGGCCTTTTCTCTTTGTTGCTTGCGGTCAGAAACCGTAAGGGCATTCCGGCACCTTCCCACATCCCCACATGCCCACTCGAGGGTTGGCAGGCCTTGTGCCTTCGCAGATGGAAAGGCGTTTGCGGCTTGGAGACCATTTGTGCTCCTCCTGTCTGTCCTGGCTGACCTATGAAGCTTTCTTTCAGTCTGAGCGCTTTGCCTCAGAAGCAAGCACCCCTAAGTTTAAACCACAGTGCAAAGTCCTCCTCTTGCCCCTCCCACTGGCCAATCCCAACACATGGCCCTCAGATCTGCAGGTTCCTTTGTCCATGAGGCATAGGAGACACAGTGCCTGGGGCTCACGAGACTTTTAAGGGCCCACAAAAGTGTTTTAGTTTTATCTGCTATTAAAATCAGCAGAAAAAATATAGATGTAGTAACATATAATAATTGAATTATATTAGTCTTTTACCAACACAGCTGTAAAACGTAATTATAAATACATACTTTTTTATGGAGGAAGAAGCTCACAAAGGCAATTGTGCCTGGGGTCCTTGAAAGTCACAGTGGGGTACTGGGTTTCTGGAAGCACACAGTCTCAGGATCAGGGAGGCAAGAAAACAGGTGAATCAGGGTTGTGGAAGCTGAAAGAAATCTGGCAGGGATCTCCCTTCCCCTTCCAGGAAAGATTTTAACTTTTTAAGAAATCATTTATCTATCAAGTCCTGCTGTTTTCACCAGGGAATCTCTTAGACTTACTTGAGTGAGTTGACATAACCCTGTATGACCTCGTTTTTCTGCCTGAGACATCCAGTATTGGATGGAGCCGCCCCCACAGGTTGTAAATCAGGCTCAGAGAGCTTCCCAGGCTTCCCTCCAACTGCGAGGTGGATCCAGGGGCCTTCAGCAGCTCAGGCTGGGCTAGTCTGTCCTTCAGGAACATGTGTCCCAGGGTTTGGCTTTGGCAGTGAGAATGCACTCCTTGGATGTTTGAGGATGATGATTTAATTTGTGTCATATCTGGGTACTGCCCTTAGATTTTAAGAATCTGGGCAAGCCTCCAAAGTGTACCCAGGGTATGAGCCATCTTCACCACACAGCCTCTCTTCTCTTTCCACAGCAACTTGAACTTGAAGCCAACTTGAGAAAAAGGGAAGGAAACAGTGCATATAGCAAAGAAGAGCTATGAGGAATGTGAAACAGCCTCAAAAGGAACGGTACGCAACATGAATGAAGGGTGACTGTCTAGCACATCCACCGATGATATGCCAATTACAATAGACATACCCCTACTAACGTGGCACAGAGGACAGCAGCCAAAGGATGAGTAAAAGAATGGCAAACAAATGAGGAAAAAGACAGAAAGCAGAAGTCACAGTAATGTCCAACAAAACAATATGACTGGACAAAGGATCCCTTGATAAATGCTAAAGCATACATCTGCTTCAGCACTCACCAACATTTAGGCACCTATTAATCTACTGCTAGACTTTATAGGGAAAAACCTGCTAAAATGCAAGGAGAACTTGAAAGGAACTCCCATTATGGGAGTTTAGCAAGCCCATCTCACCAATTGATGAACGAACGAACTATACAAGCAAGAGTATGCAGCATCTGGATAATAAAGCAGGAATAATAGGCTTATAATTCCTGCATCCTACAAACAGAATACACTTCTTTTTCAAGTATTTATAATATGTTAAAAATGATCAGCTGGATGCAGTGGCTCACACCTGCAATCCCAGCACTTTGGGAGGTCAAAGTGGGCAATTACTTGAGCCCGGAAGTTGGAGACCAGCCTGGGCAACATGGCAAAACCTCGTCTCTACAAAAAATTAGCTGGGTGTGGTGGCATGTGCCTATAGTCCTAGATACTCGGGAGGCTGAGGTGGGAGGATCTCCTGAGTCTGGGAGATCGAAGCTGCAGCGAACCATGATCACACCACTGCACTCCAGCCTGGGTGACAGAGCAAGACCCTATCTCGAGAAAGAAGAAAGGAAAGAAGAAATGAAGGAAAGGAGGGAGAAAGGAGGGAGGGAAGTGAGGAAAGAGGGAAGGAAGGAAGGAAGGAAGGAAGGAAGGAAGGAAGGAAGGAAGGAAGGGACTGTATCCTTAATGTCCAGAACAGAAGGAAGGAAGGAAGGAAGGAAGGAAGGAAGGAACTGTATCCTTAATGTCCAGAACAGAAGGAAGGAAGGAAGGAAGGAAGGAAGGAAGGAAGGAAGGAAGGAAGGAAGGAAGGGAAGAGGGAGGGAGGGAGGGAGGGAGGGAAGAAAGGAAGGAAGGAAGGAAGGAAGGAAGGAAGGAAGGAAGGAAGGAAGGAAATGAGGGAGGGAGGGAAGGAAGGAAGGAACGAAGGAAGGAAAGAACTGTATCCTTAATGTCCAGAACGGAAGGAAGGAAGGAAGGAAGGAAGGAAGGAAGGAAGGAAGGAAGGAAGGAAGAAAGGAAGGAAGGAAGGAAGGAAGGGAGGGAGG